>NC_044601.1:11719939-12035689 GCF_901933205.1 Camarhynchus parvulus | reverse complement strand
CCCTGGCAGCAGGCTCAGCCAAGACAGGGATGCAGACCCTGAGGCTGCCTCCCACCCAGTGTCCCCTGTCCCAGATGTTCAGTAGTAGGGCAGGATAGAGGTGCACCACACTGGTGTGGGGCAGTGCCATTCTCCTCTGGCCCCTCTACAATCCCCTCACTGCAAGGGGGCCACTAACGAACTTTTGGAGCCACTGGGCTGCCCAGGGAGTAACAGTGTCCAGGAGAGAAAAGCTGCAGAGACCTTATCTCTGCTTTATCTCTTGGTCCACGCCTCCACCCAGGCCTTACCCTTTCCCTTCCCTCAACCCCACTCACACATTTCAGTGCCCTGTTGCAGCTGAGGCACTTGCCTGTGCTCTTTTCAAAAAGAAGCTGCTCATCTTTGTTACATGTGTTAACCCAGTTAACAGCACTGATGAAAAGGGGCCAAAAATGAAAGGTTGGAAGGGAAATATCTCTTCCACTCATTTGTAACTAAATTTTTCCAACTAAAACATCAGGCACGTGCTAGTCTCACTCTTCCTTGTTTAACACGAAGCAAAGTGTTGGAATAAGCTGGTAGGACACAGTGCAGAAAGCTTGTGGGCAGAGCCACTGGTCAGAAAGATTTGGTTTCATAGGTGTGTTTCTTTGACATGAAACATTATTATTATACTGTAAATGGTTTGACAAGGCAAACATGCACAATTGCTTCGTCGGCAGTCAGTATGGATGCTGAAAGTAGAATCCCTTTGCCCATCCCTTCCACAGATAGCTCCTGCCTTCCCACAATACTCCCAGCACAGAGCCTGTCTAACATGTTATTTCGTATGAAGAGTCCAGCCAAATGAACCATGAAACAATGAGAGAGGCAAAAATGAAGCAAGTACAAACTGTGCCCACAGCAGCAATCAAACAGGTTGGGAACTGTCTGCTCCTGCTTCACGGATGCTGTGATAAAGACCTGGCTGCAGCAGTGTTGCAGAAGTACTCTCATGAATGTTTTTCTGAGAAGGAGCAAAGAGGAGAATATCAAAGAAATAAATACCCTCCTTGGCCCTTTTTCTTCCTTGCTGACCCAAATTCCCTTTCTCTTTAGTTTCCAGCTCCATTCTCTTTGCTGGACACAGCTAAAGAGGATCTGTTCCTTCCCAAGCAGCCCACCATGGACCAGTCCTGCACAGTGCCATTTCTTAAATCTAAAGGGGTTTTGGGGCCTTTTTTCACCATCAGCAGACTGGCCTTTTTTCACGATCAATAACTTATTCTTAGATTTCCTGCATACTCCCAAGAGCTGGGCTACCCAGCAGAAGAGCTGAAGCTGTCTGAGATCTGGATGGTTTGCATGGCAAGTCTTACATCTACAGAAGGCACCACAGCTGTCCTTACCTGGGCAAGGGCATAAAGCCTCCAGACTTCTTTCCCTTTGGTGGCTAAAGCCCCTGTGATGGAAAGCAGACTGGGGGGTAGCAGGGGTAGAGACTCTCAGCCAACTCCAGGATAGCCCTGGAAGATGCAGCCCAGCATGCCATGGTGTTCCAGTGTCACCAACACACTGGTGTAGGTCTGTTCCCGACAGCCTGGCAGGAACCTAGCTGCTGTGTGATGCTGGCTGTGGGGTACCCTTCCTAACAACCTCTCACTTGAATATGTGTAGACACTCACAGCACATTTTTTGACAGCGGGAAGGGTTCAATCACTGAAAGGAAGGGCAGTGCCCCAGGGCTAGGAATTCAGGTAGTCTGGTGGGACACCTGTGTGATTGGGACCTTCTGTGTGATTGAAACGGGTCTGACTTTGAAGGGGTATAGGTGAGGATTGTTCCTAGAGTTTCTCAAAGGTGCTCCCAGGCCTGGGTATTGTTTGGGAGTGTCTGAGCCAAAGCAGCGGCAAGCACAGAGAGGAACACCGCACGGAAGCAATGGCGGTGGTATAGTCAGGCCAGAACCCAGGTCCTGCCACACTGTAAAACACCCATACCCTGCCAAGTGGGGTTCACTCTCCCTTCCTCCACCCCAGCAATCTCCACAGACTGAAAAGAGGTGGCACAGTTACTACCACAATGCTCGGATAGATACTCGGACAGTTGCAGAGGTTGCATGAATAGTGTCTCCCTGCACCAGTCAGCTTTCCTCCAGCCCTGAGAGTCTGGGTGCCACCTACCCCAGTGTTTCATCTCATGGCATGTGTTTCAATTGCTGCCAGGAGAAGGAGCTTTGTCCTGCCAGGACTTTGAGAGAAGGTTAATCTCCAATGACTCCTTGATCAAGAAAACAACTTGATCCCCCAGTAGTCATGCATTTGCTGCGAGGAATAACAAGGGGGCACAAAACCTTTCTGTCCTTTGTGTTTGTTAAAACATTTCCTTTGATATGCAGCCACTGGAAGAAGCTCTCATAAGTAGAGGATCCCCTGCAGGACTGGGGGAGAGTTAAAGGAAAGCACAGAGCTTGTATTTAGGTGAAGTTTTGGGTCATGAAGGAAAACTGGGGGATGGGAAAGGACAAGTATCGGGGGATTTAAGGCCAAAGCTGCATACCTGCAAGTCTTCCCTTATCAAAGGTAATGCATATCTCTTTTCACTGCAGAGCTGCCCTATTGTTGTATGTGTACCTAAAGTGTCACCATAATGGCTGTACCTTGAATTGTGGGGGTAGCTCCTGGGCAGAGACACCAGAGAAAATGGTTTGAGAAAACGGTTTACATAAAAAATTGCTGTTTGCTGCTTTCTGGGCTGTTCTTAAAGCAGAGTTTTTCCTTGCCAGCAGTATTTTTTGGCTTTGAAGGAGAAATTATTCTAACAGCAAGAGAGGATAATTCTGTAAAAAGCACAGGACATCTTACTAGCATAACATTCCTAGTAGAAAATAACATACTACTGCTTCATTTGTTCTCCTCCTGCCCCCCTGAGTGCCCATGGCTTACTTTAGGACAGACATGTCGGCACAAAGAGCAGCTCTTGACTTGAGTGCCACAAGCCTCACACAAAAATCTTCTGAATTCTGGGCTGTGCCAGCAAAAATGGGGGCTGACTCCTAGGCCAAGTCCAAAACTGTGTATTTACAAATATTTAAGAAATGCTGAAAGCAGATAGAAAATCCTGCCAGCCTTCACCCATCTAAAAGCTGAGTGCTTTTCAGCCTGAGCTGAATTTTAACACTCTTTTCGCCAAACACTGTGTCCCGGCTCAGCAATTTCCTTTGCAGAAAGCAACCCAGAAAATAAAGTATCTCCATTTCTTTCAGAGATGTCTGAGAAGCCATTTTCTAACAGTAAAATTGACAGATTCAGCTGCTTTAATAACTGTTGTATTACCTTGACCTGAATTGCTTTCAGGGCTTGAGGATTCTGCTGTGACCCTCACATGAAACTGCTTGCAGGGGGAATGACTCCAGTGTTTGTTACCTGCTGTGGGGCCTCCAGGGCCCATTGCAAGCTGCTGCAAGAACTCTCTTCTCCTGCCAGATGTTTCTGCAGCAGTCTTCACTTCATGGGTCACATTGTCTCTAAAGGGCCTCTTCTATTTTCCAGTCTTCCTAGTGCCGCTGTAGAGTAGCTCTCATAGGTGCCCCTGCCTTAAAGGCCACACTGAAATGCCCTGAATCCTCTCCCTTCCCTGTGGCAAATGACTGAGTTTTCAGAAGCCACCTGCAGCAGTACCTCTTGACCACTGTAGGCAGGAAAGAAAAGAGGGAAATTAAATAAGATGCAGTTTTTCTTCAAAAGTGCTCTCATAATACAATTCTCCTCCTTGGGGCAGGGGGAGGGACTGTCTCTGTTTCCAAGTGCATCTCGGCAGGCAGAAAATCAGGCAACATGTAAATGGTCACAACATCACTGGGACCTTCACTGAAGATGCCTAAAGGACCGAGGCCTGGACAAAGGATAAGCTGGCAGTGGTGCTGGTTAAGTCTTTGCCAGGTCAGCATTTTTGTCTACATCATTGAGGAGCCCTCAGACAACCAGAGAAAACTACATAAACATCCAGTTCTCTCCTCCTTGCTAAACATATCCAAAAACATACTTTTAAATCTCCTCTTTCACATGCCTCTCACAATGCCAACTGAGTAATATTTAACCTTTATATCCCTGGCTCAGAAAGGAGATCGAAGACTGGAAAAGGACAGAAACATACTGGGAGGATAATGAGAAGTAAGTAATAGCCAACTATATCAAGACATGCTGGCCTAGAAAAGAGATGACTAGCATGAAAGCAGATCCCCTCAGCACTCAGAGGCAAGGAGAAGGTCAACAGGCAATAAGTACTCGTGTGTCTCTTAGTACAAGAATAAAGAGGCAACAAACGAAACCAGCAGATGGCAGCTTCACATTCAGCCAGAGGATTAATTTCTGCTTTCCACACACAATCCAGCTGTGTGACCCATTATTGCTAGTTATTGTAGACCCAGTGGTCTTGCCTGGATTTAAAACCCACAAGATAAATTCAGAGAAAGAGATGGACAAAATAACAGAAAAAGACAAAATCCACAAAAGCAAATACTGCTGTGATAAGGAGGATCCAGAAAACACTAAGGAAGAACGTGAGACCCTCTCCTGGGGCAGCCAGCCATGGTGAACCATTCACTGATAACTGGACTGAGCTGGACTCTGTATCTAGCTAGTCTGCTGGTTTCATTTGTTTCCTCTTTATTCTTGTTGCCCCACTTTATCCCTGTGCTTTATTAATTACTCCGTCACTGAAAACTGGCAATGGTAACTTCCAATCAGCACACTGCCTTGTGCCTTCTAAGGAATATGTGCCCTGCCTTCACATTACCTGCTGACAGCTCCTGACTGGAGGCTAACTTACTCTTGATTGTGTTAAAGAGATGTTCTTGACTCAGTCCATTCTGCAAAACATATTCTGCTTAGCATGGAAAGGAGACATCTGAGGAGGGGCTTAGTTACAGCCTCCCACCGCCTGCAGGGCATTACAGGGAGGGTAAATCCAGACTCTTTTCCGAGGTGACCAGTCACAGCGTAGAAGGCCCTGCAGAAGGGGCACAAGTTGCAAAAGGGTTTAGATGTGAGGAGAAAACTTTCCTTGAGAGCAGTACAGCCCTGGGACAAGCTGTAGAAAGGTGGTGGGAATCTCTGTGCTTGAAAGTACCAAGCACTCAAGCAGATGAGGGCCTGAGCCCCCTGACCTAGTGTAAGCCCTGTTGTGAGCCCTGCTGGGCACTTAGCCTTGTACTGAACACTTCCAGAAGATGTCTCCTGACACAAATCTCTGTCAGATTTTGGGAACCATATTCCATCCAGCATGACCAGCCTTGCAGGACAGAATTGATCATCCATGCTTAATCAAAAACATAAGTGCTATTGACAGGGGAACAACGACCTCCATGTGTGATTGTGACAGCACCTCACAGACTTCATGGTTGGTTCAGGGCTCAGCCATCCCCTCCGTGACTCACAAAGCACCTCTGCACTGCTGCCTGTCCTGCCGTATGGGAAAGGATCTGCACACGGGAGCAGCTGTGCCTGACACATATGCTGAAGCACCTTCAGACACTTTTCTGTCTCATTGAAGAATTGTGTGTAGCAGTGATTCCCACAAATGTCATAGGTGTTGCCTTGTCCATGGTAAGGGCAGGAAGCCATCAAAAATCATCCTTGGAATACTGCATGTAGCAGCCTTCATGTGGTGGCCTCTGGGGAATACTTTAAAGTTTTAAAGAAAACAGAAGCCATCTCTCTTGTGTCTAATTAAACAAAAGCATCACTACCAGTTCTCCCCAAGCTCAGTGACACACGATGCCAGGTACAGGTACACCAGACTGTACAGCACCATTTCCACTGCCCTGTGGAACTGCGGCCCAGACAACAGGCAATTTGCCTGTTGTCCTACACTAAATCAGGTGGACAGTGGAAAGTGACTCAGTTTACCCCTAAGGGAGGAAAACAGGCAACTCCTGTGATTCAGCCCTTCCTAAGACACAAATCCAAATAATTTGTAGCAGTCTCCCATGGACTCTATGTAACAATCCCATGGACAGTTTAAAAGACCAGCTTTGATGAGAAGTCTGGATTTTTGCATGGCTGCAAGAAGTGAGCAAATGAATCACCTTAGAGAGACACTTCTCAGAGCTAGCAAAAGAGCTATGGTAGGCATATGAGATTCAGATCTGCAGCTTAGCTGAATCCTTTCATAAAATCTTCTCTACCTTCTCAGTAATAACAACAATATTACTTTTCCATCTCTCTTTCTCCCCCTTCTGTCTGTAATTTGCTCTTCTTGGTGGAAGGGAAAGGAAGTGTAAATTATTGCAACACTGACAAGTCCTGAACAGTATTTTCTGTCACTACCAGTAAACCTTAGGAAGAAGAACAGACCTCTGACAGGGCTTTGAGGAATGTGGAGATGCCATCCATGTGCTTCTTTACCAACTGAAAACTGTAAGCATGAAAGCAATTCAAAGCATGCCCATCTTTTTCTGTCTTTCTTATTTCCCCAGTTTCTGGCACATCTCAGGTATTAACTAAACAAATTCACAATTCTTTAGCAATTAATGTACTGAGAGGGGCCAGATCTAACTAATCAAGCAGGCACACTAAGGTACATTTGCTGTATCCTTTTGCAATAAAGAAACTTAAATCACTTGCTCTTCCTGTGCAGCTGGAGGGCCCAGAAGTAATTCAAACTGATCTAGCAATGTGTAGACTGCAGCCTCACAATGGTGGTCAAATGTAGTTATCTTGTGAAAGATCCTTAACATGGTTGTGGCTGGAGACAAAATGCCTCAAGCAGAAATCTGACACAGGATTTTTTCATCCTCAGTCAGACTCTCAGTTGGGAGTAATAACATAATAATCACTAACACTTTTTTATATGGCTGCTGTATTTCTACCAGATGACGTCTCAACAGATTTGTGTTGTGCAGCAGTTCCGCAGTGAGCACCACATACACACCCTGGGTTTACTGAGCACATACAAGACGATTTTACACATGTGCCAAGAGCACACAGGACTGTCTGAGCAAAAGCAGCTGACCCACAGGAATCATGAACCAAGGTTTTGCAGCTTCTAGGTCACTTTGGATTCACTGGTTGTATAAGACAAAATAGGTTTGCACACATCGTGGCTGCCTTTCAGGATGCATGCATATTGACTGTGCCTTCAGAGATTATTGCTGAATTACACAGCATTACTCTTCCAACAGTCTACCAGACACTCACAAATCCTGGTTTTTGAAAGAACGGCCCAAATTCTGGTTTTTGGCCTGCACAAAATTTCTGCATGGGAAAGGGAGTCTTGATCAGGGATCCTGGTTCTATAGACACTTTCCATATAATGAGGTCTCCAAAATTTAAGAAAGGCTACACTTTAAACTTACATTAAACTCATCATGGGTGGTTGTCTATGTCTTCTCATAAGCTGGACTACACACTGCTAATCAGCTGAGCTGCTGTATGAAGAGAGAAAATATATGCATGACACTCCACCATGAAGCCATTTTCTATAGTAGACAATAGAAGGTTGTGGTATCTCCCTCACTAGAGATACTCAAGAACTGTGTGGATGCAATCCTGTGCCATGTGTTCTGGGATGACCCTGCCTGAGCAGGGATGTTTGACCAGTCAAGGTTGCTCCCTTGCAACCTGACCCATTTTGTGATTCTGTGATTTTAATGTAAGGATTTCAAGTGCTTTAGAGTCCTGTAAACCAGCAGGAGGACACCCAGTTGAGGCTCCATTTAACTGATTAGTTCCCTGCTTCTGTCAGGTATCCAGAGATTTTTACTAGTACTGTGCCCCTAATCTTATATGGTCTTGTACCGTCTTGCCAGCAGCTGTCTTCACTGGTGGTGTCAGACACTCCCAACACAGAGGTCACTGAAGAGATACCACTGGCAGCTGGAGAATACAGAATTATGTGCCCATAACTTCTGCAAGTCCTCTCGCTGCCAAAGTTACAGAAGGATACACCTTACAAAGTTTTTTTTACAGAAAAAAACACTGTTTGCCCTGTGGCATGCACAGAAAGGATGCATTTTGATCATCAGTTTGCCAACCTTTTTAAATGTCAGTAGGAAGGTCTGCGAAACATGCTTCAACAAACAAGAGCCAAAATAGACATAAAGTACTGATCTGGATGAATGAATGGACATTTTGGAGTAGCATCAGGCCAGCAGAGCCATCTCTAATGTGGCAGAGTGACTCTGTGCTGGCTATCCCCAGCCCAGCTACAGCCATAGGCAGAGCACAGGTCCTGGCACAGGTACCCCGATGCTGCTGGAGACCCCTGGTAAGGATGGGACAGAGCCTGCACTGCATTGCCATGCTGGGGGGCAGCTCTAAAGCGCAGAGAAGCCATGGACTTCTGACTCCAGAGTGACATAGCTATGGTTTGGGGTAATTCAGCAGTGCAGCAGCTTTCTCCTCAGTTGCTGTTCTCTCTGGGCTGCCTCCTTTCAGTTTTATAGAAATAGAGGAAAGAACCAGCCAGAAGCTGGCTGTCTCATTCAAAACTGCACAGTGTGACTTACAGCGGGAGTAAGCCTCATAAGTTTCAACTTCTACAGAGGCAAAAATCTCTTCTTTTAGTCTTGATCTTTTGTCAGCAGCATGAACACACAGAAAACACAACATTGCTGCCATTATTTGAATCTATTGTTCTTTGAACGGCAGACTCAGAGGAACAGGTTTTAAAAAGAAAAAAAAATAAAGAAGGAAAAAAAAAAGAAAGGAAACAACCCAAAGGTCTGTCAATTGTGCAAAATGCATTCCTGCACTGCAAGGTGGGTGGTCTGCTTGGAAGTTGTTACGGTTTCAGCACAAACTGCAACAAAAGATTAGTGATGTGTGCGTAAATACAGCAGTCTGCTGGCCGCATTTGAAGCGCAGTGCTTACCTGTGTATTGAATGATGTTTAACACGAGTACTCCACTAACTGGCCGCCAAGTGGGAAGTGCCACTTCATCGGAAGTGGCACTCTAACATCTCATCCACTCTCTGTCAGGAATTTAAGTGGCATTTTAAAACTGGGATGAATACGCTCTCATTTCTCACACACAGAAATAGATGCATAAAGCTCACAAAAATGATGTCTTCTGGGAGTGGAAAACGACGTGTCTTTCAAGACGGAGCGGCAAGTTAATTGTCCACCTTTAATGATTAAATTACTAACAAGATGTAAATCCAAATCAAGCCCTTTTTCAGTAGGTCGTTCAGTGTACAAACCTGGCTGAAGTACTTGCAGTACCAGACACAAAAATTACTTTTCTTTTTTGGAAAACAACTGGACATCACGAAAATGTGTTTTCATTTGGAAACTGACTTTTGTATGAAACACAAAACGTTTTGCTATGTATTTTGTAGGTGTGAGAGTTGTAACTAAAGTAAACAAAAATTCTTGCTATTCTTACAGCTGCGTTAATGCAAAAAACACACATGAAAGGGAGGCTAAAGATCTTGTCTGATTTAGCTTCAGTTTAGAGGAAAGTGTATTTGGGTGGGGATTATATGACCAAGCATTATGGCTGGTTTCAAATAACTTAGGTAGATTCCACTTATGACTAATTCACTTGATTTTTTTGTAAGTGTTAAAATTAGTCGTCCCATTGGCTCTGACAATTGAAGTCCAACAGCATTCACGGAACAGTAATTAAGAGCACCCTCTTGTGGTCATTATTATGGATGTTAATTAAACCTTTTATGGTAAGCTGTTAATGCATCTGCTCTCATGCCAATACAGTACCCAGAAAGTTTATTAAAATATGCATATGAATGTGCTGTACATGACTTGTTCTATATCCATCCAAGAGACGCAATGGCAAGGTTTTATCTTGCTTATTCACCAAAAGTTGTATGCTTTTTAATAAAAATATTTTAACATTTCATGCAGATTAGAGCACAGTAACTCCTTTATTTGCGATTTTCAAAATTGGCAAGGAAACCCTCAGAAAGGATACAAAAAATGACAGAGCAGTAAGTCTGGTCTCCATTCCAGAGAACTTAGCAAAAAGTATAACAGAGGATGGAATTGATGTACAGCTGCATGAAGACTATTGAGAAGGAAGCAATGTGGCTACTGTAAAAGTGAGTCATGATTAATTGATCTTTACAGAACTGTTGCAGTTCTCTGAAGCAATCATGGAGCATGCAGACTTACCATTGAATCATAACTTGTCTCAAGATGCCTAAGTATGGAATTTACTCTAATACAGAAATTAATGTCTGATGGTCATTAAACATAAAACACAGAAGGAAAGAACTAGGTGGGAATATTTGAGCATATTATGGCAGCTCCAGTCAAGTTAGCTTTGGTTAGACTATATGAGAGCTATGGCATAAGAAACTGTCAAAGGTAAGGGACAGATGGAAATAGTCTCTACGGAAGCAGATTAGGAAGAGTACCTTGAATCCTAAGTAGCCAGCAAGCATGCTTCATCTGCATTTAATTTCCAAGCACACTCATTAGACATGGACTACACCTCGAGAATTTGCTGTATAATATTAGTATTGTACTGGTCTTCATTTAATCATTATGTTGCATGATTAAGTTGGTAACTAAAGTTCTTGCTACCTGCTACCATGACAGCATACTATTTACTGAGTGAGTCCTCTGGGATTTGCCACATAAATGTATGAGTCAAGAGAACTGATGTACCATATGAGGAAATCTGCAACCAGGATTCTGCCTCAGTTAAGACAATTTTATGTTGTAATAGGAGATTACTGCAGTGTGCAGTTCTGAGCAATCACTTTGGGGAAAGTAAGAAAGAGCAAGGAAGCAAGTTTCACAGTATGAAGTCAATTAATGGAATGATGAAGCAAACAAAGAAAGTGTTCAAATTATTAGTGTATTAGAGAAGAAACAGAGGTTATGCTACGTAGCACTAAAATGTTTCATTTTTTCCAAGAAGACCAATTCTATGGACACCAGGAGGCATGCACTCAGAGCACTGGGATTGCCCGTCCCAATACTTGTGAATGTACCATGAGAAACTGCATTGCTCAGAGAAGAGACGGGGTGGCTAGCACAGACAAACAGTCCAAGACCATGGATGTTTGGGGTGATTTGTACAGGCACTTTCAGATTTTGGTAGACACCAAGGTAAAAGTTAATGAATCTATGAAATGTTGCTGAGACTGCATCAACTCTGCTTTTCTTGCTTTCTCAGAAAAGTAAAGGAACAAAAAAAAAAGTTGAAACTAATAAAAATATCTCAAACATAAACTAGGAAAATATGCAACATTCAGAAGAAAAAATGCACCCCCAAAACAAGTAAAACAAGAAGTTAAAAAATGGGACTTGAGGAAGATCCAAACCTTGACAGATGAAAATCCAAGCTGGTTGAGTTTAACCAGGCTGGCGCACCACAGAGAGACCTAGAGCACCTGCAGACCATGAACAAGTAACATATCCCTCCTGGCATGGCACTGTTGTGATGGTACATCAGTTGCAGTGGCTGGCAGCTGACTGTGTCAGGTCTTCAGTCAGGGAATAGTCAGGTGCTAGACAGGATGCTTTCCTAGAGAAGCGAGGATGCTTCCACTCAGCAGTGAAGAATTTCATTGCCTCCAAATTCAAAGCGGATGCTGAAAACTGAAAACTGTGACCACTGCTGTAAAGAAAACTCTCACTGAGAGAAAATAAAAAAAGTGCAGTCTCTGGCAACAGAAGTGTCATGTCACTAGATCATTAACTACATTCCAAAATCACTCACTGGATTCCAGATATAGTCAGGAAGAGAAGAACCTCTTTTTTTCCCTCTCTCTTATTTTTTGTCACAAACTACTTCCCACGCTCTAAACATATCATGGTCTTTCAAGGAAAATAAAAAAGAAGGCTATGGTAAATGGCAAAGCTCAGTGTACCTATGCTACAAACAGAACAAATTTTTAAAAAGTTTGATTTGCACAGCTTAGCCAGAAACATGGATGTGGATGAAGTGGAAGTAACACAGGAATGTACTATATGCCAAACCTGTAAGAAAGGAGTGCGTGGCATCATGAATTCCTTATATACTCTTTCACTCATAAACGGTTTCAATTTAATCAGACGTACTAAAACCTTTGGAATCCATTCTTCCCTGTACCAAGAGAGAAATCAGTTGACATCACATGTTAAATTGTTATGGTCACTGCTCTTCTTTCTGGCAAGGCAAAGCCAAGTTTTCATACCGAGGGGGGAAAAAAGCAATCAAAACTAAGACAACAAAATCAGCCTACAAAAGTAATCTAGGTAGCAAGACCCTGATCAGAAACTATTTTCTGATCATGTTGAGAAGATATGTTCAGATTATGTTAAAGATTCAAATTCTGTGGATGGCACAGTCCCTCAGAAGCACCTCCCACTGGGCCTGCACTCCTAGAGGGCTTAAGCCATGTGTTGGCTCCACATTTCTCTCACAGATAGGTTGGTGTGAACCTAGAATGCAAAGTCACGAAGATCAATTCCACATTATCCTTCTCCTCTCATGCTTCAATGAGCTGAAATACTCACAGCTCCTGGTGGTGTGTGTCCTGAAAAGCAGGACTGGGGCCTGGAGGCACATATGGACAGAACCATGAGATGAACTTATCATGTGTTTGCAGCTAACACTGGGAAAACAAACTGGAGAGAGAGAGATCTGATCAAACCTGTGGACAATGACACCACAGATTTTGCAGAGATGTGAAGGATCAGAAGAGACACATCTCGCTTAAACCCTGGTAACTGGGACATGATTTTCTTGCTACAGCAGAATTAGTCAGCTGTTTTATGGTCTTCCATTCCAGGTGCTCTGCATACAAGAACAAGTCAGGCTGACTTGGAGCAATAGTAAAAAAATCTCTTTATATTATGGCTCAGGAAAAAAAAAGTATAATATACTGCACAAAATAAAGTAGAAATTTGAAGAATTTTAAATACTTACATTCCCCATCTCCTTAAATACTTCAGCAAGGCCTGATTTTTGAACTTCTATCCATAACACTCAGCCTTTCACCATCAATACAACTAAAGCTCATGTCTTTGAGACTATTATAGTAGATGATGTACCTATTTTCTGTCTCAGAAATGCCTGAGATGCTCCTAATAGAACAAAAAAGTGCTAAAGCATTCACCAAAGTTTCTTGATGTTTCTAAGTTGCTACAGGAAAGATTCTTGCATGGATTAAATAACTATCCATATCGAAACACTAAGAGGGAGAATAAATCTGTCAATACAGAGATCCCTTTTACATCATATGTGGCTATTCCTTGCACACTTGGGAAAAAGGCCCCAGATACTGAATAGCTCAACTTTAGGACAGCTCAGACAGATCCTCAAACCCATTTCTATAAAATCTTCTCTGCCAGCCACTGGTGAGGCAAGAAAAATATTCTAGTGTCTTAGTTTCAGAAAAAAAATACATATTGTTCTTCAGTAATTTTTGACCTTTGTATTGAAGATATCAAATCACCAAAGGCTGCCACACCACAGTTACAGAACTTGTTTGCTGTTTTTGCTACAGTTTCCCACTCTTTATGTGCATCAAAGAGAACGATGGCTTTTTCTGGTAAAATACTGGAAGAGGATTTCTCTTTCTGAATTGCCAATCAATAGCAAAAGTGTCCAGTCAGCTTTGTAGCAATCTCTGAAACAGTAAACAGCATTTTTTCATCATGTGGCCATCAACACTTTCCTGTTCACAGATATGAAATGAACATTTTCTATTGATATTAAAAGGCAACATATTAAAGTCCTATTCAGGAATAAAACAGAAAAGTCTTGTACAATGCTAGCAAATAAAAGATATTTACATTGTAATTTCAAATTCTGTCATCTCCTGTAATGAGAAAATGATAACAAACTTGCATCAAGATCTCCTGTCAGAGAACAATGCCAATTTTTGTCTCTAAACATTGCACTTTGATTCTTGCCTACCTGTTCGTTTCAGATGTGTTGCTTAGGCATTCAACACGTTATATGTTTACTCCATTACCTATCTGTTCAACCAAGATTGCATACATCAATTGGAGTACGATAAATGGAGCGTGAAGACAGGCCACATTATTATGAAAATCCTCTCCTACAGGTAGTGAGCAAATGAGAAAATCTCAAAGAGATGACAAACCTTATTTACCCTGCATGTCCCATTCTGTCCAACAGGATGATTCCCTGTGTATCCCTGATCTATGAGCTATGGCATAGGTGAATTCAGTAAGAAAACATACAAATCCAAGCAGGTACACTATCTGGTTTTAACAAGTTCACTTTGCTTTTCACAGGTCACATTCTTCTTTTTCACCAAGCAGCCAACAATATTTCTCTATTTATTTATTAAAGGTAGCATAAGAAATAGGTGCACCAAGCTAAAACAGGATGGAAACAAAATCACAAAGGGCGTGGTATTTTTTGCCCTACGTTCCTAAGGATGCAATTGAATTGCTCTCTCCCATTCAAAAAACATTTGAAATCGCTGGACAAAATCCAATGCCTTAGTCATGCTCAGAGGCAGCAGCCCAACACCCTGTGTATATTGGCCAGTCAGCTTCTGGCTACTGAATTCGAATGTGGCTAAAATTGATGCTACCACATGAGCCATCAAACAGAGGGAGAGGGATAGGTGGGAGGGGTGGGGAGAGGAGTAAAGAGATTTTTGTCCACAGCTGCTCGTTCAAAAGACAAACTCATAGAAAAAGTAAGACTTAGGTCTGTTTCTCATGGAAAGATTATTTGCTACTGAGGAAGGACAAAAGGATGGTTTGGTTGTAGGTATGCAACTGCAATGCAGCTGCATGCATATTGCTACTAAGATTTTGAGAACACAGAGAAAGAAGTTTATCATGAGGCAAAATAGAAATACACGGCCAGCAGCTGCTCCGTAAGTAACTCCTGGTCCCAGATGAAGAGTGAATTGGTTGGAAAGACCCCATTGCACAGGCTTATTGCTATCATGTGGCTCAGTGTGATCCTCCATGAATACAGAGGAAGAGGTGTACTGCCTCAGATGAAGAACCCATTCAGTCCAACATCCTGTTTCCACCACAGGCCACAGGCAAACGTCAAAGGAAGAGGAAAAGCAAGGCAAATATAAGATATCTTCTCTGCAACACTCCCACAGCTACCAACTGCTTTCAGCTCAGGGAATTTCCTGAGCGTGAGGGGGTGTTCATTCATTAACTCTCAACACAGTCCTCTTCCAAATACTTGGCCTATCTTCCCTACACCCTAGAGAAACAGCCTGTACTCAGCATGCCATTCAGAAAGGCACTGAACGAAGAACCATCTTCTCCTGCCTGTTTAGACTTGGGCTTCTGCTACTGCAAATCTGATGGTTTGTACTCAGAAAGTCAGCTGGCATCCACAAGTTACATAGGATGTGACAGGCCTCATGCATCCTCCCTCTTTGGTGAGAACTCCAAACCTCAATTGTGCCTTTCAAGGGACACAAAGTCAGACAGCCCAGCATCCTTGTTATTCTGTTCTAGTTCCAGCATTTTCTTTCTAAGAAGCAGGAAACGCAACAGGGAACAGTACTCATGGTGCGAATTCACCACAGATTTCTGGAGTGCCATAAATGTGTTCCTGGTTTTGTTCTCTGTCCCTTTCCTTCAAATGTGCCTTGCTTTTCCGAACATAAGGATGGCATTCATGCAGGGCCCACACACTTAAGTCTCACTACTGAGTGGCAGCAATAATTCAGGTATTCCTACCTTTTATGTAAAGTTACGACTAGTTATGACATCACCTTGCATTTATCTACTCTGTATTTAATCTACTTTTTTACTGCCTAATCACCCACAATTCTTTACAGATGACCCTCACCCCCTGCTAACTTAAAAAGATTTTGCACAGTCAGCAAACATTCTTGTCTTGCCGCTCTCTGTTTCCTCCATGGGAGTGATGAATTGTGAAGCACTGCTCAGCTGCCTCCTTGCACTCAACTCCTCAATGATGATGGTCTCTGTGGCTATGAAATAATGCACATCTGTGCTTGACAATTAATGACAGCCTACCTTCTTATACATGGCTACCAGCAGCCAAGGAATACTTGATACTACTTGGCATACAGAACTTGAAAAACTGTTTAAAACACAGATACCATTATAATTATTATCTCATGTGCATGCATTAAGCCACATGTATTTAATATTAAACACAAATATTATTGCATAGCCAGAGCAATGCATATGAGATAGTTTGTAACTCCTTGCTAATACAAACTGTTAGTTTTATTACCTTCTCTTGGCCATGAAAATTAGTATTGTATTTGATTCTTCTGGTCAGAAGCAGAGCTGGGGAGAATATTCTGCTTTGATTGCATTGTCAGACTGCCCCTGAGAAAAAGCCAAACATCTCTAGTATATATTTCTAAAACAGTTTTACTTAATAATTAACACTTGCATAGATAGTTGCAGCCCACAGCCAATTTTATTTGAATGCCTTGAACAATTTGCTTTTGTTTATGTATTCTGATTTCGTTTTAATCCTAATTCCAGTTTGGTTGCATAACAATAATGTCCTTTTGCCCTTAAAACCCTTACACAGGGTCTCAAACTTGGCTTTGGTTTAAGGCAGTTTTGGTTCATGAATGATACGGAAGTATTTGCTACCCCACAAGCACAACTCAGTTCACTCCTCCCTAAATGTCTGCTCCTACAAAACAAGGAAGAAGAGGCACCAGAATAGCATAGGGAATCCAAACACACGTGTGTTTGCTTTTCAAGCAAATATTTCCATTTCCAAGACATCTAGTAAACGCTTTTCTTCTATCTTTTTTTATTTCACTTGTTTCTACTGTGTTTATGACTCTGTTTGGAACTCCACTGTCAGTAAGTCAGTCCAAAAAAGGGAGAAATGAGGTTGGAGAAACGTATGCTCATACTGTATAATTGCATAAGCTGCTTCCTGTACGCTGGGGTTACGATTTGCATTTTCATCTATTAAATACCTTGTGTTCTAGATCCTTCTCTCTGACTATGAAACGTATTTGGACATCTCCACTGTGGCACTTTTCCAACTTTATACAAACGCTGGAAAGCAATCTTGCTGAAAGGAGACGGTTTAGTATGACTTGGTTATTAATTTTTAAGGAAGAGGTTCTGTGATCTGCGACAAGAGAAGTATTTTAATTGACGGGAGGAGCTACCTACCACTCATGCAAGTATTAGAACCACTTAAAATGTCTTCATCTGCATTTCTGTACATATTTATATATATATTATGTATATATATATATGGATATATATATATAAATTTCCCAGAAGCAGGATGTTCTTTTCTCAGCGTTCATAGCACACTCTGCTGGCTGTTGTCGAAAGTTAATGCCAAGCGAGGACGACAAGCTAAAAAGAAATAAAATGTTTTAGGACAGAGGAGAAACACAGTCCACGCAGGTAATTACCGCGGGCGTTTGAACGGAGAGGCACAAGGGACGTATTCTGGGAGCAGCAAGGAAGGGTTGGCAGGAAACTAGTTTAGTTTCACGGAAGAGACTGAGCTTTTTTTTTTTTTTTTTTGGGGGGGGGGTGTATGGGGGGAGGGAAGGAAGGCTTCTCCCTGTGCTGAGGTCATCCCGTTTCAGCATGGAGGCAGGGAGCACGCATCTGTGCCAGTGCCTCCATTTCCGTTCCTTCAAGGACAGGCAGGCACTGCCTGACGGGCGGGCGAGGATCACTGGCTGCTCGGCATTAAGTGGCTTTATATGAAAGTGGCTTAGAGCCACATTTGCATGACAAAGCCATTTGCGCGTCCCTCGTTAGTATGGGAGGCTGCAGCCTCCATTTATCCTCCCTTGCACGGAACACGCGAAACCATTAAGGGCAGGACGGGGATTTTGTTGGGAAAGCGCTTATTGCCCGTGTCGAGCGAGGCTGGGACACGGCGGGCCGCGAACAGGAGGAGCAGGGAGTGGGGAGAGTGCTCCTGCACAGTTTTCAGGGCAGAAAACGTGGCCGGGGCCGTTTCCGGCCGAGAACCAGCCTCGCGCAGGGCTGTGGCGGGGCCGGGCCGGTCGGACAAAAGGGGCATTGCTGGGTGACGCTGCTGAGGAATTCCTGCCGGGCGGGGCGGGATTTATGGCTTTTTTTTTCCACGGGGCCGCTCGGGCCCGAGGCGGGGGACGGTGCAGAAAGCGCAGGGTCATCATCGGCTCCCCTCCCCCAGCCGTCCCCTCCCCGGTCCCGCGGTCCCGATCCCGACACAGCCGCCCCCCCCGGCCGACACCGGCCCCCACCCCGGCCCGCGCGCGCCCCCGCCCCCACCCTCGCGCGCCACGCGGGCCGCGGGCCCCGCCCCGCCGCCTGGCCGCGCGCGCCCCCTTCCCCTCCCCCTTCGCGCGCCCTCCCGGCGCACCCGCGCGGCGGCGGCGGGGCGGAGCCCCCGCCCTGGCGGCTCGCGGGAGGGGGCGGGGCGGTGGCTACGCGCCTGCGCGGGCGGCCTCGCCCCTTCTGTGGCCACCCCGGCCCCCCGCCCTGCGCAGGCGCAGTGCGGCGGCGACTCGGCGAGGGGAAGGGCGAGAGCGGCTGCCGGAGCGGGGGGGACCACGGGGCTCCGTCGCTCCCGCCGCCGCCATGGCGGGCGCGGCCCCGGCCCACGAGCAAGACCACGAGCAGAAGATTTCGACCGCGGCGGGCGAGCGGCCGCACCTCTCAGCGGCGGCGCTGGCGAAGATCGAGCGGAACCGGCAGCGGGCGCTGGCACTGCGGCAGGCGCGGCTGGCGGCCCGGCCCTACCCTGCCGCAGGTCGGATGGCGGCGGCGGCGGAACGGGCGAGTCCCCGCGCCCTCTTTTCTCTTTTATAGGGGGGAGGTTTCGAGAGGGGAAAGATGTGGGGAAGGGGGCTCCGCCGGCCGTGAGGCGGTGGGGGGCGGCTAGGGGGTGCGGTAGGGTGGCTGGAGCGGGGGGGGGTTGGGGGAGAATCCGCCGCGGCGCGGGGCCCCCCCCCACATGTGTGGGGGAGGGGGGGGCTCTTGCACGCGCGCGCTCTCCGCGCGGCCCCCCGCCTCGCGCGCGCGGCGCGGTGGGGGCGGCCGCGCGCGCCCCCTGCTGGCGGCGGCGCTTTAACGCAGCGCCCGCCTCGTTTGTGCTCCTGCAGGCGGTGGCGCGCGGGCGCGGGCCCTCCCCAAGGTCGTGGACACGGGAGGGGGATTCTTCCTGGAGGAGGAGGAGGAGAGCGAGCAGAAGGATGAGCGCGGCGCCGGCGAGAAGATCGTGCACCCACCCGGTAATTAACAAAAAAACGTGTAGGGAGCGGCGGGGGTTTGGCGGGGAGGCGGTGGGAGGAGGCGGCGCCGCGTGCGCGGGGCTGGCGGGGGAGGGCAGGAAGGCGCGGGGGCGACAGTGAGCCGGCTCCGGCCGCGCCAGCGGGGCGGGATGGATGGGCGCCTTTTTTTTTTTTCCCGGGCTTTTTTTACTCTTCTTTCTTACTCTCTTTTTCTTTCTTTTCCTTTTTTTTTTTTTCTTTTTTTCTTTTATTGCTGATATCCCTTTTCCTCCTTCACACGTTTTTGTGGATGTGCTCGATTAGTGGCGCGTCCGATTCTTTTCAGCATTAAATCGGCTATAGCAAATGCGCGGTAATTAAAAATGAAGAATTTTAAGCCGCGGAAGTGGGACACAGCCAGTGCCCTTGGGTATAGCACATTTTAATTTTTTTTTTCTCCCCCATAAACGTTATTTCCATTATTTCTTTCTGGGAATTTAAATTTTAAGACCGACATAAGCGTAAATTTTCGCGGCTTCGTCGGTTGTGGGGATTTTGGGATTTACGTGGTTTGTGCCAAGACCGGAGCGCTGCTGCAGTGCCAGCTTTTATCGTTATAAAACGTGCTGGCGCCAAGTTACTGATCGTTCGGTGGAGGATTTCAGCACATTGCCTTGCGATATTCTCCCCCCCAAAAAAAGCAAATGGAGAAGTAAGGGTCCCAAAATAGATCGACTTTCTTCTTTGGGATTGTCTTTGTCTTGCTTTGTTCTGCTTGAATCAGCTGCGGGGCTGTTGGTGCAGTGTATCTCTTTGTTAGAAATCTGCACCAGATTTCATTAACGGTGTAAACAATTAGTAGCCTTGCTTCTTTTGATGGGCTAATGTTTAACAATAAATTAAAGTAGATCTGGGATGCCTTTACACTGGGCGTATTTTTTGCTGTGTAATTCATAACGTCATTGTCTTAATAAAATGTCTTCTTGTTCGGGAGCACTGCCTTAAATGATGGAATGTGATGTAAGAGTATGAAATGACTGTGAAGTACTGAGCATCCGGCTGTCGCTAGTAGGACTGAATTTACATAAAATGTCGTCTTTGCTGGATCGGATCTGCTATAAATGCAAACGCAATTAAAATATATGGTGCTGCATGCATGTTAACCATTAATCTTCTGCTCCAGGTGTTCCTAAAATTTCACAGGACTGCTTCACTTTCAGATTTCAAAACTGTATAGAAGTGTTAATTTTGTGATAGAATTCCGATGTTACTGTTCAAGGAATGTTCCTTATAGCTGTTGTTGCCCGAATCGGTGTTTCATGGTGTCCTGTGGAACATAAAAGCAGATGGTGATGACGCTGGAGGTGATCCGCCCGTTGAGGATGCGGCCAGAAGCAGTGGCTGGCGCTGAGATGAGTCTGGGCTTGGAGCAGTGCTGAGAGGGCTTGGGGAGAGGATTGTAGTGGAGCTCCATCCCCATTCCACTCCTAGCAGCTCTCTGGCCATCCACCTCCGTTTCTGCCAGCTGGAACGGACAAGAACCTTGCCAACTGCCCCAGGCTTCCACTGAGCTCGTTTAGGGAGAGGCAGGTGTGGCTGAGCTAGGAAAAAAACTGGAGCAGAGCTGAGAGAACTATGATGCCAGCGCAGCTCTTGTAGTTTCCTGCTCTAGCCACCCTCTTCAAACTGAATCCCTTCTCTGCTTCCTCCTGTTTCTGCCTGCATGTCCTCTATAAATCAGGGCATATTTTAGGAGGGTCAGAACAGAGGAAGTAGCAGGAGAGGATTTGAAGCACTTTATGAGAGAAGTGTGGAGAATTTTTTAACAATGGCTAAGTTAAATATACATTTAAATGTTGAAGTTAAGTACTTAACGCTTAACTTAGGAGAAAACATTCCAACAGACATCGAATTGTGTGGAAATGGGTTTGAATTTGTACTGTATTGTTCTAAAAAACTTGGACAGAGTGAAACTAGTTTGTAATATTTTTATGTGAATTCTAGTAAAATTGCCTGTAATACCAATTCTAGATGCTTGTTTTTATCATTGTAGTCCCTTTAAAAATATTTCTTTTCATTAGCACCTGTGCTAGAATTTGACTATCTCATCTGTGGAGACTGTGGCAAAGAATTCATGGACTCCTACCTTATGCAGCACTTTGATTGGGCAACATGTGATAATTGCAGGTATTACAAATAATCAGGAGAGAAAAACACCATTTTACATAAAGATTGCTGGCTATAATTCAATGAGTTACAGTCGTTTAAAGAGACTGTCAGCAAGAGACATATTTCAGTAACTTTAAAAAATGTAAATTAAATTTGATACCCTGTGCAAGTTCCATTATGGAATTGAATCACAAACTGTCTCATGAGCCTGCCTTAGGATAGGGGACATAGTGGATTTTCATACAACATTATGGTAATAGGATGTCATGAGAGCAGTTGGTGTGTTTGTCAGTGTGAAAATTTATGTCTGGTTGCAGACTGGAGCCGTTTGAAAACCTGATGCAACACAAATATCCACTCTGAGGCGGAGCAGGGATTAGGACAATGTTTGCGGTCCCAGTGTTTTAACTCAAGTGCAGTTGGTACTTTGGTCAGCATGGGCGTGCTGGAAGCACAGCAGCCAAAGGGCAGAGCCCCCATGGGAGGTTACTGGTTGGCCTGCGAGGTAAGCAGGAGTTTGACCTTGAAAGGAGAGCATGCTCTTATCTTTTAACACAGAAAACGCTCCAAAAGCCATCAAGATAACCAGGGCAATGAAACCAACTGCAGCAGCCAGCTGCCCATGTGTGTAAGAATGAATTGGGTGAATGAAAAAAAAAAGCCAGTTCTGGGAGCCTCCCCATTTACTGCAGGGAGTGGTTAGGGATGTGCACGTGGTATAGGCAATTCGCAGTCATATTGGAGGCAAAGTTCTGTTTCAGAAGTTACAGTAGGAAAAGGATGTTATGACAGGGCTTGGAGCCCGTGGAGTCTTTGGTCTAAGCTGTTGTAGCTGATGGCTGGAGTGTCCTTGGTGCATTAGCTGTTACTGTGAACTTTGAATTCTAGTGCAGCTACATTTACAGCAGTACTTCCTTGATGACCGTTGTTAGCACTTGGTGTTTGGCAGATCTTTTGGCTGAAGCAATTCAAGTTGTACTTCAGTCAGGATTGCGTAAATGTAATTTTTTCCATTAACTCATAAATGCTGCTGTGGTTACAGAGTTTTTCATTATCTATCTGGTAAAGGCTACAGTCTTTGAAGAACCTTTCTTTTATGGTTTCTCTGCCGACTGTCCTGCATTATAGAAGGAAGTGCTCTGTGTTGCTAATCAGTTTCTGAGATCTAGGAGCATATGGAGTGTGTATGTTCTCAGGTGATCTGACCTGTCTCACATTACACATTCTTTCTTGACCATGTGAGGCTCATGCTTCTGTCTTCTTGGATTGCATCTGAGTTAGGTGAATACCTGAAATTATTCATATTAATTTTAAGTTTCAGTTATTTCCTCTTGTAAGAAAATAGAGGAAAAACCTTTCTAGAAGAGCAGGCTTCTCAGTCTATGCTGAAATGGGAATTTTTAAACACTTAATTTCAGTAAATTAGTCTGGAGTTTAGCTAGGCAATTGGAATCCAAAGTTATTTGCATGCATATAAAACTGAGGGTATTAGGGCTACCTGTATTTCAGGAATGTTAGAAGGGATGGGGACTTAGATGTTAATAACCTGTGGTTTTAGGGTGTAGCTTTCTCATCATTATTTTACATCTTGCAGAGATGTTGAAGATAAACATAAGCTTATAACAAGGACAGAAGCAAAAGAAGAGTATCTGCTTAAAGACTGTGACTTAGACAAGAGGGAACCAGTGCTCAGATTCATTGTGAAGAAAAACCCTCATAATTCACGATGGGGTGAAATGAAACTTTATTTAAAACTACAGGTATAGAAACTTAGTGTGTTTCAGACCTTTTTTAACCTTCATACAGTTTTGGTTGTCACTTGGTACCTGAATGGTTTTGTCAAAGCTAAGTGTGTTATGTATAGCTTGTTATAGTTAAATGGTTGCAGTCCAAGTTGTGGAAATGTCTGGCTTTGAGAGCATTTTAAAGATGTTCATTGAGCAGAACTTTAGTGGGTTGCACAATTACAAGTCACAAAGCACATGGCCCTTCACTTTTACTCTGAAGTGCATGGGGCAGCTGCAGCTGTGTGTGGCCCTTTGTAGCTGTGTTCACGGTTTTGCCTGACGAGGCGGCAGGAGAGGCAAGTGTATTTCCCAGGGCTCTTGGCATTTCTTGTTTGGTACTTCATAGCCATCATACTGCTTTAGTAAAATATGGACAAAATTAGAGCTGGGTTAAAGCTTTCCTAAGTTACATCCAGCTGATACTAAAGACCAGTGTTGCCTCTTTGGTGGAAGGAGTGCAGTCTTTTGTGAGACAAGAGCAGAGACAGGTGGGAGGCAGAGGAAGGTTGGTTGGTTTATGTGTGTGTAGGGAAAAATTAAATTTGTAAGTTAGAATAGTTTACTTTTATCGTTGCAGGGAAAAAAAAGGCATTTATGTCCATCCTGTAGGTAATCAAGCGTTCACTTGAAGTCTGGGGTAGTGAAGAAGCATTGCAAGAAGCGAAGGAGCTCCGCCGTGATAGCAGAGAAAAGATGAAACAGAAGAAGTTTGACAAGAAAGTTAAAGGTAAAGCATTAAAATTACATACTTCAGTACCTGCAGGGAAGTACATTTCTGTTTAAACCTGTGTCTGCATCTGAATAAATTACTGGGAAGATACTCAGTGTGGTAAAATGGAGGTTTTCAGGATTGGGGGTGAGCCTGAGCATTCTAGTGTGACCTCATAGATGACTGTTTTGGGCAGTGTTGGACTGCAGGGCTTGAGGTCCCTTCCAGCTTTTAATTCCCCTGTTGCCCTGTGGACATTATGTGACAGAAATCAATTACAATGGTTCATTATAATGTTTTTCAAATGTTTGGGTATGACCTGGAATGTGCCATGGATTGCTTCTGATACTTTTGGCTAGTGGAAGACACCCATTTTTGTAGCAGGGCGTTACAGATCTGTGATGGGCTTCAGGTGGAATGACTGTAATGAAAATGGGTTTTCCTGTTCACAGTATTCCTAGCTGCTGTCTTTACTGCAAATTGCTCTACGGCTTTTTTCTCCTCTAAATTATTATTTAGAGGAGTATTTGATGGGTGGAACCTTTTGTACCACCTGTAGAATCCATGCTTTGCTTTGGGGTGGTGGTTACAAGGGCAGAAAGCTCAGGCTGGCTGTACCAGGGCTGTCTGAAGGAGGCAGAACTTGGGATTGCACAAATAACCCGTCCGGGCCATTGATGCTATGCGCACTGAAGGACTGGCAGCAGACTGTAGCCGAGATGCCAGAGTTCAGTGCAAGCACAGGCATTAACGTGACAAGTTTGCAGCCTGAATGGCTTGGCTCTAAATGTGACCACATTTTGCTGTTCAGTATTCTTGCCACCCGCTTGCAGCATCCGGATAATATCTTGGGCCCTGCTGCCAGCTTGTGCGCTCTAGAGAACCCGCAGATTTCACTGCGGATGCTGCAGAGGCAACTCATATTATTGGGCATAAAGCTTAGAGAATGCCAAGTCATTTGGGAGGTTTACTGTGACCTGAATGAAAATGACTCTTTCTTGGTCATGTAAAATAAATGAGGTGTTCTATAAAAACTTTTCCTTTACATTCCACCGACCCCTTTTGGATATCTTTGAATGGCTTTGTGTGAAAAAGCAGCAAGCAAACTCATCTTTAGTCCAGATGGAAAATCTTTGCCTATGAGATCCCATGCCAGTGTAGTTCTTGGCCTTAAAATATGCAAACAAGGTGAGGATTGCAAGGCAAGTCAGAGCTTGTTCTTGCAAGAGCAGATTCTTTCCCAGACCTTGTGGAAGACAGGCAGCAAGGGTATTGTCATCTGTAGACCTCAGGAAGCTGGTTAGCTTGAGTTTTATTGAATGCTATCTAAGATTTATTAAAATTTTCTTGTATTTTTTACCAGAACTCCGCCGTGCCGTGAGGAGTAGTTTGTGGAAGAAACAAGCCAGTATCCATGAACATGAATATGGACCAGAAGAAAACATTGATGAAGATACATATAAAAAGACATGCACTGTGTGTGGCCATGAATTAACTTACGAGAAGATGTAGTGTTAACCTATTTCTTAATTTTACTTTGTCTTTAACAGTATTTTGTACTTAAGTCAAATAAATGGTAATTATGAACAGCCTGTTGCCAAATTCTGTGAAGCATTATATTTTTCAGTTGCAAGAAGCTCTATAAAGGCTTTGGCCTTTAAGCTAGATCTGAGGGTAGAATATAGCAACAGTTTAGCAATTGGTATCTTCTGTGGTCAAAAGATAAGTTTGTATCATTGTACTTGATGCACTGATGAAATCAAGGTCAGCTTCCCGTGGCTTTTCTGTATCCATGAGGAGGAAGGCTCCTTATTTTCTGACCATTGTCTGGTTTTCAGTTCCTGGTCATGGGCAGGCAGAGGGTTGATAGAGCAGGCACTTCTGGTGGTGGGAGGCCATATAATGACACAGGTTCTCCTTTGGCTTGGATACACAATTCCAAGAGAGGAGAATTCTCTTTGAAAAGGAAAGCTGCCTGCTTTCTTGGGAGGTTCTGACATATATGTACTGTATTTTGCAGGATAGATCCTTAGGTGCATTCTCTACATCTTTTGTTTTTCTCTTTTTTTTCTCACCAACTTTTGAAGCAGAGTCCAAGGCAAGGGTCCAGACCTGTCCTTGGGGCAAGAGGGAAGTAGCATTCCATGGCAGAACTTTTAAATGCACTTGAATGATGTTTTCTTTCAGTAGAGTGAATTTGCTTAAAAGTTTAAATTTTAAATTCTCCTTCTTGCAGCTGTTGGGGAATACATGTGGCAGTTACTGAAGTGAAGGAACATGTTCTGCAGTAAAGGATCATGTGTAGCTCTACATTTATTTACCATTGTAAATATTGCAGATTCCAGGGAAGTCTCTGGAGACTTCCTTTGTGAGCCTTGGCCACTGTGGCTGTGCAGAACTGAAATTTTCAATAGGAAAACCATGACATATTTGCCAGTATGGAAATGTGGTTGGATGACTCCCATGGCTGGAGTGCTGCAGTGATGGTCATGAGCTCTTCAGAAGGGACAGTGGGCAAGCAGAGGCAGTGAAGTGGCTTTGTACATGAGGGAGAGTTTTGACTGTACAGAGCTCAAGGGCAGTGACAATAAGGTTGGGTGCCTGTGGGTATGGGTCGGGGGAAGGCCAATGGAAGCAGACATGCCAGAGGGAGCCTGTTGCAGACCACCCAGACAGGATAAAGGGGCAAATGAAATGCTCTGTAAGGAGCTGGCTGGTGTTTCACAATCACTAACCCTTGTTCTTGTGGGAGACTTTAATTTGTGGGATGTCTGCTGAAAACATCAGCAGGGGAGAGGCGGCAGTCTAGGAGGTTCCTAAGTGTGTGGAAGACAAAGGACAGCTGGCAAGTGAGCTATCCTGGTTCTGGCCAAGACATTAATTTTTTGCTGTAGCCAGGAGGGGCGTAACCCAGACCTGGAGGTTATCCTGTACCACCTCACACCTACAGGGGTGGGTGGGCACAACGGGGTCCCTTCCAGCCAGTGTAACATCAGGTTTCGTGGGGTGGGCATTTGCAGATGAATTGATCATCTTTCCTGCGCACAACATTAATATCAATATTGGTACTGTCCATTCCTTACCTCATTGCTGTTTCCAGTAAATTGTTCTTATCTCAATCCTGGATCTTTACCTTTCGTGCCTCTAATTCTCATCTACTTCCTGCTGGTAGGAGTTGAGCAAGCTGTGCATGGGTTTGAGTGTTTCAGTAGAAATGCTAAATTGGGGAACACCATTCCTGAACTGCAACATGACCATATCAGGGGCAGTGGCCTCATAGATCTGCTGTTTATGAATAGAGAAGGGCTAGTGGGAGATGTGGTTGGATGCCATCTTGGGCACAGTGAAATGATAGCTTCCAACCCTTGCTAAGTAAGGAACAGGGTCAACAAAACCTCTGCTTTGGGTTTCTGGAGGGTGGGCCTTGGCATATTCAGAACACTGGTTCAGAGATTCCCTTGGAATACAGTCCTTAATAACAAAGGGCTCCCATGAAGACTGGCCATGCTTTAAAGAGGAAATCTTGAAAGGCAGAAGAGCAGACTGTCCCTATGTGCCAGAGGAAGACCAATCTGGTCTTCCTGTTCCTCCTGGCTGAACAGGATGCTTCTGCTGTAACTCAAGGAAAAGAGGTTATGACCCTTGAAAGAAGGGGCAGACAACTTGAGAAGAGTACAAGGATGATGGTAGGTCAAGGATCTCCTTTGGTAGGAGAGAAAATTAGATAAAAGCTCAGGTGGAACTCAATCTGGCCACCAGTGAAATAGAAAGTGTTTTTATAAATACTTTAACATAAAAAGGAGGGTCTAGGAGAATCTCCATTAGTTATTGGCTGCATGGGGGGGCATTGTCATTAAGGGCAAGGAAAAGGTTGAGGTACTTGGGTTCTTTGCCTGAGTCTTTAACAGAAAGACCAGTTATCCTTAGAGCAACCACACCCTGAGCTGGTACACAGGGACAGGGAGCAGCACTGACCTCCTGTAATCCAGGAGGAAGTAGTCAGTGACCTGTTTGTGAGCCATTTGACCCAAGTCCATGGGACCAGATGGGATTCACCCACAGGCACTGAGGGAGCTGGCAGGAGAGCTCACTGAGCTGCTCTGCATTTGTCATCAGTCCTGGACAGCCAGGGAGATCTGGGTTGACCAGTGTGATGCCCATCTACAAGAAGGGATGGAAAGAGGATCCAGGGAGTTACAGGCCTGTCAGCTTCTGTAGTGGGATGGAATAGATCATGAGTGTGATCACACAGCACATGCAGGAAAATCAGGGGATTGGGCCCAGCCAACAATTTTGGGAAAGGCAGGTCCTGCCTGACCAACCTGATCTCCTTTCATGACCAGGTGACCTGCCATGTGGATGAGGGAAAGGCTGTGATGTATCTACCTGACCTTCAGCAAAGCCTTTGACACCATCTCCCACAGCATTTTCCTGGAAAAGCTGGCAGCCCATAGCTTTGACAGGAGCACTCTTTGCTGGGTTAGAAACTGGCTGCACAGCCAGGCCCAGAGAGTGGAGGTGGATGGTGTCACATCCAGATGGGGGCTGGTCACCAGTGATGTTCCTCAGGAATTAGTATTTGGCCCAATCCTGTTTAAAATCTTTACTGATGATCTGTATGAGATCGACTGTACTCTCAGCAGAATTCACTGATGACAGCAAACTGTGTGGGAGCGTTGACCTGCTGGAGGGCAGGAAGGCTCTGCAGAGGGATCTGGACAGGCTGGATCAATGGGCCAAGCGCAAAGGCGTGACAAAGGTGTTCAATAAGGCCAAGTGTCAGGTCCTGCCCTTGGGTCACAACAACCCTGTGGTGGCTGGAAAGAGGCCCAGTGGAAAAGAGCCTACGGGTGCTGGCCAGCATCTGTCTGGGAGTGTGCCCAGGTGTCCAAGAAGGCCAATGGCATCCAGGCCTGTATCAGCAATCGCGTGACCAGCCTGGCACTGGTGATGCCACACCTTGAGATCTGTATCCTGTTCAGGGTCCCAATTCAGGAAGAACATTGAGGTGCTGGAGTATGCCCAGAGATGATTGATGGAGCTGGTGAAGAGCCCAGGAGCAGTTGAGGGAATAGGGCTTGCTCAGCCTGGAGAAAAGGAGGCTCAGGGGTGACCTTACCCTCTCTGCAACTGTCTGAAAGGAGGCTGTAGCCAGGTGGGGATCAGTCTCTTCTCCCAGGCAACCAGTGACAGGACAATAGGACATGGTGCCTCAAGCTGCACCAGGGGAGGTTTAGGTCAGACATCAGGAAGATTTCTTTACAGAAGGGGTGAGTGGACATTGGAATGGACTTCCCAGGGAGGTAGTGGAGTCACCATGCCTGGAAGTGTTCAAGGAAAGACTGGACACGGCTGTGCCATGGTCTAGTTGACCTGGTGATATTCAGTCATAGGCTGGATTTGATGACCTCAGAGGTCTTGTCCAACCTAATTGACTCTGCGGTTTTGTTAGAGGAGACAAGATGCCTGGGAAGGGCACATGATTCTTCCAATAATAGGTTTTCACTTTTTCAACGTTCTCCTCTGCAGCTATGCAGTAACCTGCCTGCCCACCAAGCAGAGAAGGCTTTAAGGCCTTGCAAGACCTAAGGAGGTGGCATGGGGATTTGGCTAGAGGAGGGAGCAGGTCTCAGCAGGGCTTTTGGAGGTAGTCCTCCTTGTCATGGTTTCACAGTGCTGTCTTGGGCTTTTAAACTCCTCCTTGGGGCAGATGGGGGTGGTCACTGACTACTGCAGCATCTGCCCCAGCCCACACCCTCCTGACCTCCTGCAGCAGCACTTCCCCTTCCCAGAGGACAAGAGGTGGCAATGGAGAGGGAGCATTTTACACCAGCACCTCCTTGCCCCTAGCAGCACATATGCTTGCCTCACATGGCTGCGGGAGGGGCAGTGTGTTAGACCAGCTGTAGTGCAAGGAGGTGAAGGCTTGTGTGTTAAGTCAGGGTACCAGCACAACGACTTTGCTTCAGTGTCCCCCAAAGAGATTGGACAAACACTCTCAGCAGCAACCTACTTCACCTTCATTTATTTTTATTTTTATGTGTGCATTTTTTTCCAACCACACCACATTTCTTTCTTCACACCACAGCATCTTTACACTATCCACCACTTCATATTTCAGCAGTTCCAAGTTTCTCCAGTTAGCTGCCGGTATCACTACATAAGCGTTTCACTCTTTCCTATAGATCCAGCCAATTTCCTAGTCAAGTCAGGTGTACACCATTAGACCCAAAAGAACGTGAAGGTGTCCAACAGACTCAAGAAATGCAATCAAAGCCCATGCTCAAATCTTGGCATGATTGGAAGTTAAATCAGTTTTGAAAGACATTCCTATTTGGTTTTAAAACACAGGATTACACTCAAGCATTTGCAACTGTATCCCCAGCATCAGTATTTGTCAAGGCTCAAAGAAAGTTACAGGTTTGCAAGTTCTAACTGCATTACCAGTTTTACAGAAGTCACATTTATAGTCAGAACCCTCACCATTAGTTAATATCAGAACTGACACTGACCCAAGCCAGTGAAAAAACTATTAAACTCTAATTAAAACCTTTAAAGTATTAAACATTTCCTAAAAATGAAAAAAAAAACCCAACATGAAATCCTATTTGATTACTCAAGAACATTAACAGAGAAAGATCTGAAGCATAAGTCCGTGCATGACTGACAAAATCCTTGCATAAAGCAAATTTACAACAAATAACAATACACCCTGAAAGAATGGCAGGGGGGGAATCAGTCAAGTCAGAAAGGGCAAGCAGAAAAAGTAGAAGTAACAGATCTACGTCTATGAGGATACATAGGGCTGCTACAGGCCACACACAAAAATCAGATGAAAGGTCAAAGCAAAATGTTCAATTTTTTACCCTCCTTGCTTATTCAGGAGGTCATTGGTCAATGTACAGATGAAATGCATTTCTCAGTATAATATCTAAAAAAAATAATTTGTACAGGAACAAAATTACTCAAAGCACGTAATTTCCTAAGCTAAAACTAAACAGCACTGAGTATGAAATTCTTTAAAACATTCACCTGCAAAATGAAGAGACCATAAACAGCTTGGAAGCCCCCTGCATGCTGACAGACCTGAGCACCTAAGGCAGTGTCTCTGCTGCTCAATGTGGTACAGAACACTCTGGTTTGGCTCTTATGTACCTCATGTTACTGGCCTAACTCAAAACTAAGCCTGCTCTATTTTCAGCCGTGTTCTCAGTCTAGGCCTCCTGTAATGTGTATCACTTAATTCGGCATTAAAACACCTCCCAAGATATGGGAGCAACGTGCTGCTGTCACGTTTAAAGCTTAAAGCGAGGGAAGCCTAGCAGATGCAACAGTTGTTGCAAGCCAGATGAGGTGAGAGCACTTGGTTCATCCACTGTCACTAATAGAAAGATTTTTGACATCCTGCAGGCCTGCAGGTCCAGCCCAGCACAAATGTGACAGTCCAATGAGCTACAGGCTGAAAGAAAAAAACAAGCTCAGCACTGTTTGGTGCATCTGGGGCTGGAGCTCCCAATACCTAGGTAAGGCTTGCAGCATGGAAGTCAGAAGTTTGTTCCACACCAACTCTTGCTTACTGTCTCTATTTAAAAGAGAAGACTGCTACCAAGAGCAGTTCATGATTTCTTGACCACAATGCAAAAAGAATTGCATTTTTCAGAAGTGGTCCATGAAGTTTCTCTACTGACTGTTTATAGATACTGTAATAACACACTAGACAATACATTTATAAAACACATTTCAATTGTACTATATGTTTTTTTAAACTGTGAAAATCTATCTGGCTTGGTAATAAAACAAATTTGTATGCTCTATGCTACTTTGAAAATGTGTTTCACATGCCCAAAATTAAGACAGTTTTCCTATGTCATATACTAGAGAACTTATCCTACTGCTCACTGAGAAGGTGCATCCCCTTTCATACTCACAAAACACTACAAATTGTTCCTCATTTCTGCAATTAATTTGATTTAAGGGACAAGCAGAGGTAACAAATTCAATTGCTTGGGGTTGGCTTTTTCTGTTGCGAGGTTAGAAATATTTTTGGGGGGAGGAGTGTGCCTGATTTTTATTTTTATATAGGCAAGAGGGGAGAAATAAGATTACCATCATGAAGAGAAAAGTTAAACTAAATTAAAAGACAACAAAAAAAATTAATACTTTACTTCACAAATATCCCCTATTAGTCATAACTTTTAAGGCTTACAATGCTTACACAGTTTGTTTTTTTAGAACACTCTTTTGTTTTATATAGGAGCACATGAAAGCCAGTTTTAGTAAAAAAAATTCTTCCATCCCCATTTTAAGTTTTGCCATTAAAAAAAATTAAATTTCACTAAAGTCCTACAGACAAGACTCTGTCCACGGATGATCCCTCAGGCCTGCAGAGCACAGAACTGCTGAAACACAGCCAGAATGTGGTGGTCCAGTTCAGCTGTAAACAGGAGGTTCTCTAGTGTCACCATGTACTGCTGGATTATCTGGTGGTGCTGGCAGATAAAAAAACCAAAAACAAATCACATATGTTTACTGTTTTTACATTTATATCGGAATAGGCAGAGAAGTCAAGATATGTAAGAACCACAAGTGTTCTTATCTGAATTGTTTAGCACATCTAATTTCCACAACATAGCAGCCATGGATAAGAAAAGCACGATGTAGAGGCACTGCTGACTGCAAGAATGAAGCCTGTACTGAAATCCTGCCTTATGCTCCCTGTAACTCCTCCCTCATGGATCCTGAGCTGTGTGCAGGATCCAATGCCACTGCAGGTATCTTGGGAGAATCATGGTATTTCCTTTCCTCTGAAGACATCTACTACAGGGAAAGGATTCATCCCAAGGGACAATTACACCACTGCTTCCATTCTTCATCACATCTTGTGCTCACACAGGTATAACCTCCTGTAACTAATCACTTTCATCCAGCCACCTGTGCTTATTAACTGATTTAATACAGAGCCAAATATTAAAAAAACATGTTTCATAGATATTTACGCACCTCACTAGAAGGAATCCTGCAATATTTTAATTCGCTTATTTAAAACATGTCTATTTTAGCATTCTTGCTTGTTCACAACTTTGCCCTTACTAAAAACATACAGTTAAGTGTAAATCAATGAAATTCATAACCACATCTTGAAATATTTTTGCAGTACGCTTACAGTGAGGAAATTCTCCACTCAGGATCAGTCACTCCACCTGACTGCGGCAGAGATTTGGCCAGAGCCAGAGAGTTGTGACCTGGCCCCACAGCAGCCCCTGGGGAAAAGGTGCTGCTGCCACCTACTGCTGCTCTCGGGGAGCCTCAGCCCTCCGTCACCCGAGCTTTCCCAATGAAGCATGGCTCCGCCAACACCCTTCCAACTGAGAAATGAAACTTACCTGCAGGAAGATCTGCTGCAACCTCTCTATACAGCTCTTGTACCAAGGTGTAAATACATCAATTCCACCAGTCTCGCAGCGCACTAAGTGCTCCGTTAACAACATAATGAAACGCTGTAGTAGGGGAGAAAAAACCCAAACTTAATCAGTCTCATCAAACTAAAGAAGAATCCTAACCTAAGGTAAGAGGATCTGGGTGTCAGAAGCTTGGAACAGCACTGTGAGAATAATTATTTTGCTTGGCAAATACTGAATTTAGTATGAAAATAAACCAGTTACCTTCTGGTTGTTCAAGAAATTGTGTGCTAGCAGAATTCCTCTCCTCCCAAGCACTTGAAACTTATCAGACCCTGTTCCAAACAAACCAGTCTTTGCAGAGGTATGATCTGGATTGACTCTAACCCATGGTAAAGTCATCAACCCCTTCCCATATTCTTATTCCAAGAAAATGCCCAAGATAGTAGTGATGCTGAAAGCTTATAAATCAAGTAACTTTGAAATCTAAACTGAGAAGACTTTGACCATCATTACCTGGAATATAACAAGAAAGAGATTCTTCTGCTCACTCTGGGCTGACTCCACTTTTTCCTGCAAGCGCTCTATCTGCTCTTCTAGTGGTCCATCTTCCCGATCGGTGCTTCGGTCATCATCGTCATCGTCATCATCACTGTCACGCTGTAAATGACAACAACACACAGGACTTAACCAGCAATTTGGCAGCTGTGGATACCATTAATGTCCTGCAGTTCCACATGTGAAAACGTCTGCAGAACTACTGAAGAGCAGCACACAATTCTGGATAAAAATCTGGAAGGAAAAATGCTAATATGGGAACGTCCTGAAAAAAAAATTACCAAGATTTCAGAGAAATGAGAGCAAGCATAGAGACTTATCAGAATTAAGGCATTTTCCTCCAGGAAGGTGCTGCGGCTGACAGCCCAGCTGAGGTGCCCCTACACCAGGGCATGCAGCATGGGCAGCAAAGAGGAGGAGTTGGAAGCCACTGTACTGCTGGACAGTTTTGACCTTGTTGTCACTCCTGAAACTCAGCGGGATGGATCCCGTGACTGGAGTGTGACTAACAATGGCCACAGGCTGTTCAGAGGGAAGAAAGAGACACAGGGGGATTGCCCATCAAGAGTTGGGCTGAGTGTGAAGAGTCTCTGAAGAACAGCCATGAGCAGGTGTGAAGCTGGTGGGCGATGATGCCAGCCCAGGCAGCACAGGGAGCCTTTGGTCGGTGTCTGTGCCCAGCTCTGACCAAGCAGAGCCCGCGGACGGAGCCTTCCTGCTCCAGCTGCAGGAGGCACCCTGCTCACGGGCTCTGCTGCTGCTGCTGGGGGACTTCAGCCACCCTGCCCAGGCTGGAAAAGCAGCTGTAGGCAATCCTTGAGATTCCTAGAATGCATGGAGGATAAATTCCTGTCACAGGAAGCAGAGAGCCCTACAACAGGGCAGGTGTCACCTGGATCTGTTGGTCACCAACATATGGGGGCTAATGGGGAATGGCAAGCCAGGAGGAAGCCTGGGAGGCAGTGATCATGCCTTGGTGGAATTCACAGTCCTGAGGAATATGGGTCGGGAAAGGGGTTAAAAGAGGCCCCTGAATTTTTAGAAAGCAGACTTACAGCTCTTCAGAGACAGTCAATGAGATTGCCTGGGAGACTACCCTCAGGGACAAAGGAGAGGAACAGAGCTGGCAAATCTCCACAAGAGAGCAAGAGCTTGCAATTCCCAGGAGCAAAGAATCAGACAAGGAAGGCAGGAGACTGACATGGCTCAGCACGGCACTGCTGGTCAAACTAAAAGGAAATAGGGAAATGGAGAAGCAGTGGCAACAAGGACACGTATCCTGGGAAGAGCATAGTAGGGGTGGGGTGGGGAAGGCCAAGGCAAAGCTGGAACTGAACCTGGGAAGGGACACAAGGAGTAACAGGAAAGTATGCCAGCCAGAAAAGGGAGGTCAAAGAAGGTGTGTACCCTGACAGACAATGGTGGTATGCTGGTAACAACAAATGAGAAGAAGGTTGAGGAACTCAAGCTTCTTCAAAAGAACTTCTTTTCATGCCATCTTCAATGGTAACCCTTTTTCCCACACCCCTTGAGTGGACAAACTGCAGGATGGGGACTGTGGGAGCAAAGTCTCTCCCACTCTAAGTAAAAATCAGGTTCATGGCCACCTGAAGAACTTAAAAGTCTACGGGAGCCAAGGAGATGCATCCTAGAGTCCTGAGGCAACCAGGTGATGTACTTGCCAAACCCCTCTCCATGACATTTGAAAAGTTGTGGCTGTCAGGTGAAATCCCAGGTGACTGGAAAAGGGAAAACATTGTACCCATCTTTAAAAAGGGTAGAAAGGAGGACCCCTGGAACAACTGACCTGTGAGCATCACCTCTGTGCCTGGGAAGATGATGGAACAGATCCTGCTGGCAGCTGTGCTAAGGCACATGGAGGACAGGGAGGTGATCTGGGACAGTCAGCACGGCTTTACCAAGGGCAAGTCCTGCCTGACCAGCCTGCAGGCCTTCTGTGATGGAGTGACTCCACTTGTGGACAAGGGAAGGGCAGCAGATGTAATTTATCAGGACTTTGACATGGTTCCCCACAACATCCTTCCCTCTAAATTAGAGAGAGATGGATTTGATGGGTGAACTGTTACATGGTAGGAAATTGGTGACATCCAGAGGGTAGTGGTCAACAAATCTGAGTCCTAGTCAGTGGGACATTAGTGACCAGTCCAGGGGTTTGTTGCCCAGGGGTTTGTACTGGGACCAGTGTTATCCTGATTAATGACACAGACAAAGGGGTCGAGTGCACCCTCATCAAGTCTGCAGATGACACCAAGCTGTGTGGTGCAGCTGACATTCCTAAAGGACAGGATGCTGTCCAGAGGGACCTGGACAAGCTCAAGAAGGGGCCCACAGGAATCCCATGAGGTTTAACAAGCCCAAGTTCAAGGTGCTGCACCTGGGCCAGGACAACCCCCAGTATCAGGGACAGGCTGGGGATGAGCAGATGGAGAGCAGCCCAGTGAGAAGGACTGGGGGGTGCTGGTGGATGAGAGGCTGGACATGACCCAGCCATGGGCACTCCCAGCCCAGAGAGCCAAACGTGTCCTGGGCTGCATCCAAAGCAGCGTGGGCAGCAGGGGAGGGAGGGGATTCTGCCCCTCTGCTCTGCTCTGGTGAGAGCCCACCTGGAACCCTGCATCCAGCTCTGGGGGCCCAGCACAGGGAGGACATGGAACTGCTCACTGGAGTGGGTCCAGAGGAGAGAGACCAAGATGATCAGAGGGATGGAGCATCTCTCTTACAAGGGAAAGGCAGAGAGAATTGGGATTGTCCAGCCTGGAACAGAGCAGGCTCTGAGGTGATCTAATTGCAGCCTTCCAGTATCTGAAGGGAGCTCCAAGAAAGAGGGACTAATTACAAGAGCATGCAGTGGCAGAACAAGGATGAATGGCCTTAAACTGAAAGACAGTAGGCTTACATAAGAAATAGAGAAGAAATTATTTACTGTGAGAGTGGTAAGGCACTGGAACAGGTTGCCCAGAAAAGCTGAGGATGCCCCATCCCTGAGACTGTTCAAGGCGAGACTGGATGGAGCTCTGAGTAAGCTGGTCTAGTGGAAAGTGTCCGTGCTCATGGCAAGGGCTTAAAACTAGGTGATCTTTGAGGTCCCTTCCTACCCAGGCCAATCTATGATTTCACAGTTTATTTATTTAAGGGAAACACAGTGAAAGGTAATACGCCTGCTAACTTTATCATTACATGGTAACAAACAACTTTGTTTTTAAAAACAATATGGCATAGATTTTTTCAAATAGTATCTACTGCAGCAAGACAGGTAATTAATTAAAGAGTTCTGAAATATCAAGGCTTTAAAAAAAAAAAAGCACCTGATGCAAATTCTCTCCTGCACTTGGTGCAAGAACCCAAATGAATCCAGCTAGTTAGCACAACAGGAAGGCTGAAGACTGGAGCCAGTGTTTTGAAGTGGGTACTCCCTATATTCATGATCAAAAAGGCTACTCTCAAGACTAGAAAGGGTCAGCACAGAAACTGATCTACTAATTAGAAATGGCATGCTTTACCGCATCAAAAACAACACAATGCCAGCACCACCCACAAAATACACCTAAGAACCAGCTCAGGTGACTAAGTCTTAAACAAGGCTACAAGGCATATACGAGGAAAGACAGGATCTGATGGATTATGGTAAATTCAAACACAAGACACTGCTTTAGTATCATATAGTTGTTTCTGTGCAAAGACATCCATAAATCACCAGCTCAAAACTTTAAATATCTGTAAAAGAAGCATGTGTAACTTGGGATAAATGCGTTAACTCACCTACAGCATAGGAAATGAAGTTCACAACCACAAGGCAGGTATAGCTCTGAATCAGTATAAAAAATGAAAACTTACCAGAACAAATGAGAATTTGATTTTATTATCTCTATAGGAACTTGCCTTTTTCCCATCTATAGAAGTTTTCTGAACTCAAAACTGAAGGACCAGATAAATCATGTAAGCATTGGATTCATTCCATGGTAAGGGAACACCCTTCATGCTGGGGAAATCAAAACTTTCTCTAAAAGGAATAGTCATGCAGCAGAGCAACAGCCTGCAGAACTACTCACTGTTGCATACAAATGTTTCTTCCTGGCACAATACTCATTTAAAGTACTAAGTAATAAAGGGCTGCAGCAAGAGACAAGGACAGAAATTAAAACACTGATATATTTAGCGATGCCAGAGAAGCTCTTTGCCTCACAGTAAGATCAATGACTGCACCTAAGTCTTCCATAATCACAGGCATTTATTAACTGCTCATCAATGTAGACTGAGGAGGCAACCAGGATGGCTGTTGCTGTGAGTGAAGAAAACAAGATGACGGCACTGGGATGAACCAACACTGGCAAGCTGAGAGTTATTAGTGATCTCTCAACAGAAGCCTCTGGACAAATGACTGACTTGAGGAGCTTTCTTCAAAAAACATCAGCAAGCTCTGTGCCACATTTTGACACTAACCTCATTCAAAATTTTGGAGCTAGCTAAAGGTTTTATGCAGGGAAACACACTTACAGACCTCAAAGAAACACAGAAATTCTCCCCTGCTTTCTGCAATTCAGCGTATTTATAAACTGACTTAATTCTGTCATAACTAAGTACTGCATCCAGGCAAGCTTCCTTGGGCCCTATCTTTTCCAGCTGCCAAGATGAAGACACTCATTCCATTTTACTGGCCCACTTGAGACAACAGAACACAACAGCAGCTGCTTCCTCATCAGTTTGCTGTACTTAATTATGCAACATCATGTAACCATATTCAGGAAAATAAGCTGGAAGAAGGAAGTGCCATGCCAGCGTCAGGATCCAGCAGCATCCATCAGAAGAACAGTAACAGCCAACTTCTCAATTGCAAATAGCTGTTTCTGTGCACTTCTGCATGGAAGCCACAAGAGCACTCTTTTACAGAACTTACTATGAATAATTTGTAACTGTTCTTACTGTTCTCTAATAAGGTAATTAGAATCCAGATCAGAAGGCAAGTGGAAGATATGTTCATATTGGAAGAGAAAGTTGTGAGAGAGAACTTGAACAGACCAAATACATATGCACTCCTTAAAAAGATTTTACTGAATTCTCAAATTATAGCTAGGACCAAGAACATGCATCTGATTTTTGACGTCTTAGTGCTACACTGACCACACCTCTGCAGACATACTTCCTGAATAATCATACATATTCAGTCCTTCTCAAAACCAACTGTGTGTCTGTACATTAGCATGCAGGCTTATAGAACTTTGTTTAAAATTTACAAACAAATTACTCACTCTTTTGTGCTGCCTGGCCAATCTTGCTTTGGTCTCCTCCAGTTCTTTGTGAATCTTCAGGACATGCTTATTCATCTTACGAATTGTGGAATGTAAGATCTCCCAGATATAAAACCTAGGAAAGACACACAGCTCAAAACACCACATTACACACTACTTGAAATTAGGAAACTAAATGTCGTTTCTTAACAGAAAAATATAAGTGGGAGAATTAAAAAGTCTACGTATCATTTAAAGAGACATCTATCAACCAGAGTGAATGAACACTCAGCATACAGGAAAACATACCTGTAATGCAAGAAATCTTAACAATCAGTTCTTGCCTATTTGTTGCAGTACACTTCAGAGTCAGAATTTTATTTCATGTACACACTGCAACAGTATTAACACCAAACTTGACTCCTCAGATTAACCAGTTCCGATCTCAGTTTGCAGTGCACCACTGGTGGCACAAGTTACATACCACCCCCAAGGGCCAGGACCGTGCCCAGCCAGCAGCAATACAACACACAGCAACAGACTCTGTCTAGGAACAGCTCCACTTCAGCAGGCTTAGACACCGCTAGCAATATTATATGCTAGCAGCAATCTTGCACTGTCACGCCAACATTCATACCCCAATTCAGAAAGAAAAGTATTTAAGTACCTATTTTGTAGAAAGGGCAAAAGCCCAATTGTACCTTATTCCACTACTGAGTTTTCAAAGACTGAACTATGTACTGGCAAGTTAAAATAGCAAACCAAAGACAAATAACAACCCAAACCAAGTTCTTGTTACCTGGTAAAATCATGTGCCAGCTCTGAAGAAAAGATCCAGTTTGCTACTGCAGCACAGTCAACAATTTGCGTCCGAATCATCTTGTCCACGAGCACAGCAATCATCTGTATTTTGTGAAAGACAATACATACAAAATATGTGTAAAATATTCTATCCTTAGATAAAACCAGAGACGATTCAATGCAACTCTACATCAGTGGTATTACTGAGTAATTTCAAATACTTTAACAAACTGGGTGGTCTAGCTTAAAATATTGCAAATGAAGGGATCTGTATCAATTACATAAAGCATTCTAACTTTGTTAACAACCACACCTACTTCTGAAAGTATCACTCCTTATTAGCATACACGCTCCCATACAAAAGCAAAAAATACAAAAATCAGAATTGGAACTGAGGCCTTGAGAGACACAAGTGCTAGTATTTGACATCAAAGTACTCCAACCAGAGCACATATACCTGTCAGATCACCATAATGAAGGAGCTGCTGTTAGCCTACTCTCCTTGAACTGCAACAGCCCTCAGACATGACAGTAAGCTTTTCTCTACAGGGCCCATTAACTTCAGGACAGAACAAACAAGCATCGTGGAGCCAGTGGAAAGGCTTACTTGCTACAGGCACTGCCATGATTCTGAGGGAGTTGCAAGCCATCTAGCAGGCAACTGCAAAGAAGAATTACTGACTAAAGAAGATGCAAGCTGTTCAGAAAAAGGGGCTTATCTTAGTTACTCATGTGATTGAATGCCACAGTATCCAAGAACCACAGCCTGCACTGTATTTATCCTTACAACCACCCGTTGTCAAATGAGGAAGTGTGACAAAGCTCCTTATAAGGAAGGAAAATTAAAATAACTGAATGAATCATACAGAGGACTCAGCACTCAACTTTCAAGTCCCAGGATAGTATCTTATGCTCTAAGTGTCTTTCTGCATTGCCACGAAGGATTTCTGATTACTTAGCCTGGTCTTCCAAAAAACACACATCTAGGATTTCAAGAAAATATTTAACCTCAATGTTAAAGTTTCTCTTTATGAAGTCACCACCACCAGCTTGCTTTTAAATCCAGGGACTACTGGCTCCTGCTATTAAGTCACTACCTGCAGCACAGACCATTCATTAGTGCCTTAAGCCATATAAGCATTGCTGGTCTGAACCAAATCAAAGGATGTTCCCACAGACATGGGAGTAGGGTAAACATCCTGAAAACAGACTCTGGACAAGCGTCCTGCTCTGAAGGCACCATTCCTTCCATGTGACAAGGAGTTTGAGGACTTGGGAATAAGAAAAAAGTTCTTGATCGGAAGCAAAAACCACTGAACTACAGTAGAAGGAAGAGAAGAAAAGTTCCATGATTAAGTAGAAGAGCAAATAGCAGACTTTCCTAAGTTTGCACATGAGATTTTTTAAAGGGATCTTGATTTATTAATAAAAATTTAACATGACTACCTAGTCTGGATTTGAAACCTCCATCTCAGTTTGGTAATGCTGTGATACAAAGGAGTGAAGAGGAAGCTGATTCAGATATTACATTGCAGTAATGAAATTTCTTCTGATCCAGTTAAATGGCAGCAAAAAGTAGGTCAGACTGTAAATGTCACTTTTTCAAGGTCAGTAAGCTGTGTAATAAGTTAAATATATATTTTTTAAAATCCTCATTTTATGATGCTTTTAAGAGAGGTAACAGCTTGCAGAGGTATCTTCTAGGTGCTCATTTTTTCCACTAAAGAATGGACCACAGGTCTAGCAGCAGATGCAAGAATTACTCCTGGTTCTCAGTGGCATCACTTCTTATAGTCTGGCCTGTGCAACTGAGAGGCACAGTTCACTTTCCAGCAACACAAACAAACTGCCAAGGAATACATGAAGTAACTAATGCAGGCAAAGTCAGCCCAAGTTCCTAATTGATTTCTATTCATGGAATGACAGCTGAGGTTAAACACAATTGCTGAGAAGAAACAGAACAGCTTAAACAACTGAGACATCTTTTGTAGGTCTTTTAGGGTGTTATCTCTTCTGGCTCGAGAGTGAACATTATCCCAGCACTGTCAGACTGATCTGTTCTCAACAGCCACTACTGCAGCTCTACTCACCCTGCCCACACACAACAGTGACTCCAGCACGAGCTCTGTGTAATAACTGGACAGCTTCTACAAGCAGTTGTTGTGGGGAAAAAAAAAAGCCCTAAAATCTCTAGGCTTCCACATTTCTAGGATTGTGGCCTGTTTTAGATATGAGATCTACATCTTGCTTAAATTTACATATTTATGTTGCTTTCAAACTTTGAACAAAGCCATGGTTTCAGCAAAAGTTATTCTCTTGTTCAACAACCAGCACCGTTTGAATCTGAGTCTTAAAAACAGTCCTTGCTCTTTCACAGTGAACTCTTCTTGAGAAAGAAGTAGTACCACTGATGGTACGTTTTATGGCCTTCATTTGAGTAGTAGCAACAATAAAAAAAACCCTAAACTTTCTCTAGAATGACAATAGACAAATATCAAAGGATATAAAACAAACTGTACATTTTTTAATTCACATATGACCTCTGTGAGCTGAAACTCAAAAAGATCCTTGACATTCCAGCCTCTTACCTGTGGATGATTCTTCCAAACCTCATACACAACTCTCAGAACATGAAGCTTCCCCTCATCACTTTCAGCAAGTGTTTTGAAGACTTCATGAAACCTTTTAATAGAAGTAAATAGTCAATGGATAGGCTGGGACCAGGTCAAAAGAGCAGCAGATTTAAGGCAAGTGGTTTACATTGGCCAAAAGAAAATTATGTGACTATCTACAGCATTTCGTAGACAACTGTTCCCTGGAAAATATTACCATCCTGAGCTAAAATAGTCTACAAAGAAATGACAACTCCTAACAGCACCTTACATGCTAGTGGTGAACCTACTTCCTGAAGCTAGGCTACATTTCTCAGGCTCTCAGAAGCAGGAGGCATTTTTCTGCTTCATGTGCTTATCTATACACAGCTGAACCAAAATTTGTTGCCTTTTTAGCCTTAGACCTTCCTCTTAACGTATTTCTCTAACTTCAGACACTTATCCTAAGTGCCTCTTTTCCAAGGAGAGGCTGCTAAAAGCACCTATTTTAGCAGTTACTCTGACTGCTACACTGCATTCATAGCCCAGCTTACTGTAATATAACTATAAAGCATAAGAGCCTCTTCTTGATCTCTTGGCTGCCACTGCTGTTGTGCAGCAGAGAAAATACCACGGTCTAAGCATTTGAATCACCCTGCCTCTTTTACTCCTGACTGCAGGTTACTACCTGCAGCTTCTTTTCAACATTGCCTCTGTAGAGCTTCCAGGTGCATGCTTTTGTAGTAGTTTTATCTAACTTTAGGGACAGATAGAAAAATAACTCATTAAGATGCACGTGACTACTTCTCATGAAACAAAACCCCTTAAAATCAACTCCAAACCACAAAGGATTAAAAACATTACTCTAATTTTGCTAAAAATGGTGCAGTAAATTCTTTGCAGTTCCAGCATATCTTTAAGGGAGAACTCCTAACTCTTTTAGGATGGATTTTACTGTGCTTTGTTAGACAGAAGAAATGAACAGCAGACTATTTTGAAGTTTCATGTTTTCTTTTTCTTCCCTTTTTTTTTTTTACACAAATATAATTGTCCTAGATTCATATTCATAGTACAAGATATTGTGATGGCAGCTACTCAGTCATGTAGGGAGAATCCCTTTTTCTTTGCCATGATCAGCAAATAAGCAATACAAAAATGAAGTAATTTTCCAAACCTCTCTCATTTATATCACATGACTGCAACGTATACATTTCTGTTAATTCCATTCCTAATGCATAATACATCTATACATATAATCTAGGATTTACACTACCTTCCTTCAGTAAGCAATCTCATTAGCTCTCCTAGTCATACTGCTTTGTGGAGTACCAACACTGTTGAAGCTTGCATTCCCCTTCTTTTATCATGCATTTCACTGTCAGAATTAAACTGTTCTGTGAGCCCCAAAATAATGCAGATATTATACTTACTTTGCCAGGGCGCTGAAGGAGTGGCTGAAAGACTTTGCAGCTAGATGGAGCAGAGTCTGAACAAAGACTTCTATTTTCAGAGGGTTGAAAGTAAATCCTTCACCTGCAAGTTATTTGAAGTTGAAACTATTAAATACTTCAAGTAAAGCATGTAAGCTACTCATACAGCTGTAGAGATAACTTATGGTCTTAGCTCACTTCACATGAGTTCCATACACAGAGTTTTGCAGGGCTGAGCAAGGAGCTAGTAGACTCCCACTAAATATGCAGTTTCACGCTCCAATTTTGCCATGGAGAAGATGTGCAGAAAGCTTTGTCACCAACACGGACTTCTGTCAGACACACAGCCACCCCACTAACATGTGACAGTGCTGAAGGCAGCATAGAAAGTCAGCAAAGGAAACTGCAGCTGTGCACCAAGATGAGGGCCTCGGAAAGCCATAAAGATGGGGACGCGGGTGAGGAGGGGGAAGGTAAGGATCACTAACATACAGAGGCCAACCATTTAGGATATAGGAGAGGGGTCCACCAGGAATGTACAGCAAATATGGCTACTATAGCGAATGGTGTCAGGTGCCCTCCTGAAGCTGAAGACGGGCAGAAGGAAGAGCATTAATTAGTGGGTGATGCCCAAAGCAGATCAGGAAACATGACAGTGGATCCCAGGGGAAAAAAATCCACCAGATCATGGTTGCTCTCTGCCTTGTAGCTGAACCCTTGCAAATACTACAAAAATAATGAAGCATTTGCCATTGTTTAGATCACTTTTAACTCCCTCTCACACCCTTCACTCCATAAAACACTCGGGCTTTAGGAATGAGTGCTGCCTGTGGCTGCAAGGCTAAGGGGAATGTGAGTAGTCCCACTATGAGTTTTCATCTGTGGAACATGCCAGCCAGCAGTCTTGCTGTCTAATGTGTTGTGGGACTGCCCTGAAGGGAGGGAAGCTCTTAGGGCAGAAGCACTGAATTTCAGAACTGCCCTCTGCCACTGAAGGCAAAGGGGATGTTAAATTCTTTTGTTCCATCAATAATTGCAAGAAAACACACCTCAAGCACCAGGTTATCTCTATTAGGAAAAACAAGCAGGCCTCTGCATGTAAGATGTTCACAGAAAAAAACTAGCAGTGGTGTATTTGCTGCTCAATTGAAACCACCTACTAGAAGGAAAAGCATATAGGTCTGCGAACCAACACATTCAGCTCCAAAGCATGGCAGATCAGTCTACACACAGAATAAATGGCAGTTTGTATCTTACCATCATCATCATCTTGGTTTGGATTAGGTACATCTTTTAAAATGCTGAAGATTTCATCATTGCTGGCCTTATTTTTAATTGCAATTGTTAAACAGAGTGCCACAGTATATCCAGGAAGAGACCCTGAACAAAAAACATAAAAAGGTCAAAAATGTGGAAAGGCAAGTAAGCACTTTTAACATCAGTCTGCCCCTCAGAGAAACAAGTACCCTTCCCAGCTACACCTAATACTTGGTGTTTCTAATATCATTGTCAACCTCAATATGCCAAAAAATCGATCAACACATTTTCTGGTCTTCATGTTAAATTCAAAATTTGGAGTAGAACTTTTAGATGTGAGCTCAGGCAATCACGTTCCTCACTAAAGCTCTACTTCAGTTTCCACCAGGTTTCTAAAAATACAATAATTCCTTGTTTTTCCTCACTGTATCTTTGATGATGACACTTTCATGCTTAGGACTGTATTTACACTGAGCAATAAAAGGAATAATAAGGTCCCGCTCTACTTCAGTCTTTATGGTATCTGCTCCTTTTGTATGCTCATTAAATCATGTTTACTGGTAAAATATTCTAGTGCTTCATGAAGTTCAAAAAATAATTTCTCATTATCACTTCAGATGCTGATTTCCATAGTATTGGCTCAAACAGGTGAAATAGATGAATTGTCCAATTTTAGGCTTCTGGCAAATAATACTGCACAACACCACAGCCATATCAGCAATAGCATCTTGATGTATCTGGATTTTCTTTGCTTCATAACTAGCAGACAGGATTTTATTAGAGAGATCCAGGTGTAATACACATTAACTGCTCATGTGAAGCATATGCACCCATACGAAAATCATGTATATTTGCTCTGTATTCTTTTTTATCAAGACAACCCATATTAGAGTCAGTTTAGTGTGCTCCCTTGCTCTGAAATACTTCTTCAACTTGACCACTAGTAATTTTAATACTTACTATTGCTCTCATCTCCGTATTTGTAAATGCACACTGGATTAGCAGGACTGAGGACAGAAAAACTTGCAGGAACAATGTCTATTATTCGTTGATGGTAGGAGAGTCTGGAAATAACAAGTTCCACAGCAGTAGAATTAAAAAGGGAATAATACCACAGCAATAGTCCTTTACAATGTTTCTCTGTATTTAATGTCCATAGAACAAGATTCAGGATTCCTATACAACAAAATGGTAGTTTCTGCTGGGTAGTAAGAGCTGAATGAACCAAACTTATTAGAATATGCTTTCTATTTTAACTCTGTAATGTTAGAGTTTCATCTTCATACAATTAATTTGCCTTGTGAAAAGGCTGCCTGGTAAGACATTTTATGCAAAAACCTGTGCTGCAGAAAGCTAGTAAGATGTCAGTATTCAAAGCGGGAAAAATATTAAACCAGACATGTTCATTTTACTTTCCAGGTTCATTTCACTCTCACAAAGACTTAATTTGCTAGAGTTTTCAGTGAAATGGAAGACTGCCACAGAAAAAAATGCATTTGTTGTGCAGCACAATGCTTTCACATTTTGGATATAGAATTCACCCAAACCTTGATTGTTTTCACGTAAGATGCTGAATAACATAGCCTTTTTCAAGTATTTCGCTCTTCTATAGCACTCTAATCTCAACAATTTTAAGCCCAGACTTATCAGAACTACTGATTATGTAATCTTGTTGGGTTTGGAGATTTTGTTTGTTTAGACAATTGTTCGATAATTTAAAGTAAATTAACATCAGAGGCACCTAGAAAAATCAAGACTAAGTTCTCAGTTTTTAGTACAATTAATGGTCCGTTGCCTCTATTTCTGTGAATGCTGAATAGTTTCCAAGAATATAGCCTAAGTTCTCTTTCCTCCCATGCCTATGGTGAAGCATGTCTTTATGTAACTACAGTGTGCATGGATAGCTCACTACTGTCTGCATCACCTGTTTCTCCCTCTCTTTAAAGCAGTGTCCTACAGCAGGTAAACCAGATTAAAAATCATACAAACAACAGACTCATCTTTTAACTGAAAATTAATTGTAACAATAGATGTGCCCAAGACAAGAGTCAAATTTAAAGAATCTGGCAGTATTCAGATGAAACTTTGTCTTGAATGCAACCATGGAAAGATCATACTTACCGCATGCACTTTTCCAAAACCTCTCTCACAAATTTGGGTTTGGGTTTTTCAAGGTCCTGAGTAAGACAATCTGACCTATCAAATGACAAAATACAATGGTTTTAGCAAAAGCATTTAGTTTTGTTAGTCTCTTTTTGGCTTGGTCTGATAGAACAAAACAATCACAGTCTGAAGACAACAGCGGTGCTGGACCATTGGAGTGTAGGCACTTTAAGCCATGGAGATAAGTTAATCACTACTTTCTTATTGGCAATTAGCATTGCTGGAATTTCATCTCATCTCTGTATGATAAATTTTCAAGTAACCTCCCTTCCCCCAGCACATTAAAAATAATTTGTGGATATGGTTAGCTAGCTTTCCCTTTCCTTAGGAAAAGAACCTTGAGTGATTTCACAGTCTGTTTCTCCCTCAGCTCTTCTGGCTGATTTCAGATGCACTGCAGGTAAAGAAAAGCCTGAAATACAGTTACTTGCAAGCTTTGTGAAAAAAGTCTCGTGAGAGAGATCCACAGAAGCATTGCCATCAAGGAACATCCAGGCAAACTAAAATTAACTCTTTGAAGACTGCTGCCTGGTCAGATACCATGGATGCATGCCAGGATAGCCACCTAGCACTCAACTCCACAAGAGGACAATGCATGAGACTTAAGTACAGCCACAGAACCCTATTGTAAGGCTGAACCCCTCTCCACAAGGACTCTCAGGCAGATCACCGACAGAAAGCAGGTACAATCACAGGCTCTGAAAAGCACTCCATGGAGGACTTGGCCTCAAGAATCTCCCTTGTTACATGGGTGCCTGGAACAGAAATCTCAGGGAACCTGTGCACAGACATTAATGGGCTCCAGGGAGCTCCTGCTAGAGATGCAGGTTCAAAGTCTGACACAGAAGGAACAGATGGCAGGGCAAACTCTGAAGGAAATTTAGGCACTAGGATTTGGCAGGCTGGAAAAAGACCACAAGGTCTGAAGGATAAGAGTTATAATGAAAGGTTTAGGGCAGGGCAGAGAGCAAAACAACAGAATGAATTCAGGATACAAAGAGTCAACATAAACCACTGAAGTAAAGAAAAGGTATGTGGAGGCATTTTGGAAAGTTTGCTAGCAACTGACAAAAAGTACAGGACAAATTAAAGGGATCACATTTCTGCTTCCCTTCTTTAAGGAATGCATACACTGGCTTGAGTTCATCAGGGACAACACAGTGATTAAAGAGATTACCAAGATAATCTACTACTGAGTGCTGGCGGGCAGATAACAAAAGCTCTCTGATAAGCTAGAGGAAAGCCATTAACAGGGCCACCATACTGTGACACTTTCTGGATGTGTTTGAAATGTTAAGGTTTTAGCAATATCAGGTTTGAATCCAAAGGCTATAAACTTACCAGTCTTCCCAGCTCCAACGGAACTGAAAGTTGCTCAAGTGGTGCGAAAACCAGTTAATAAATCTTAATTAAAAGAAAAAAAAATCTCTGTTAAATGTCAGAAATGCAGAAAAACTTTACCTTGAGCTTCTCTTATAAACGCATTCTACTTTTCCAAGACGAGCCTAAACTCTTTAAGCTATTACAGCATTAAACAGGTTGTAAAACCTGAGATATAAAGGACTGTTTGGAGAGTCATAAAGGTTTTATGGACAAATAGCCTGTCAAGTATTTCACATGAAGAGAGATCAAGTCTTTAACAACCAATTAAAATGTAAACTTATTGTGAATACACAACTTTCACATTTTTAATGAGTCATTAAGCACTCTCCTAATCAATGCAGACTTCACTTGAAAGGCTGAAATCACCACCATTCTCCTCCTCTGGGGGGCACATATGCCATCAACTTCTCTTCCAAGTCACACCCCCAACCACTAGGGAGGCAGGCACAGCGTGTAGCAGAGTGCTACAGTGCAACCATGAACAATTCTGAACACCAAAAAGTTGTCACCGATCTTAGCTGTCCTGCACAGTCAGCTGGACTTGTCACCTGCGGGGGGGGCGTTCCTGGGAGGAGAGGCAAGCAGTAAACCCTCCACCTTCTCCGGAGATCACTCAAAGCCAGAGCTCACAGAATATTTTGAATAACATCAGGTAGCTCTAACAAGCTACTTTCTGACTACACTTTCCACAGCCTCCTTGTCTTCTCCTATACTGGATATCAAGGAATGTTTTCCACCATCTCCAAAACACACTTACCTGTCCACACATGTGGTATTCATTGTGTCCAAACGCATGTAGAGCATTTCTGTGGCTTGTGCAAGCTTAAAGTTTCTTATTAAGGCTTACAAAAAAGAAGTAGATAAGTCAAGATGTTTTTCCTTTCCAGTTTTAATACAATGTCATCACCTTTTTGTACTGGAAGTTCCGTGAGCCTACTACAAAATCAGGTAAATCCACAGTAGAAAAAGCAAAGAATATTGTGAGTTCTACCCTGTAATCCCAACCTCTTCTTCCATTATGACATTAGCCATTAGCCAACAAGACTGTTGGCTTCTTCCACAGAAGGACAGAATTCACATCATGCAACAAGTAATGGAAGTGTTACGGGAAAAGTTTCCTGCAGATATTGTGAAATATTAATAGTATTTATTACTGTCCCATCAGCTACAGAACAAACAAAGACTTCATTTCATAAATGCTCCTCAGGAGCACAGAAAGGATACAACTTGTGGTAAGGAGCCAGGCTGAAGTTTGCACAGCTCAATCAGCAGTGTTGTGTACATGACTTCAATATGTGGTGGAGACGGCAGCTGAAATAACTCTGCAAATATTACCTGTGGGAGAGGAAATCCAGAATAAGAGCACAGTCCAATGTGTCCTGCACAACTCTCAGCTTCTCAATAGCGGCCATCAATCTTAAATAATTACCTATCCCAAAAGACCTACATTTTTCTATCAAATGCCAGGAAAAGAGAAAGAACCAATAAGAGGCAGCTGTAACACAACACTCTACTAATACAGGCCACTCTAACTGCTCTTATCAGTTCATAATAGCATTACACAGCTATTATGTCTAACAAACATAGCATGTAACTGTAGAAATGGGCATAGCTATAACACGACCCACTTCAGCGATACCATATGATCTGAGAAATGCAGAAATAATCTGATCTTGTAGGGTAGTAAATAATGAAGCCTAAGCATTTAGTATGAAAATAATATATGCATTAAAACTACATTTTTATCTTTTCCATTATGTCTTCTTTTCTCCTACACAAAACCATATAAAGTCACAACTTTAAACTGAGAATTACAACCAGCATTTCATACAACAAATACATACGCTCGCCATCCCTTGGAAAAACCCTTCTAGGAAACATGAAAAAAATCCTGCAGTCAGCATTTGTGGTTTTGTTTTAAAGTTTGCCTATAATAACAGTAGGTCAACCTCTGAGTGCTAGAAAAAAATCATCACTGTATGACATACACCTTTGAGTTTCTGTTTAATTTGTATTCCATTCTCAACTAAATTTAAGTTACATCAAAGGAGTCAGGAGACTTTGATTCATTATGGTTGATCAGTTTCCACTTTAAATTTCTGAATAATGCTTAAAGGAGACTTTCTTTTGTCAGAAAAATCTTACTTGTATAAGAAATCAACATCCATTTCTAGATTTCAAAAACATCACATGAAAACACATTGGCTAGAACTTGTTTTTCTAAGGAAGGATTCAAAAGCATGAAGAGACTGTAAGATGCTGGAGAACCTTTCTGCGTCAGCATAATTTGGACATTTTGTTCAGACAGATATGGCCAAAAGGAAGGGAGAATGCTGTTGGGCAGAAAATAGTTCCATTTTTTAAGATAGGAAATAACAATTGGACAATCAGTTGGATTCTCAAACTCAGTGAAATTTCATAAGGAAAAAAGGGAATTTTTACAGTGTTAGTCATAGAATTCATACATTTTTAGTTTTTTCATCACTTTTTACAGCACTTCAAGATACTGGATGTAAAATCACTGCATATACTTCAATGTTAAGGCAAAAGATTACTCCTAATTTCAGCACTGTTTAATGTAATAAATTTAATATGTTCTGAAGTGTAAAATTTTTACTCTGAAGAGTAAAAAAATGACCAGAGGTGACCAAAACTCATGCAATTTCACAGCAATCAGAATATTTGGCATTTTGGTGGCAGAAGTAATCCTCAATCCTACTTTAAGATCAATATTCTACACAGGATTATTTCTCGTCATAATTAAAAATTATGACATCATACTGAAAAATCATACTTCTAATTACTTCTTCATAAAGCCGTTATACAACAAGTTGCTTTTACTGTACTTTGTTAATTCCTCTGAATTTTTGATGAAAATTAGCGAATATGGCTCTGCAACTTGAAAACACTTTGCAATGAATGCAGTAAAAGAAGATCTGTGCTGCTTTGTTGGTACATGTAACAGCTATCTAGAATTCTCCAGTAAGGAGAATGTCCCAGAGGAAACATGTTGCTACTGCACTACAAGTTCTTTTCAGGGCTAGTAGGACAAAATAATTTAGATAATCAAAACATAAAATCATGCAGAATGGTTGAATCTATCTGGAGATCATCAAGTCTAAAGCGCCCTGCATACTGCAAGGGTCACTTAGAGCAGGTTGCTTAGGGCTGTGTCCTGCTAGGTTTTGAACTTGTGCAACTCTTCCAGTGCTTAATCACCTTTGCATTAAAAATAGGTATTTCCTATGTTTAAATTGAGTTCCTTGAATTTCAGTTCATGTACGTTTCCTCTTGTATTTTAGTTTAAAACTGAATGCACCAAGTTAAAATGACAACAAAAGCACAAGACTATCACTTAAGTGCATATAACCTGCTCATTTAAAAGCCGCTGGTTGAATTTAACAAAATTCTGGTTGATTCCCAAATCAAACTGTAATTTAAGGAACCCATAATGGAGCTAGCAGGGATGTGTTACACATGAAATAATGGAGCACCAAAGAGGTGATCTCTAAAATCCGTACCTCCACTATATGGTAGTTCAAAGGGATCTTGTTATTTCCTGGATAGCTCAACAGCTGTGCAGCACTGTAAAACCAAAGACACATTAAATTCAAACATAACACAGTAAATGTGATATAAAACTCAAGCAAGACAATTACAGAAAATTAGAACAGCATCAAACAAATCAATAATCCTTCAAAAATCTGTTATTTGACCCTCAGAGCACTGAAGAAAAGAAATAGCACAAGGACTCACTAGCACTGCTTAAACTATGATATGTAATAATGTAGTACTCTATGTTCAGCAGTAACATTGCTTGAACATTATCCTGCTACCCACAAAGGTTTAGCACAGAAAGTCACAGTGATCTGTAATTGTAGCATGTGTACATGAAAAAGGGAAAAAAAAAATTATCCCAAACAATTAAATGTTTGGAATTACTTGAAAATACGATTAAGCTAATGGTTTATATAACAAACTATCATATTTAAAATACCTTATCTTTAACCAGCTCATTATCACCTACCACTTCTGCAAAGCAAACAACTACTTCTGGCAAATCTTTTATCTCTCCTGGTCTTTTACTATGGGGAATTAATGAAGACTATCCCAGCAACAGCAACAACATCAAATTTCTAGTTTCTGCTAGATCAAACAGCTGCAACCACAAAACTTTATCACATGCCATCACCAAAAACATTATTTCTGCCCATTTCAGGCATATTATTCACGGTTTACTAGTTTTCATACAGAAGTGTGATGGCTGTGGCAAATCATCTTGGTTATCAATTATCCACATCAGACAGTGTTTGGGCAGAAATAAAGAAAAGTGCCCTGACTGCCTCCTGGCACAGCTGAATTGAAACTGACGAAATCTGGCCCTGCAGTGACTCCACAGAGTAAATTCAATTATCTCTGGCATGTAATTCCCACAGGAAGCACAACAAGGAGGTGTCTATAAACACCAATGCTCAGTCAGCTGCAGATGAACCAGCTCTCCATGCTCGCTGCCCCAGCTAATCAGCATTCCAGGAGGCACAACACAACCACATTTTCCACAGAGGTCCCATGAGGAATAAGGCATGTCTGCATACTTTTTGCAGCACATGCCATATTACCAAGGGATTCCCTTCCCAAGAAACTACTGCTCTCTGGATTACAGAGATTCTCTGTTATCTGGATGTTATGGATACACAGTATTCCGAGCAATAGTTTCAGCACAGATAAATGCAGTAAATAAACTTTCACCACCAGCTTCAGGAAATGTTTGATCTGGAGCTCTTGCCTAACCAGTGCAGGACATATCCCTGCTGGCAGCAAAGCCACAGTAGTATTTAAAAAGTGCCACAGCTCCCCAGTACTAAGCTCTTCCTACCAAGTCTTTCTTTCTTTCCAGTGAGATTTGATGATGCAGTGGAGGTTCTCCTCTATCACAAATCTCTCAACGGAGTGGCTGCCAGGCATGACAGGACCCTGGTAAGAAAAAGTGAAGATTTATGAAGATCACTACATTTACAGGTAGAAAAAAGTCGCCCAATATCCACATAAACACCATGAGGTCTCAGCTGCCCTGTATCCTTCAGGACTAAAAAGCTGGTATGACACATTTCCACACAAACCTCAGAGTCACCCATGTTTAAAACAAAATTAATGGTGAGACTCATTACAAGAAGAGGTAAGAACAAAGTTAGGGAACATGATTTTAAGTTCACAGAGCATCAGCTTCTTCTCTTGCTTTGTGGAGTCACTGGAAAAAAAAAACAGGTAAGCTAGACTACAATAAAGCCACAGAGTGGAAAGAATACACACTCATGGTCTTCTCCACTGCAAAAACCAGAGGCCAGTAAGTGAAGGTAAAAGGCAGCAGACTCAATTTTGCTGCTGGCCTTCCAACCACTCACAGTCCTGGGAGAGAGGACATCACATACATCACATTTTCACCAATATTGCCCCAGGAACCTAACTGTGAAATCCACTCACCATGCCCCACAGCAATCACTCACCTCAGGGTCATCCGTGTAGTCAAACATCCTAAAAATAACCCTTGGCATCGGGTATACAGAATCTTCAGTGTGGGGTGGGGGTGTGAAGGGAGGCAGATTGTGTTGCAGTGCCTCACAGAGCACGCTGTCAAAAGCCAAGTAGGGCCTCAGGATGTGCCGCTCTTGCCAACGGTCTTTTTTCAATTTCTGAATCTGAGACCAAAGGCAGTCTAAATACTGAAGGGAAAGGTGAGAAGCGTTAGATCTGCCGAATCTCTGAAAAGGGCAGTTTCCCAAACTATGTGAAATGTATACATTCCTTACTACATTCAGAAAAAAACCAATTTTCTTAAACTGCTGATTCAATAAACCAACAAATAATTTAAGAACCCTAAATGCCAGAACTATTCCTGAGTCTATACAGCTTTGTGTCAGTAAAATTTAACTCCTGGCAATTTTTTAAACGCCAACAGGCACCTCAGGAGCCCCAGAGAAACTACAGCAGAGAACAGCCACTACTCTTTGGTGGTATTAAAGTCATAATATTCCAGAATGCTCACAGTTTCATGCAAAAAGTCCTTTTAACATGAAGCCCTGTAACCTGCAGATCAAAATCAAACACTACAATTTACTTCATAACTTTTCCTCAGGGGCTTGCAGCAAACAACAGAATCCCCTCCTTCTTACTCAACTCAACCTCTTACTTCAGCCCAATACTTGGAAAAGAATTCCCCACACAGAACTTTTTGGAATCAATGGCAAATAGCAAGCAAATAAAAGCATTCACTCTTAAGAGATGCCTTTTAATTTCATGATAAAAGAACACCTCAGTACAGAATTATTTTTCCAGCTTTCTGAAGGAATGAAGGGTAAAGTCTAATCACCTCTTCTTGTGGATGTGGTTTGTCAGCAGTCCACACTTGCAGCATGGGTACATGAATTTTCTGGCGGCGTCTGTTTAAACAGGAGAGAAAATATGACCTTTAACAGACTAATTTAGGACAGCAGTTTTGTTTTTATTGTGAGTGTGCTACTATTTGTTCTCTCCAGCTGATAAAGTCTACCGTAGATAAAAACCAGGTTTGTGATACTTAAAATATCTCCATCATAGTAATTTGACAACATTCACTCGAAGCACCTAGACAGAAAGCAACGACACTGCAGAGCACTAATTCAACAATCTATCTGTATTAACAGCACACTTACAACTCCAGTTGCTTCAGCATGAGCAGAACAAGACCTTAAACATACCCTAGAACTAGAAAAGACTGTAAAACTTTTCAAATTCAAAAATCTCCCCACCTACTGCATTTTTAGAGCTTTGCTCCCCCCCACAAAATGGTTCACACCTTTAAGTTTTAGAATACATTAAAGTGAGCAATAATCACTATTACTTCACACTTGAACAGATACCAAAGACAGTGTTTGTAACCAGTTACAACTTACTTCAGATAGCTTTCTGCCTGAGACAAGAGACGATCCATTTCAGCATCCTTCTTCTCATATAACTCCTTTCCAACCCAAGGCAAAGATGACAGAAATGCAAACATATACCAGTCACATCGCACCTATAGGAAGGTAATACACCAAAACTTGAGTAAGCTCCAGCAGAATCCGTACACACGCATTTTCATTTGAAACATCAGCAAGTTGTTTTGGGGGAATGTAAAGACCAGCAATTGCAGACTGGACAGGCAAGGCACCAGAAAAAAATATTCATGCTTGAAAAGTATAATTTTTCACATGAATTGTGTTAGGCAGACTTAAAAATGGGATAAATGGCATCACTTTCAAAGTTCTCCTAGATATTCAGTACAGCAGAAAAGCTAGGCACACACTGCAATTTCCAGAGTAAGGTAAAATAAATTCAATTTGGCTACTTCACCATACTTTCTTACCGTACATGTATTTCCCAATTGCCTCAGGCTCCTCTCACTAATGCTCAGGAAACTGTATGTGTCAATGCATTTAGGTTGCCCTCCCTAAGACCTCCCTCTTCCAAGCATAAGGACAGAACAAACAGTACAGACAAATTGTGAAACAGGCCCAGGGAGCCTACAGATCTTTTGCTTACTTGGGGTACGTCCTCCTCCTGTGTCACACTCACAAAGTTCTCAAACATAGCTACCATTGAAGGCGCAGCTATTACGTGGCAATTCACGAGATCAGACAGAAAACGTACCTAAAGAAGAGAAAAAGAACATTCTAAATTAATACTTTTTCATCTGGCAGCACAAGTACAAATAAGCATTAATGAAATTATTAAAGTAAACCACTAATAAAAACATAATACTCATTCAGTGCCACAAAGGCTGAAGTACTGCATGCTGCACAGACTCACCTTTCAATGACAAGCATCATATGTGCTGCCTAATATACTGTTCACTCTAATGTCCTTAATCCCTCCCACTGCAATAATGTAAGGATAATATTCCTAATTAAGGAATGGTGGGAAACATGCAAACTGATACTACAGAAGAAAACTGTGGTACTTCTCTCTATTCTATACAGCATCAGATAACAAAAATAACATAAGTTCTAGCAATTAGATCTTATTAGCAAAAGTGTCCTACAGTCGACCTAATATCAGTCTCTTGACTAGAATCTTAATTTTCACCAGAGGGATTCAGAAAAAGGTGGGGAACTTGGCAGTGGGCTTCTAAATCAGACACTGCTGAGGTGTCCAATACCTTACAGCAGACAAAATCTATAATCAGCAAGGATGGAACAAATGGTTTCAAGGACAGCCAGCACTTAAAACTGACTGCTTGATCTTTACCCCTTATCAGAAGAATGCAACCAGACATCAAAAACAGCTTTTAAGAACTACAGTGTTTATTTTCTTTTCATTTTTTTCCCCACAGGAGCCACAAGAATGTCATGTACATCTGAATACAAAAGAAGCGGACTGACTTTTTTTTTTAATCTTTTATATTTGACTGAAGGACAAACAGCGAGAAGTACCTCGGTTTAACACAAAATTAATTTTTCACTGTGAAAAAGATACTATTGGAAGTAAATTTGCAAATGTAATATGACTCCTCATCTCTGAGAAAGAAAATACTTCTCACATAACACACATTTCCTCTTGGAATATTTACAGTGTACTACACATTGATGATAAAAAGACACTGAAACACACATTGCAAGTAACAAAAAGGTGAAAGCAGGAAAGAAAAAGGACATGAAACGAACAGACAAATAAAACTCCACTTACTAAATGCACAGCTTCATTATACATGTTCACTTTCAGACATTCTTTAAGCTGACGAATCATGGCTTCTACAAATTCCCCGCCAAAATTGTAGTTCCTGGCATTCAGCAAGCCCACCAATGTCGTGTAAACAGTAAGCTTCTCTGGTAGCAGACGTGCGCTGACACAGAAAAAGAAATACTGTGTTAGTTGTTTGTTCATCACGTGCCAATTGGCCACAACACAGCATCTTATAATCTGCCTGCTGTAAGCCAAACTTGCCTCATGAGGAAATCAGAAAAGACAGCTGCTATCACTTTCTTGTACTAAAATATTTGCTTTTCGTTTTTATCTAAGTGCTGAGTATACCGGAGGGTTGGACAAATAATATTAGTGACAGAATTCATTGCAACAATGCAAAAAGTTGGTTTAAGTTTACAATTAATAAATAATGTTATTACACAGCATAGGGAAGGCCAGGTCCTACTGTAAGAAAGTAATTTACCTCAACCATTTTAGTATGCCCGTAAGTATACTAAAAGCAGCGTCTGTCTGCTGCCGGGGAAGGTAGAACACTATTTAGCTTTTAATAAAAATATTGCTACAAAATAGGCTCAAAAGTATCTGCAAAAGCTTAGGACAGGCTCAATAGTCTGCAGCACACCCTTCCTTCGGACTTGCCTTACCTCCTGCAACAGATCCTGCACAACCCCTCCCTCAACAACACCCAGCGTCCCTGACAGGGCACCTGTACTCCTGCACTTTGCGAGGGAGAGGAAGGAGAGCTGGCAGCCACCACAGAACCTGGTTTCTGCTCCTCTCGTTCCCAGGTCCTCTCCTCTAGCAAATGGGCTTACAAAAGCATGAGTACACGCCTGCCAGGGAAGACAAAGCTGCGAGAAATCATCGCAGATAACAACAAAGGTAGCTGTTAGCAGCCGCTTTGGTGGTCTTAAGCACTTAATGTGAAACAGGATTTGCCCGGCGTTGCTGTGATCCTACAGCTACTGCAGACCAATTCTAATGTTTCATCTACCTGCTTCGAGCTTGAATTACGCCCAGTAAGTTATGAACTTGTTCCTCTATTTATTTCGTTTGTAGCAAGACAAACTCTAGGCTATGACAGCAATCAGGAACTAACGCTATTCATGGCTTTTAAACTACCTTGAACACTAAACTTATCCACAACGAAAGCACATCCCACATTCCCAGATCTTCTCAATACATACACAGTACATAGTATTCTTAGTATCTTGCTTTTGTAATTTGGCAGATCAGCTTCCAAAACACCAGCTAGGCCCTCCAGGTTGCTCTCCAAAGATGAGTTACTCTAAAATGAAAAAAAAACAAAAAAAAAGTTTCATCAACCAGGCAAAATGAACTAGTCCAACTCTCACACGCAAGACAATGAAGCTGGACAAGAGCATCCTTTCATGTCGCCTCATTTTTGAGGGCAACAACCCACCAGCAGCGAAGATCTGCTCTCGCTTGCCAAGGAAGAGCTGCACCCGACCGCCAAGCTCCCCGGCTAGGAAGTTTCCCCAGGGATGTAAGATCTAACATCACCCCAGGAACATCCCGGTAGCGCGGCTGAGCGTTGAAGGAAAACACCTTGTTTTTCAGAACATCATCATCTTTTGTTCTGCCACCCCCTCCTCCTCCATCAGCCCCACTGTCGGGACTGGAAATTTACGCTGCAGGAAGATACACACCCTTCCCAGGCTAGAACCATCAGCACCATCTTTAGATACAATAGTAACTATCCTCCGGCCGTTTATCGCCGATTGGGAAGCACTATGCTACGATTCAAGCCCTTACCCGCCACAGCACGTGGCTGAGCAAAAAAACGGCAACTTTTCCCCCATCTCACAAAATTAGTGGTTTTTTGAGGGTCGCTACTACCGACGAAGGGCCCCCACACCACGCCCGGGAAGGGGAGAGGGCGAAGGGAAACAAGGCTTTAACTCTCCCGAGCCGCCGGCCCGCCTACCTTCTCTCCCACCCTGCAGATGAGCGACTCGAGCCTCTCCTCGATCTCCGAAGGCTCAGACGTCCTCCGCCTCTTGTGGGGCTGCCCTGCTCCGACAACACACCGAGCACAACGTTACCCCCGCTGCAGAAACCCTGCCGCTCGCTCCTCCATCCCGCCGCTGCTCCATCCCGCCCAATCCACCCTCTCTGCCCGGCCACCTCGGCGGGGACGCGGGGCTCACCATCGCTGTCGTCGCTGTGCCGCCGCCGTGACATGGCAAGGAGAGGCGGAGAGGGAGGAGCAGCCGGGAGGAGCAGCCGGGAGGAGCGGTGAGGAGCTGTGCGGAGCGCTGCGGAGCTCCGGGAAGCACTGGGCCGAAACACCCCGCGCGGGCCGGCCAAGCGCGCTGCTTCCCCGCCCGCGGCCGCGCTGTTTCCGGGGCGGGCACGGCCTCTCCCGCCCACTTCCCTGAGGAACCCGAGCCCTTCCGGGGCAGGCACCAAGAAGCGGGGGGAGGAGGAGGAGATGGTGCCGGGCGAGGCGGCGCCACCCGGGCCGGGCTCGCCGCGGGGCAGCGCCGAGGGGGCCGCGGCGGGCAGGAAGCAGCGCGCGCGGCGCGCGCAGGAAGGTGGGTCGGGGCCGGGCGCGGGACTGCGCCGGGCCGGGGCCAGCAGCGCTGTAACCTCGGTAACGCGGACGCTCGCGGTGCGTTCCAGGCCTTTTCCTGTTCGTCAAAGCCAAGGAGGTGCCGGCCGCGTCGCGGTGTCCCGGCGGCGGAGAGGGCGTGCGGTGGCGGTGCTGCCGGCAGGCGTTCGAGGAGCTGCCCGGCATCCACAGGCACGTGGCTCTGCACCACTCCGGGGACGTGGGGCGGCAGGCGGGGCTCGGCGCGGGGCCGGCAGAGGCCGCGGGCAGCCCCGGGGCGCGCCGCGGGCAGCCCCGCGGGCAGCCCCGCGGGCAGCCCCGCGGGCAGCCCCCGCAGGCAGCCCCGCGGGCAGCCCGCGGGCAGCCCCGCGGGCAGCCCCGCGGGCAGCGCGGCCCGGCCGAGCGGGCACTCCTGCGGCAGCCCCGAGATCTCCTGGACGCTCCCGGACACAAGCCACGTCAGCCAGGAGGATCTGACAAGGTAAGGGAGCCCCTCGCCGCTCTGGAGCTCCAGGAGTGGGGTATTCGGCTGTACGTGACCGTCTTATGAGATTCAGTCAAGCGACACGTCTAAAGTACAGGAAGAGTGTTCCTCAGTATTCTTCTGGATCTTCAGATTCTCTGAGCATCCTTTATAATAAAGTGATAGATCTCTTGCAGTTTTAATGATGGATTGAACTATCCGAGCTATATCATCCTGTATTGTTAAAGCAGGCCTGTATGGGTGTTATTTCACAGCTTGGATCTGTAAGGAAGGACTGCCACAGAGAAGGGCAGAACAGCAGGTTCTCTCTACACGAGTTCCTTTCTGCTGTTCGTTCAGGTTCCTGAAGGGCTCATTTAGTTATGAAAGAGGTTCACAAAAAACGTTTCTGACTGTGACAGGGCTTGGCTTGTGCTGCACAAAATGTGGGAACATGCAATCTCACAAAAAGCTTTGGCTTTTTAAATTTAAACACCTCAAGTGCTTTAATTTTCAAGTGCCATTTTGGCCAAGGGAGCATTTGATGTCTTGCTTGTATGCACAAAAGTCAGCAATTCTTGTGTTCTCTGTGTGGGGTGAGCATATGGTAGGCCACTGGCAGTGAGAGTACAAAGTTCACTTTGTAACTAGACTCAAGAATTAGAAGTGTGGGAGCTTTTTTGGTTAACATTCCTTCTGTTTGAAATAAATCAAACCCAAAGTTTGTTTGAGGGTTTTTTTTTTTCTCTACACACCTGCCAAAATAAAATTGTCTGCTTTCTGAATGGTTACTGCTAATGGTGTAAGTTTGTTCTTTCTTAACATTCTTTTTCTATTTGCTTTCCCTTGCCATGCTGTGGGCAGCCAGGTGGGAGATGTACTTCTCTATTATTGTTACTGTGAGGTGAGGGATCCAGAGAAGCTCTGTGCTTGGCAAAAGGCCTTGTGTCAGCATCTACATCTCACTGGCAAGGTAAGGTTTGAAGCAATGGTTCTGTTCTTAAGGAAAAACCCCCACATCTTTATTTAGTGCAGGATGATGGGTTATGTGGAGAACCAGCTGTGTTTTGCACCACAAAGTGCTAGTCTCTTATGGTCCCATTAAGAGAGGCACTCAGAGTTGGTAAGATATCTTTTAGAATTCTATTTAAGAGCTATCACAACAAAGAAAAAGAAATACAGATAATCTTAAATCCCTTTTGATGCAGGGAACCGTGGGCTGTCTGGCATTGAGTGAACCTGACAAGCAGCGCACCATGCAGACCCTGTCCTTACAAGGGTTACCCCATTTCCATCAGTTTTACACATGGAAACAGGAAAATGAGTCTTTTTATCACTACTGCCATCAACCAGAAAGGATATTCACTTGAGAAATTCGCATTTTTCTGTAAAGATGCATTTTCAATACAGGCAAGGCAATGGAAGTGGTTTTATCACTGGTGTCAGCAGGGAGCTGCATGCAGGTGTCTCAGCTGGCATTAGTAGAGTGGATGTTTTCTGGGGCTGAAGGGCATGTGCAGCACAACACAAAGCAGCTGGATGGATAGCATGTGTCTGGGCCTGCTCCGCTCACTGGCCACCTGCATCCTGCCTCCTCAGTGCACAGTGGGCTCCCAGACAGAGTGGCTACACCGAGCTGTAAACCATACTGTCAGGAATTAGGCGAGAGCAGCCAGCACCTTAGACCACACCATAAGGTAGCAGTTCTCTTTCCTGCACAGTCTGTTCTCTTCATTCCTGGCAGGCTAGACCAACAACATGAGTTGCTTGTGTAGCTGGCCTGAGGATGCTGGGGGAGAAGGTGAATTTTAGCCTCACAAAGCTGATGTTCCTAGGATATCTGTGGGGAGAAGGAGGGCAATGTGGAGCAGGAGGCTCCTTTTATCAGTGATTTGTCTTCCTAAGTAGCTTCTTGCTCTCTGCTAGTGGTGCATCAGCACAGGTCTGGGGGTGAAGTGTCGTCATGGATTCACTTCTTTTTCTGCTCAGCTGTCTTGCCTGGTAGTTGGTGTTTTGCTCAAGTTACCTTTCTTTTTTTTTCCATTTCGTCTCCAAGACAGGTACAGCATTTACCTTCCCAATCAGTTGTTTTTGTCCTTGCTTCTTATATTCAGTCTTTCCCCCTTCCCCCCACCCCCAATTCAGAGCTTTTGTTCATTTGTTAGTGCTGGAGATAAAATGACTCATCCCGAAATTTAATATTAGATACAATGTTATGCATATTCACATTTTCTTTTTTAGCTGTGTGAGTCATGCAGCACAAGCCTATTGTTCTTTCTGAGGCAACTTTCAGTGGGAATTCTAATGCTGACTGCAGGATTTGCAGACAGCAGTTTCTCTGTTTAGACAGCATTTCTCTGTTTATTGAGTGGACTTCCCTGACTCTCCTGATGTGATTCTTTTAAAATGGCTGAGAAGTGATTACTGGATTGTTGTGGGTTTTTCTCCTGTTTATTGTCTTTATGTTCAACTTCAGTCTAACCATATTGTCCTTCCTTATTCAGTAGTCTCTTTCCTGAACATGCTCCTGTGCCTGCCCTTTGTCACCCAGTCATATTTTGCTGATTTCATTGTGATCTCTTTTGCTGTAACTAAGGTTCAGCCCCAGCTTCTCCTCTTGCCTCCTAGGTACGAGTTGCTTCAGAAGGAATTAATGGGACAGTTGGTGGAAGCAAAATAGCTACCAGTCTCTACATTAAAGTTATGCTTTCCCAGCCTCTGTTCAAAAACATTTTGTGTCAAGAGGATTTCAAGGTATGAAAAAATAATTTTTACATAGACATTGTTAATGCAGGTAATTTAATTTTCAAGAAATAAATAGATTCCTTCTTGACAGTATTACTTCTGCCATAGCAGCTGTGCTCCCCCACCGCTTACCTGAGTAGGTGGATCTTAACCATAATCTGCACTGGCTTTTACCAGAATTGGGAGTTTCCATGGGCAGTGTTAGCAGCTGCTACAAGCTTTGGCAGCTCTGGGTGCAGCTGCAAAGCCCCCCAGTACAGGTGAGTGAGGAAGTGTGCCTAAGCCCCACCATTCTGCAAACAAGCATTTACTCCAGACTGAGCAGGCATCACGACATACACTTAGCCTAGCAAAGTGTTTGCACACTGTCCTCTTCACCCTGCTTTGACTGGAAGCAGTACTACTGGCTTAGGTTCATGCAGGTTTTGGTGTCCATATAGGTGCACTGTCAGTTCCATGGATTGGGTATCTTCCAGAGAAAACACACAGGGACTGTCAAGAGGTTTCTTCCTACTCCACTTAGTGCCTGGCTGGAGCATATGTACTGATTGCTGTCCTCAGATGATGAGTGGCTGGTGCACTGTATGGCATTTTGGTAGGCTTTGGCTGCCAACCACTGTAGGTTCTGGTTTCTCTGCAAGGAAGGAAAGCTGCTGCTTAAGCAGCAGCTCTTCTCCACACAGTTTTATTTGCAGGGTGTGCTATTAATTTTTCATAAGCAAGTAGATCAAAGGAGTTAGTGAAATTTGCAAAACTCAAATTCCATGCTGAGCTGCAGTGATGATTCAGTCTCAGCCTTAAAAGTGTCTGTTATGCTTGGCTGCATTTCAAGAGGAGTTGTGTTAGTTACAGTCATATGTAGATACAAAAAAAAAAAAAACAGGGATGGAATTTTACCCAGACCTTGGCAAAACCTTCAACCTTGCATGATCTCTCTGGGCATCAGTGTTCATCCATTAGTGGAATACACTGTTTGCTGTCTCACAGTTCCTCCTGAATGTTGTATGCCCAAGTGAGTAAGGTTTTCAGGTTGCTGTGCCATGAAGACATGGGATAGAGGAGTGACAACCGTGCTTGGGGCTATAAACATACCCAGTGGCCACTACAGTTCCTGCAGGTTGATTTCTGTAATAGTTGGAACACTGCTGCACAGCTGCACTTTTCCTTGAGTGTTTATTTACTTGTTGATGCCTAAGCCATGCTTGAGGCTCAGCCCTGCAGAAATTCTCACTCCCTGTAGCCTGCAATGGGGGTGCCTACCAATAAAGGGCATACCAGGACTTCTGAAGGGGAAATCCCATGCTTGAGTTTGAGGAGAGAGGGAGGTGCCAGCCTCTACTGTTAACAAATCCTGTGCCTGGCTGACTTCCCATGCATCTCCATCAAATGTGTGAACACTGCAGCTCCCATCACATACAGCATGACTGCAGGCACAGCTGTGCTTGTGTCCTCTGCCAGAGGGATGAAGAGAACTGCAGGGGCCTGCATGTGGCAACAGGATCCGTTACTGGACGACACTGTTTAATATTCCTGCCAGGATCAGCATGTTTTTGTAGGGGCCTCAACTTTCTCAATAAGTGCTCTCTCACAATAAGTGCTAGTAACATGCTGCTGACTAAGATTTGGTCTACATCCCTGCACTTCCAACCAAATGCTGTCTGTCTCATTTGCAGTCATTCGACCTAAGACACCTGTCTTCCAGGTGATGTTAGTGGTCCACTGCCTAAACTTCAGGATTTAGAGTGTGGATTTCAGCAGGAAAGAAGACACTTCTTTCCCTCAGCCACAAAGATATTTTCATATTCTAATGATCTGTAGAATTAAAGTGAGTGGGTAATTTTAATTTTGATACCTGGAAAATTTTGGTGAATTGTTTTTTTATGTTTGATTTCCTAGAGCAGTGCAGGAGGAGCTCACTGTTTCCCAGACCTTCGAGTTGGAGTATTCAAAGAAATTGTACCTATGGGCATTGATCCAAAGATAGTGTCTTATAAGGAAACCGGTAAGTTTATGTAATAAAAAAAAAAAAAAAAAAAGAAAAAAAGCCTCTCACCCAAGTGAGAGATGAGTGAAGAGTAAAATCCTTCATCAAAAATACTTCCCTTTGCACATTCACCAGGACACAGGAGAGGTAGATACAGGAATTGATATATTACTGTTAGTCAAAAGCTACTGGTGCAGAGAATTTGCTGGCCTAGATTTTGGCTAGCCAAGTGTATAGCTGCCTCAGAAGACCTCAGAATTAACTTCAGGTTTTGTGGGAGAGTTCAGATGACATGGAGCAGTAGGGACTGCTGACTTGGCTTCACTGGTTTTGGTGCCAACAGTCATGCTCCTGCCTTTTGGACTAAGCAGATCCAAGTTCTGCATGAACTCCATCTGGCTGCATTTGCTTTGTGCTAACTGTAGCTGCTTAGTGTGGATTACGCCTGATAAGGTGTTCCTGGCTGTGGATTTGCTTTAAGGATGCTTACATAGGTGGTGAGCCAGGAGCACAGCAAATAGCAATTAACAGAGCAGCTTTGGGCTTTTTTTTTTTCCACCAAGAGGTTTTGTTGGTGCCAAACTTCTACAGCATCTTTTTGTGGATTTGGAAGAGGATTATTTTTTGTTCCCATTGTTTGGTAGTTTGTGGGCTGTATGTTTGGCTATATCTTTCCTTTTTTGCCCTTTTCCCTCCTCTTTTGCAGCATTTTATGGAGATGGTTCCTATTACTCTGGCAGGTTGCTTGTAGGGGTGTTTCTTTAATAAGGTAAAGGATTTTGCTGGTTGAGCTTTTTAGTTTTTCAGTAGATTAAGAGTCCTAAGCCCTGAAAATTGAAAAAGTTGAGAAAATTGAGCCAATTATGTAAATTGAAGTTGTACTGAAAGTAATACATGTTTATGGAAATTTTCTATTGTTATCAAGAAGAGTTTATTAAAAATTGCATTTCTGCACCTCCAAATGTAATGACATATGAACAAAGAGAAGTGGCACATGTCACTCCCTCTTCTACAGCTGTAAGAAGAGTAGCCAGGGGGATGACAGAACAAAAGATCATAGAGATAAGTAGCTGTCTGCTGCTTCTTCCGTTGTATGGAACAACAGAAGAACTTTCATTTGCCAGTAGAAAGCCAAACATGGATAAACTTGGCTGATTGAGTTGGGGTGAGAAGTCTGTGAATAATCACAAAAAGGTTTTGTTTGGAAATATGAGGAGAATCTGGATCGGTGATCTCATTTGTGACATTCTTTTGTAGCTCTGCTTCTCACTTCTCTTCCCCTTTTTTTCTTTTTTTTTTTTTTTTTTTTTTTGTTTTGTTTTTTTTGTTTTGTTTTGTTTTGTTTTGTTTTGTTTTGTTTTGTTAAAGGAATCCATTTATCCCCTCAGGAATTTCATAGAGAAGTAGAACAGTATTTGTCTCAGGCCACTCAAGGACAAAGTGATACCATCTTGCTGGACTGTAGGAACTTCTATGAAAGTAAAATAGTAAGTGCTGCTTGCCTGCTTCTTTACAGGTGCTGGAGTGAAGTATTTACGATTGTGAGGGTGTAACCTTTCTGTAGAAGAGATTACATACTCCAGCTTGACTGTAATGTGTACAGAGTGCAGTTTAGTAATGAATATTAGATAAAAGCAGTAGAGGACCTGCCCAGCAACTCAGAATGGAGCCTGCCTGGCCAAGTGCTTATACAGTGTGGGGCAGAAAGAAAGCAAAGAGGTCCATACAACATGAGCATGAATGTTTGAAGTAGCATAATTTGTAGGGATGTATTTTAGCAATTTTTGTCTTGTTCCATCTGTCAGAAAGAAAGGGACATCCTGCTGTCACAGCCACCACCCCTCATGCACTGTTGTGGTTTGTTCTCTCTCTGATAGTTTGGCTTAGCTCTCTCTTCTTTCCATGAGGAGACTTTCTGTGTCCAGAATCCTCCTACAGATTTTAACATATGTTTTGATGCATAAATGCAGCTGAGGAGCTGTCTAAAGCAGCTGCAGTGAGCTGAATATTCCAGCCCAAAGGTTTGTTACTTTCTCTGGTTTGAGGCACAGACCTTACCAGTGCTTGTAACCAGTTGCGTGGCCATCTGTTGTAATTGCAGGGGCATTTCCAGGGCTGTCTGGCTCCAGATATCAGGAAGTTCAGCTATTTTCCAAGCTACGTAGATGAAAACCTGGAGCTTTTAAAGACAAGCGTGTCCTAATGTACTGCACAGGAGGGATTCGCTGTGAAAGAGGCTCTGCTTACCTCAGGAGCAAGGTAAGATGTCATTCTGAGGGCACAGGTGTTGGGGAGTTGGGGCTGCTTTAAGGGCACCTGTCTTTTGTCTTGCTGGTGAATTCTTACTGTGCACAAACTGCAGAATGCTCAGGTGGGAGATAAATGCCTCTGACATGTGCTTGTCTCATGCTGTCAGTCAAGGACCTGGATAGTTGAGTGAGGCTCAGTATGGCCTGTGTGGACTAGTGTCACAGCAGTGAAAATAATTATATAACCCATTGCCTGAGAAGAGATATTTGTAGGATTGTTTTAGGAGGGTTTGAAAATACTCTGCAGTGTTTCCACCGACTGTCTAGGTAATGCTCTGTAGTCATGACTCCACAGCTTGAGCATCTCACAATGGGGAAAATTAGCCAGTCAGTGCTTTTCCCAGAACTAAATCCAGCACAGTGCATTGTTCTAATTGTGTTCTAAAATTTCCATCCCACTCTTCTGGATCCTTCTCTCAAGGATCAAGGGAACAGAACACAAAGGTTCTCCAGAGATTTAAACCTTAGGGTTCTTTTTTTCCACTGCATCAGTGTGAACCCTGTGAAATTCTGCTTCTGTTAACTGCTAACTAAATAAATACTGAATAACAAGCAGCAGTTCATGGAGATTGAAAAGCATTTGATCTGTGATACAGCAGACCTTCCTCAAGTGAGGAGGCTACCAGCTTCTTGTGAGTGTAACATTACATGAAGAGTTGGGTTCATTCCAACAAGCCAGCATTGTGGAGCTGCCCAATACTCCCTGGTGGCACTGCCTAGAGCTGTGGCTGCACATGGTGCCATCTGATGGTCACTGAGAGGCTGCTGCTTCTCACTGACCCTTGGCATTTACAGCATTTGCTTTGGGAACTCTGGCACACCACCACTGCTGTGGTCTCCTTCAGTTTTTCTGCTAATATGCTTTAAACAGGCAGTGTGCAGAGAGGTTTACCAGCTAAAAGGTGGAATTCACAAGTACCTAGAAGAGTTTCCAGATGGATTCTACAGGGGGAAGCTGTTTGTATTTGATGATCGTTACGCCATTTGTTCCAATGAAGATATCATCTCAGGTAGGACTAGATAATGTAAGTGCAGAAGGCTGGGAAGCTATTGCAATCATTTCCAGAGGTGTGCAGGATAGGGGCAGGCAAACTGGCCTGTGTAGTTCTTCCTCATACTTGGTTTGATCTCGTAGTGCTGTCACTTCTTGTGATGACTGTCAACACTAGATGTAAACATGTACACGTGCTTTACATGTGCTTTAACATGTAAAACAGAAATGAGAGGAAAAGAGGTCACTAACAAGAGTTCACTAAAACTGGAGCAGTAGAAGGAAGTATCCCCTGCAGAGCAGCTCTGTTATGAGCCATCTGCACCTATGGAGACATATATCCAGCACATTGTTACCACCTGGTTGCCCACAGTGCTGAGTAGACTGTGGTTGGCCAAGTGACCCAAGTCTTAAATAATTCTGCTACCAGCAATCCTCTGCTCCAGCAGTCTCACAGAATATCAAAAAAGACTTCCAGGTATTGGGAGAATAGTAACACCTATGCTCTATAGCAATTTGTTATTTTCATCTTAAGGAAATTATATATCCCATGGAATTTCAGTGGCCTCTAGTTGAAGTTGTTGAAAACATTGCCTGATCTTCTGGCTGGGATTGCTCTTCAATTACTGCAAATTAAGTAATCTCTTACTTTGCTATCAGTTGCCAGATACAAGTAGCTGGAATTTGGCTCCAGCCCTTTCTTAAGGAAGCAGTGCTGGCTTTTTTTTTTGAGTTGGTAACTTTTCAAGCATAACCTCCCATTCCTCCTCTGCATTTACTCTATACATCTTGAAGGGGCCTGACTTGGTAGGGAAACAGAACATACTCTGGATACATCACAGCCATCCCTACGGAAGTTTCAGGGGGAAATGCTGTGATATGCACCTTCTTGGTACAGCTAAAACTGGGCTGTAGCTTTCAGTTAAAGAGTTAAAACCCATAATGTTCTGGAAGGACTCTACCAGGACTGCAAATGGCACCCTGTCTACACAAGCCATTGTTTGTAGATGGAAGGAAGTTCCATGGCATCCCCTTCCTCAGCAGGTGACATTCCTGCATACTGGCTTAGTTGCCACCTGCATGTCTTTCTTCTCTTGCCAGTAAGAATCTCTATATGTGTCTATTCAGAACTAGAGAAAGCACTAGTGAGCTACTCTCCTCTTTTCCAGAGGGAAAACTGTCTTAAGTATGTCAAAAAGGATGTTCTAAAATGAACTAGATTCTAGAAGATCAAGCTAAACAGGAATTAAAAACCTGCAAGACCATAGCCACGTAAATGAGAGCTGGCAGCCCCATGGTGCCTTGGCAAGCCCTCTGCAAGGGAGCAGCCTGAGCAGTATGGGTGTTAACTTTTTCTTTTCCTCCTCCCTCCAGCATGCAGATACTGTGGGGTGCTGTGGGACCAATATAAACTTTGTTCCAGTCAGCACTGCCGGCAGCTTGTCCTGACATGTCCAAGTTGTTGCAACAAAGGTCTTACAGCTTGCTGTCCTGTTTGTCAAGAGAAGGAGCTCAAGGTGACTTCAAGGGCTTCAGGACAGATGCTTAAGGAGGAATGTGAATGTACAAGGAGACGGCCAAGGGTACCCATTGAACATGTTTCACCAAGGATGCTGGACACAGGAAAAGATTAAGCTGTTTCATTGGTTAATCTGGCACGTGCTCATGTAAAGGGCTTCTGTAACCAGATCTCTATCTGTTAACCAGTTAGGTTTGGAAATTATGAAAATATGTCAGCTTGGAAAGTCTTGTTCATATGCTGCCTTTAAACATAGAATATGCCCTGAAAACCATCCATTACTTGCCTGTAAGTTACCAGAGTGCCCAATTCATCACCAGCACTACAGGATTCCTCTCTCTGGGTACAGTCTTGTAGTGTGGCCTTTACCATGGGGATTTTGGAGCAGAGTATCTGCAATGTGACAGAGCTGCTCACAGTTCAAAAGAAACTGAAGGAATTCAAGAACAATTCCATTTTTTTCTTCCTGCATGGAGATCAACCTGTCTGACCTCTCCAAGGATCATGCATCTGCTTCAGTAGCTTGTAGTAAGGTGTGCAAACAGCAGATTTATCAGTTTGGTGTGGGTATGTGACCAGATTAGATCCTGAAGATATAGTCCACATGCACGCCATTGACCTGCATCTCTTGCTTTATAGCAGTGAGAAGGAAGGCAGTGTTACCTGAAATTGCTTGCTTAACTCCTGTAAAACTGGCTGAAGGCAGCATAAGGAGCTGGAGCAAAGGCCCAGAGACACTGGTTGCCTAGCCATACTTGTGTGACCTGTAGGATGAACAGCAAACCTAATCTTCTTTCCAGTGCTCAGTCTCCCTGGGAACAGTTTTTTCTCCTCAGCTTGTCAGTGTATGAAATAGGCAGGGCTCAGCTCTGCTTGCACTGAAAAAACCTAACAGCTTGAAGCATGTTGAAACAAGCACACAAAGAGGGGAGCACAGAGACTGTCAAAATACCAGCGTCATGGCACTGGAAGTGATGCATGTCTGCATAAATGTCAGCAACAGGTATGAGAAGACTGCAAGGTCCTTTATCCAGGTTAAATAATTCAAGTTCTGGGAATCATTTGTGCTTTTTAAACATGAGTTGGGTTTTTTAAAAGCTGCAAGATGTTTATGCAATTTCCAGCACTTGTTGGTGGAGAAATTGTCTTTGAAGGGACCTACAGGAGATGAGCTTAAAATACTGCTCCACGTGCTGTATTGTGTGCCTGATGCTGTACAGAAAGGATTTATTAATAGCATGGAAGATGTGTCTTGACTGAAAAATGTCTTTGAAATTTACTGTCATTCTGGGAACTAAACAGTAAGTCATTTGGACATCAAAGTCACTAGGTTTGGGGTTTTTAACTGGCAAATGCTTTTAAAAGCAAGAAAATAGTTTCTTAGGTTTCTGCAGTTGCTTAATGACAGGGCTATGTTATTTTCATAGAGATTGTACCTTTCTCCCATGGTGCTATTAATTCAGCAAGGCCTCATTGTTGGCTTGACTAGCAAATAAAATACATGGGCATTGGATCCATTAAAGCCATGACAAATATTTCTTCTTGCTTCCAGTATTGTTACCATGAAATCAACGGTTGACCAGCTGTCCTCATAACAATTCCATTAACAAGGCAAAACCCTGGAGCTTAGGAGCTTTGGCAATCTTTCTAGGATAGTATTTAGTAGTAAATCTGTGAACAACCCATCCTTGAGAAGAAATTAGGTAATTCCCAGCAGTAGACACCTTCAGCAGGAGTCTGAGCAGTGCCAATGTCTCCCTGCCTCCCCAGTCCCTGCTGGCTTGTTAAGATCTGTGGTTTTGAGGACTGGAGTATTTGTGAAGGAATATGCAAGCTCTACTTGCAGGTCTGGTCTAAAGCACTGATGGGGCGTGCCCCATGATCTTCCTGTGTTAGTCTAAAAAGAACACAATTTTGTGATTCAGTCTATCAGCAGGTCTGGAACACTGTAATCAATTTGTAATGCTGTTTCTGTATCACTTACCAGTACAGGATGGCAACAACTTTATTTTATCGGTAAATTTCTGAAGTGTCTATGATAAATAACTTTTAGTGCTTCCAATGTAATTCTTTAAGTGCTGCACAAATACACTTCACATACTATGTTGGAGGTGCTTAATTCTGTAGAGATAAACACTGAAACTAGCTAGTCTGCCACATGGTAGAGCTGGCGCACGGTACAATTCTGAGAGCTCCTCGCAGCTGGAGATTCTACCTCAAAGGCGGAGGGGAGTCATGAGGCCTCTCCTGGTCCTTGCTGCACTAAGGTAAGGGAGGAGAAGGATTTGAGATACACAGATGGAGTCCCAAAAAGCCATGTTCTCTCTGCTGCAGGGAGCAGAGAAGGGGAGAGCAGAGAAGGGGATAAGAGACCGTTTTAGCCTGCTTCTTTCAAGTTAGCCCGTAAGGGGCTCTCTGTCCTGTTTTCTGGGTTTGTTTTGTCAGATTAATACAAATAAGGACTTGCCATGTGAAAAGCTGTGTGGTGGCATCCAGTGGTAATGCCTGAGAGAAGGCACATGTGCTCCAGGAGAAGGCACATGTGCTGCAGGAGAGGGAAGAGTTTTCAGCAGGATGGGCTGTGACCGCCAGATGCTGCAGTCACCAGATGGCTTTTCCTCCCTTTTCCCAGGGAGCTGCTGAGCCAGATTTGCAAACAGGGATACATTTGCTCCTAAGTATCACCATTTTGTAGCTCCATTGCTGCACAGCTTACAGCTTTTCACCACACAGCCTGATGCCTCAGCACTGCCTGTCTCTGCTGCACCACCCTCAGCTGTCAGATGCATCCTGCAGCAAAACAGATCTGTGAGGATCAGCCAGGGAACATGGGATGATCCTGACAGCTTTATAGACGTTTGGGCTGCAAGGTTAATGTGGATGCTGCTACAGTGAAACACAGAACAAAGTTATCTTTTTTTTTTGTTCAGGGCTGTAGCAGTATCCATGTAGTAGTGCTCCCTGGTCTGCAGATGAATCTCCTTGCATGTCTGTGCTTCTTAGTACCACCAGGGCTTTCCAGGATAAGATTCATTTACCTTCTGAAACCAAGGGAAGAGCTGAGCCTGTGTCATGCAAATCCAATAGATGGCTGTGCTCAAAGTGTGTGGCTCTAATTTGATGATTCAGTTGGTCATTTCAAAGTCTTCACAGTGCACATAGAAGGAAGTACTTTTTTAAGTCTGCCAGTTTTTTTCATTTTAATGTGTTTTCAAGTATTTTTATTCCACATTCATTTTCTGATACAGAACTTGCACAGTGGAGGAAACAAGCTATGGTGAAGTGTTTTATATGACACCACGGGCACATTTATTAAGATTTGGAGAGCAACAAGTATGTTTCCCACATTGCTGAACAGTGTTCCTCTGCTTCTCTGGTCAGAGCTAAATCATCAGCGGTGTTTGTGCAAAAGCTCTGGAGAAATCTCTGGGACTTCTGCCAGAACGTATGTAAAAGGCTGAAAAACTTCATTCTCTAACAGACACTTAAAGGCAGATTTGTAGCAAGAGAGAGCATTTTCTAGGATGTGTCATCTGCCCAAGATTAAGGTTTCAGTACAGCAATGCTTCTTCCATGGAGACTTCTTACTGAGCAGGATCCCACCCACGTTTACAGTGGGAGTTTTGGATGTGCTGGGTCCCGTCTACTGCAGGTCTGGGAGATCCACAAGCCTGGAGAATTCCTCCCAGGCTGAATGATGAGTGTACGCTGACAAAAAGCTGCGAGATCATATGTAGTGTAAGTTCAGATTTGGGGTATTTCACTTCACAGTTTTTTTAGGGCACAACATTTATTCTTGCATTTATGTGGACATAAGGGACAGCAGTAAGAGAAATAATTCCTAGCAGAACAAAATTTAGTTCATGAACATGGTCATCTAGACAAAACAGCAAAGGGAGAGAATGTGACCTGTCTGCAGGGAGTATCTGGACAAACACTTTTAACACTAGGAAACTGAAAGGAGTGGGGAATAGAAGAGAAGGTTCTCATTCGCCAATTAGTTTGGCCATCTCTGGAGGTTAGGGTTTGCATCACACCTCTAAGAATGACTGTTTTCTTCACACGTGCATGGGATTGAAGGATATTCACCCATCTAAACCACTTGATTTTTGAGACTCTGTTTTATATTTGGTGGCCTTAAATTCCATTTAATCGGGGGTGGAGATCAGCTTTTTTGTAAGAAACACTGGGATGCATTTGGCACAGCATCTCAAATGATTCAGCAAATGTTGGCAAAAAATTGTAACTCACAATTTTTGAAATTAGCCATGTCTCCAGATGTTAGAAGTGGTTGTTAAACTAGTTATTCCTCTGTAGTTACTTGAGATCAACTTTGAAAAATAAAATAAAATAAAGTATTTTTTTAATACTTCTACAATTTGTGTGAAACAATTTTATCTTTCATTCATGCATACCACATCCTAACTATGAAACACCGTGCAGGAATTTTATAGAAAAATTAATCCCCTTTAACACTGGATTGTACTCTAAACTGAGGTTGCATAACATTGACAAGTTGGCTTGAATAGTTTCCAACTCTACAGAAAACATTCACAGTCCTACTGGATAAAATCTTCATAAAAACTACAGCTACTATTTCATTTCAACTGTTAGTGCATAAAACAGAACAGAGGCACCACAAATACTCTGTCAAGGCACTTATTGCCTTTAGATTTCCACAGTGTAGCACAGATCACTGGGAATGACCTCCATAGCCAGGAACTACACTCCAGTTCTGCACTTGGGAAAAATAGGCCCATTCACCTCTGCAAGTCTTCTCTTCCTCACTGAAAAAGAAGAGAAAGAGGAGTCAGTCATGGCAGCGGGATAATGTGGATGGCAGGCTTGCCCTAACAGCCGTAGAAAGGAGCTAGCTGAAAGATGTACTTTCTGCCAGGAAAGAAACAGGATAGCACCAGCTTCTGAATTCCTGCCTTGTCCAGCAGGCACAGCCTTACACAGTAAAATCAAGGAAGATGAGGTTTTTCTTCCTATGCATTTTTAAGGCCAGCAGCTACTTTCAGCCTTACCTCCCTTATTTTGTAGTTAATTATATTCCACAGTTTGTCTTTGTAATTGGACTTTAGCCAGTTCATCATCTGACTGATGGAAAGCAGGAAACAGATGTCACAGTTTTTCCTTTGCTGTTTTTTCAAATTAAAAATCTGCCTTTTCAATAAAAAAAAATATTTTAAAATCTCTTCTTATCCTAAGCCATTGGGCTCCAGTCCTTTGATTATGGTTAACATAGCCAGAACAGTCTCATATCTAGTCTTAAAAGTTGATTTATACCTCTTGACACCTATGCTTATGACTCTCCAAGAAAGGTGTGGGAAAAAACCCCAGAACATAAAGAGGATGCAGAAGTTAGCTGATGAAGATGAACATAAAAGCCTTCACAGTCGGTTCACACAGAGCATATTGGGAACAGAAGGTATGAGACCAAAACCATGTTCTGGCAGCATCACTTGATAGGCAAGAACACTGGAGTGGAGCAGAAGCAGAGAGCTATTGCTGACAGGGAGGAAGATAAAGGGTTTTTTTACTTATACATTGTCCAGGTGCACAGCTGAGATGCTACTGCCAGAGACCATCAGACTGATGAATACGAGCTGCAAACAAGAACCAAATCAGACAAAAAATGCAGATCTTAGTGTCCAAGGAGGTAAAATACACAAGTCTTACACGGAAAACAAGTTGTGAATTCGTCCTCTTAACAGCAGGAACAATCAAAATACGAGATTGTAAATCTTCGAGCTGATTATTTTGCATGCCAGGTGCTGCAGAGTCATTAAAAATCATGCTCTGTTCCAAAGGACAGAAAATAGCAAGCCTTTCCCAGTGCAGTGCTCAAGTGACCAGGTACTGAGTATTTTGTGTGATCCTTGAAGAACTGGCACATAGCTTGGCTGTGCTTCTTAGGAGCAGAGTACTGGCTGAAGCAAGATTGATTTTTTCCATTTGTTTTTAAAACACAACAGGTTTATCATCTGCCTGATATGACAGCTGCTGTGTACAGCATAGTGGGTGTGTTAGCTGCATTCAGCACTGCTGGCGTGATTTCCAGTGCTCTACAGCAGTCTGTAGCCAAGCAATGGGAAGGCTCTGCCACGTGCTTTGGCTGAAATGGCAGTTTGCAGACTTGCCCACATTTTGCTTCACAAGCACGTCTAATCACTTCATGGAGGGTACACAGATAACTCAAAGCAATGTGGCTTCTCACATGTTCCGAGAAGCAGTTCCAGTTTGTTTTGCTGAGGGGGATGGGCCAAACTTTAACTGCTGTCAAAGTTCAACTCTACTATTTTTCATCTCCTTGTTAAAGTGGGAATGAAGCTGGAGGAAGACAAGCAGTTGGCGGGAATCACAAATGCTAGAAGCTCATAGCCCATGTGCCACATGCTGTATCACAAGTTCTACTGAACCACATCAGCAGCTCTTGCTCTTTCCCAACAATACCTGCTGTAACTGCAAAAAACACTGCCTGGCTGACAGCAGCTGCAGAAAGAAACCAGCTGGTGAAGGCTGCCCTCCTCCTTGAGGGGCAAAGCACCATCAGGCCCTTCAAGAGGCACATTCTAATTGTTATGCATCTTTAACATGAGCAGTTCTGCCCTAATCCCGCCAGGAATTGCCCACAGGACCCTCCCATGCTTCCCAGCTTTCGGCCAGCCTGACTCACCCAGGTCGTTGTTACTCATCATGGCATTGGAGGCGCGAAGCCGGGGACCTTGCTGAGTGAAATGGTACCCAAACTTCAGTAGGGAGGTGTTCTTTTCCAATATATTTGCAATTTCCATTTCTACTTTGTTGCCCAAGGGCTGACTCTTTTGAAAACAGAAAACAGAAAAGCAAACTGTTCAGGCTAGAGGGTAATTCAGAGCAAGCACTTAGAGGGAAGGAGTGGAGATTGCAGATCTTTCTCTGGACCTGTGTCCATTTCTGACTTGGAGCTGGTAAAACAAACTGCTGGCCTGTTCCTTTACACATGCTACAACTGAGAGGCTCCCGCTCCTCCAGCAGACATTCCCACAAGTCCTTTTCCCCAGAGACTTTATTTCTTGGACAGATTAGCAGCCGCTAATCTTGAACATCTGTAGAAACCAGGATTTTGGTCTCTCAATCAGTCAGCTGTCTCTGAGTTGCCCACAGCTCAGCTGCTTCAAGCTGTGGGTTTCTCAGGGAGCTGTGCTTGCCCCAGGCTCTGTGTCAGGGCACACTCTGCTGCCCCAGGCAGCCACGCTCCCCTGAGCAGAGCTGCCACCCCCGCTCGCTTCACCTGGTTGTCAATGCGCAGCTCCACAAGCGATGTGTTGCCCTCGAGCGCTTCGACGATGGCCAGGATCCCAGACCCAGAAATGAAGTTTGACTCCACGTTCAGACTCTTCAGTGTGCTATTGACCTTCAACATTTCTGCCAGGGCCTGTGGACAGAGGTGGGCAGGAGGAGCTGGCAGTCAGACAGGCAGGGGCAGAGCACCACAGGGCAGCAGGGCTTCAGCCCCCCTCACCTCCAGAGTACTCCTGGAGCATCCCACATGCTGTGCAGTTTCACTGCCACCAGGTGGAAGTGCTCTCTGTGGAGTGAAGGGGGTTCCCTGCTGCTGCAGGGGGATGCTTGAACATGAGCCTGCTGGAGGCCACAGCAAAACCTCCCATGGACAAGCACTTGGGGCTACCCCAAAAGGTGATAGTCCACACCTACAGCTGCCCTGTGACAGCTTCATCTGTCCCTCCTCTAAAGCCAGCATGGTATGACAAGGATGCTGACCAGCATTGGCCCTGCCTGCACTGCACAGGGTTGAGATGCTTCCCATTAAAGCACGCAGAGAGAGGAGCATCTGTCTTGAACAACAAGGGATCTCCACATCCAAGGTGTCCTCCCAAGCAGCATCACAACCATATTAATAATTTTTGCCTCCTTAGTGGGTAAGACCAGAAGTGGCTGGAATGCTCATAACACCCCAGACCTGATCAGATCATGTCACTTCAAATAAACTGCAAGGGAGGATTCACCTACATGAAGCTAAAGGACCAGAAGGTGATGCCCACATGGCAGGGCTAACCTGCACCCACAGCACTTAGCCCCACAGCTCCCCCAGCACAGCTCTGACACAGCACCTGTCCTGCCTGCACAGGCAGTCTCCCCAGTCCAGAGTGCCTGAAGTAATTTAAGAGCAGTATTGCCCTCCAGAGAATTTCTTTTTCTAGCAGGAAACTGGAGTGCACGTGTGTGTGTGTGTGTGTGTGTGTGTGTGTGTGTGGAGGTAGGCAGGAGTAACCTGGGTGACTGAGAGCAAAAACTGACTGCAGTGCTGCTGAAGAAGGATGCAAAGATACAGCCTGGAAGGTAGCATGAAGGCCAGGCAGAATGACTGGCTCCTCTCTGTGTCCCCAGTGACATTTAAGATCACTCACAGCAGCCAGAAAGACCCATTATCACCTACAGAGGCCACACATTAGGAGATGCAGTCCTGCTTGTGCTTCTGCACACGTCTGCACAAAGAACACATGGGAGACATCTGGAACAGACGTGTGTGAGGGGAGCAACAGGTGTGCACACCTTTGTACCAACAGAAACAAATGTCCAGAGACAAACTGCTTTTAGAAGATGCCACTAGGACATCAGTTGTTGTCTCACGCTCGTTTTCCAGGAGATTTTAGAGGACAATACAGGACTGCATGGGTTAAAGGACTGCACCCTGAAACCTCCACAGATGGAAAATGAAGTGAAGGAACCAAAGCCTGTCTATTGCTGGCTTCCACTAGTGCTCCTGAAACTGAAGCACCAGCAAACAGCCAGAGGTGTGGAATGTTGTGCCAAACACAACAAAAGGTGCAGAAGCGGTCAGTCAATAAGGCTGAAAATACCTTGCCTGGGAACAGTTCCTGTCACAACACTGGACAATGGTCTCACAGTACTTACAAAAGCAACAGGATCATTGCTCCGGGTCCCAACTATGCTGAACTTCTTCACATACGTGTTGTTTTTCAGTGCTTCTGCAAAAGCTTTTAGAGTTGGTATGGGAATATTCTGTGACAAGAAATGTGGAAATCATGTGTTAGGCCATCATCTGTATGCAATGAATATGCAATACATGTAAAAGATACTTTTAACTTCTCATCAAGGTCAAATCACCAAATGCACTGAAGTAATTCGGGAAGGGGTTGAAAAATGTTTTCACAAGTTTTCACTTGTGCTATAACCAGCTTGTTCTAAGGAGCATGGCAATGTCTTCATCCTATTTTGTGCTCTGCTGAAAGCTCACTGCCTTGATTTGAAGCCGCATCTCTGCTCTTTAGTTGCCCAGAAACTCAGCTACCTAGGAACATGGGCATTGTGGGGATGCTGGTAACTAGGATCCCTGAGCCTACACAGCATTGCTCCTGTGCACTCTGGTAGGAATGGCAGCACTGAGAAACATTCCTGTCACATTCAGAAAATTTCCACCTACAGGAACCGATCCAGAAAGGCCTGAAATTATCGCCACGTAACACAAATCACAGACGCCTCTGACTGCTTTAAACAACACCTTACAGGCTAACATTTGCCATGCTATGTCTCAGCCCAGAAAAAAAATCCATGCTGCTTTTTCTGAGTTCCTTCAAAATCAGTATTTTTCACTTATTAAGAACTTCAGATACCGTTTTCAGATGTTCAAATTTTCACCTAAAATTGTAAGTGGCATCCTCACCCTGGACTTCTTGCCACACCATTTGGATCCCACCATGTGGAATCATCTATACTCAAAGTCATCTGCAGAGCCATAACACAGCACCCAGCAGCACAGAATCTCCACTGTCACCCCCCAGTTCTCCAAACCCCCTCCCAAAGTCATGAGTTCAACACACAAAGCTGGTGCCTGCCTGCCTGATTCTCAGCCTTGTGTCCTCAAGGGATGGGGTCACTAGCCTGAATCAAACAGTAAAAATTTTTTAAAAAGTAAAAATATTTCTGTTTTAGAAAGGTGTGGGTAGCACACCAAAAATGTGTTTTATGTGCACGTGCAGTTAACCACGTTCTTGCTGTTTAGCTATGTCATCATTTAACAGACCCCATAAAACAGAAACTGTATTTTTTAGTGTATGTATGTGTCCCAAAGGCAACATAAGAAGTGGTGCTAGGTCTTGACTTTCTTTCTACAAGAAGTAAAAGAGTCCACAGAAGGGATGGTTGGGTGATAGACAGAGTCACCTGCGAGAAGGGTGACTTCTTAATATTTTTATGGCAAGTATCTGGATTGTGAAACCTTTTTCCTCCCACCATCTTATAATATACATCAACATTCCCTCCCCCAAACATGCCTAAGTCATTAAAGCAACCTAAAATGGCTTTAACCAGACAGCCAGTTTTGGGTCTCCTCAGACCACCCTCAACACAGCTCCATTTTTCCAGGCACTTAGAGGTATCCTCCTCCTACCAACCCCAGGCCTTTGTCCCACAGCAGGTAACAATCCATTCTGCTGCCCACAATGGAGATGGGAAGTCCTGGTGTTTCTTGTCTGGCTACATTCAGTGTTATGATGCTGCCCTGTGCAGCAAAACAGACCCAGTGTCTGCCTTCTGTGCATCAGAGTCTTGTTACTAAGAGAGGATGCTAGAAAGGAGCAAATACCATAATATTGTTAAGGTTGACTTCCTCCAGGTCAGGATCATTGCTTTGTATTCGTTTCAGAGTTTCCTCCACATCTGTTGAGTTTGGCTCCTCATCAGGAACTGGTTTGTACTGTGTGGGCTTAATCACACCTGCGAGTGAAAAGCAAGATGTGAAAATGAAAGCAGCCTGAGTAGCACTATCTTTTCTTTGAGTGTTTTCCTCCTCTTCCAGAAGTGGAGCGATGGAAGCATGACCTGACAAGCAGCCATGAGATGAGAAGCCACTCCACTGGGGCCCTGCAGCACAGGACAGCCAGTGCCTGCTGCTGTGTGCTGTTCAGGTCCAAACCTGAGTGACGGAAGGCACACTGCCTGCCCGGGGCTGTCCCTCGGGCTGTGCTGGCTCCCGCAGGGCGCCAAGGAGGTGGCAGAGACCCCACTGGCTGGCACAGGGCAAGGATGCACCAGAGATGGCTCCAGCAATCACAGGCTGCTCTGACATGCACAGCCTAAAAATAATCATCACTGCCTCCATTAGCAGCTTCAAAGCCCAATACTGCAGCTTGCTAACATAAATCACTTACTGTTGAGGCCTTCTTTGTTCACAATGGTGCTGCTCCCCAGTGCCTCATAGTACTGCTGGTTACTCATCAAGGTGTGCATGCCAAGGATGGCTACAGAAACAGGAGAACAGGATTTATTGTAGGCTCCAGAGCCAGGAAAAGACACAGCACACTACCTTTCCCTGTGCAAGCATAGAAAAACATATAAAGGGAGGACAAAGCCCCCCAGCTGACATAAATATACTACAGCGCTCCAATGCGCTTGCTTGTTTATTCCAGTATAGCCTGGGCCATAGGAGAAGAGGAACATCATCTTGTGGACAACAAACAAACATTCAAAGCTTCCCAGTAACCTACCTGACTCAGCATCACACAAAAATAATGGGGAGAAGGCAGTAAAAACAAAAAAAATGTCATTGGTAAGCTTTAGTACAAGCCGCCCAGTCCAGCAGGAGCCTGCACATCCTCATCACCCTTGCTCACTGGGCACATGCCGCGTAATTCCTCAGCCCAGTTTTGGGGAAGAGCTTTGCCCACATGGAGCCAAACCGACCCCAAGGCGGCAAGGAGGTGACTGTTACCTGCAGCAAACAATGCACATTGTGCTTTCACTCAACAGCTGGCTGGAGTGCTGCACTTGGTACCTTTGGAAGGTGACATTGTGAGAAGCGAAAGCTCTGCTGTCTTAGTCAAAATGTAGAGAGTGGTGCTACGAACACCATTCAAATGCTGTAAGAGCCCAAAAGCCAAACTCAGCCAATTTGTGTCTCTCTGACTCAAGACTGCAAAGTCAATATGCAAATACAAATTCAACAATGTCTGGGGGCTCTGGTGAACTTCCTGCAAATGACATATAAGAAATCAGTGGCTTAGGAACTTTCGGCTAGAGTTTGTTTCTAAAAGTAACCCTGCTACGCACAGAAAGATCACGTTTGAAAATAAACTGATTTTTGAATCAACAACTTTTTTTTTTAATAGCTATATGACTTTTTAAAGAAAAATGCAGACACATGAGTATTTGTTGAAACAGACATATCTAAACAAGTCTTGATCTCTGGATAGACAAAGTTGTGAAAACAGTAAATTTCTTCCTAAAATCCAAGCATGCCACCACAAAGGCACTTTTTAGACTTGGTTGGCACCAGTCTGTCACCATGTTCTGTTGCTTTGGCCCAGAAGGGCTGGAATTTGCAGGAGAAAGGTATCCTTGAAGCCTAGCACAAGAATAGGATCTGTTATGGTGACAGCTCATCGTGACTCTGGGTTGCACAGGCTGGACAGCCAGAAGCAAAGTGTCTCAGTGAACTTCCCCATGGTCACAGCACATTCCCAACTGGATCTCACAGAGCCAAGCAGTCTCCATATGAAAGTCTGAGTGAGGCTGGGCACTTCAAGTGTGATTGTATTTTAGCTTGCCCTTTTCTCTGTCATTTGCTCGCAGATAGAATTTTCAGGAGTGCAAGACGGGTTGGGAAAGTAATTTGCAGGCTCAGCATTTTGGTAATTCAGATAGTCCCCAAATCACTTTGGCTTGTTTGGACAATGAAATCTCTGCAGCAGCCAAGAGTGTGAGTATCTGCACTGCAGAGAGAGGTAAGCATCTGCTGTCACGACCATGCATTTTGGGGGCTCAAGTTTGTGTTAGACAAGAGGGACCCACTTTTTCTAAGTCTGGTGCTTATGGTGTATTCTCCGCAGGAGCCCAGGCAGAACGAAGGCACCCTATTTCTGTCTCCCTCACCTGATCAAAGGAATGGGAGCCCTTCCAGGGCTGCTGGGAGCCACCCTCCTGGCCTTGCCAAGGAAGGGATCCAACACACCACAGCTCACAATGATCCCTGCTAAACAGGCAGGAGCAAAATGAGCTCCTGCTAAATGGATCCTGCTAAGCAGGCAGGAGCAAGGCTGTTGCTGTCAATATTGAGATTCCAGAACAGTTTGTATCACATCAGTACTCCTGCTCCCACTTAAGTGTATGCTCCCAGCAACGGTAGAACAAGCTGCCCTGAAGAGCTTTTTCATGAGACAATAATTGCTACACAGATCTGTAGCTTAGAAAGGCAGATTTTATAAGACAGAGCTTTACAGAAGTCAAGGATCAACAGCAAAAAAAGTTAAATCCAGAGATGCAATGCTTGGCCAGGGTACATATGTTTGGGAGCCTTAATGCAGAAACACATTTCTAAGCCAGAAGATGGTATTATTATGCAGAAGATGTCAAGTTGGTGCAGTTATCCTACAGACTTTGTAAGTCTTACAGTCTTCCAGCGAGAAGGATACTGCTAGGGACTATGGAAACCTGAAGAGACAAAACTGGAAGAAGAAGCCAGTATCACTGAAATATTCACTGATTGCTGGACCAGCAGAGCACATGTGAGCTTCATAAGGCATCATGGGGTGTCCATGTGTTCCTTTGGCCAAGGCATGCCCTATCCCAAGCACAGAGCTAAGTCCACACTATGGCCTTCAGCAACATCCCAGTATTGTTATCTGACTGTCTGACCACACAAATTACAGCAAACCCACCGCTTAAAATGTGTTGAAAAAGCTCCTTAAAAAAGACCAGGCCTGAGTGTCCACTGAAAGGCTTCTATAACCTGGCAGATCCTTTACCAGGTTGCACAAGAAATATCCTGGGTCTGCTTGACTGTTTCCTAAGATTTGGTTTGAAGAAAGTTTTGCTCTTGAATGTACAGGCTGGAATTAGCAACAGTCAGTGGTAGAGACAAAGGAAGAAATCAAACCACACATTGTTCCATACATAAACTCTTCTTCTTCCTCCTCATCTTTGGTCCCCACTCTTTATTAAATCACACAGGCTTAGAGTAATTTTTTTTAACAAATAAATAAATTCTGTCAGAACCAACAGCGTTCAGAGAAACAGCAAAAATTGCAATAGCTCATTTCCCACAAAAGAATAAAATAACCCCTAGAAGTTGAACAACGTTCATCCCCGATTACTGAGAAATTATTTTACCAGCAATGTCACAGAGTTCTGCATCAGAGGCATTAGCAAGGGCTTCCTCCAGTTCCGGCTCCAGAGTCACACTTTCCAAAACAGGATCCATCGGCTTCTGCTTGGGAATCCAAGCTTTTCCTATAAGTGCAAAATGAGGTCACTCTCGGTGTAAGCTACAGCACCCAGTTCACAGCTACGCTTGCAGATGCATTTCCATGCTGTGAGATTTAAAAAGTAGAAAGGACAGAGGGGGCACAAGAGAAAAATCAGAAGAGAAAATGAATCCCTTTCCGTCAGCTTGGTCTGAGTCCTGCTGCCATGCGAAGGGGGAGGCACGGCAGCTGCAGAGCTCAGCCCTTCCAGCAGCACGGCATCCATGGAAACCCAGCAGAACGCTGGAGCAGGATCATGGCTGTTCATAGCTCAGCACTCGGAAAGGCATGCACAGCCTGACCCTCACCTCTTTGAAGGCTGCACAAAAGGGGTGAAGGTCTGCCAGCACACAAGAGTGGCCTGTCCCAGCACTGTGCAGGATCAGTCCTGCCACCGAGACACCTCTTGCTGTTGTGCATGTTGGCAAGGCAGATGGCACATTAGTCAAAAGAGGGTGGAAAGGAGGTGGTGGAAAGCTCTGGGAGCAAGTAGAGACAGCAGTTCAGTGAACATATGGGATGCAAGGAGGAGCAGGCTTAGGGCAGCTGTTCTAGCTCAACCCTATTGCAAAGAGCATGCCAGATGGAGACCCCTGTGCTTTATCTCTCTGGGCAGCAGGAGGCCAAAAAGCAGACCTATTCCCTGCAACTCAAAGGTGCAAATCCACAGGTCCACCTGGTAATGCAAACTTGTCATCTTAGCTGCTTGCTCAGGGCCTTTCCCTAAGGGGGGTGCCCCCATGGACAGGAGGCTGGAGCTTTGAACACAGTGGGCTCCCTGCCAGCCCCCATCCCACTGCTTGGGGCCACCTCTGGACAAGCCACAGCGCCTTCTCTGCTGGGGCTGGCTGCATCCCAGGAGGAATGGGGCAGCAGACAGGGCTGATGATGGCCCTGCACAGCTGCTCCCAGCTCCTTACTGCTCATGCTGCAATGGGCAGCAGATCCTTCTTGGAGGCAGAATGGGTCAGGTCTGGGATTTCTCAACACGGCAACCACCTGTGACAGCCCAAAAGAAAAGAGAGAGGCTTGTGATGTTTTAAGACTCCACAGCAGGGAGCAGTCTGCTGGGAAAATCCAGCATTGCTGGGACAGGGGTAGGAGGGCTCTGGGAAGATTTTGGAGCAGTCTCCTCCCCTAAAATAGTCCTGGATCACTGCAGAGATAGCGACTGCAAAAGGCCTGGCCTAGCATGCCAGCCAGGACTATTTTTGTCACCTCTCTGAAACCAGAGTCAGTGGCACCAAAAGGGAAAAACAATCCAGCTGCTCAGGGATATGCAGAAAGGGGCTAAATTTAGCCTCAAGGAAGAAGCAACTGCACCTCAGGGTCCTCTGGGACAAAATGGAGGCTGCCATAAAGAGCCTTTTACTCCTATCCTCTGCCTGCACACTGCTGCTCTGACAGAGAGAGCAGGAATGCGGATTCTGAGACACAGCTGCTCTTGCAAAAATAGGCAGCGTCATGTGCCTGCACAGCCAGGCACCTTCTGGGTACTCAGCAGCAAAATGTCTGCCCTGGCTTGGTGTGCATCTGTCCCACCAGATGCATTGCTGGGCAAACTGTATGTACCTTCTGGCGGGGGCAACACCAGCAGGGAACAAGAGAAACAGGGCAAACTTAATTCTGCTGTCATGCAGTAACTCCTTCAGACACCTCAGTGACACCAAAATTTCTGGGGTTTAATTTAATTTTAATTACCTAATTTCAGTCAATTTCTAAGTTTTAGAAAGTTTTGTATCTCAGTGGTGCTTTGTTACAAGATTGAACTTTAAATTAAGCGGTGCATGCATGATGATGACAACACATGACATCTTATGTCACAGTATGTCTGCACACCCCACCTCCCACCCTGCCCAGCAGCACAGCCAGGGGCAGCACCTCCCATGGCCAACCAGTAAATCACCCTCCAAACTGCAAACGTGGTGATTTATTTACAGCTTCATCACAGCTGTGAATAAGTAATTTACCATCTCTGGCTCACAGTCAATGTAAGTAGTGTCTTCTCTCAACAGTGTGTTACAAATGAAAATATGTTTCATTCATTTGAGATCACAACAGACTGAAGTATGATGCTGCAGACTCAAAATGCTTGAAATACTTCTATCTCCTGCAGAACACTGCTTCTACCTTTTGGGCTAGCCAGGTGGGTAAGCAACACCGGACTGGGGCACACCTGAAAGGTATCAAACCAGTCTTCCTGATAGTACTCAATTTACTCATTTACCTCTCTCAAGGACTACTTTTTAAACTTTTTTAAAATCTAAAAATACTGCCTCAGGTTTTAATAATGAACAGATTTTACACAAGCTCTTTTTAAGAGAGCTGTGTTGGTCAGTAAGGTGGCACCTTTCAGAAGGACCCTCAGTTAGGAAACATGTTCGTATGCCCATATTTTCATGCTTTTTTTTTTCCACACTGGACAACCAGATCTTCTGCTGCAGGGGAATCACGGTTCAGAGGGAGACATAACAGCTGAGAGAAGTTACTGAGAAGCTCTTGGAATGCAGAGGCAAGGACTGAGCAGACCATGTCCTGTGTCAGATAATATTTGGAGTTCTAACAGGAAAGTCACTTGGATAATGAGTCATATACGAGGAGAACAGCAAAAGATGCCAGAAGGAGAGGAAAAGAAAAGAGGCAGAGAAAAACCCTGCTCATGCAGAGCAGGAGTGCAGCAGCCACTGCAGGGTGTGATGCAGGAAGACACAAACCAGCAACCTGCAGGAGACTGGGAAATAAAGATGGAGTTGTCAAGAGATTATGAAAACTAGATGGGAACTGCTGGGCCTCATCACAGCTGTGGAGAGCTTGGAGTTTCTCTGTGGTGAGAAGCTCACAGAGTCAAAATGGAGAGTGAAAGGCAACAGTGAAACATGGAGCTTAACATGAGGAGCTCATAGGAGAACAGGGCAAGGAGGAGCAGGAGAGGACAGAAGATGATTTCTGTCCCGGAACCTGATACAGATGCAGTGGCATGGGGATGGGAGAAGGCTGCGCCTGGTACAACTTCTGTCCAGCATTTAACAACATATCAGGTGGTTCCCAAATCAGCCAGCACAGGGACCTCTTGGGCCCACCCCAGTTTATCAGCCAGCCTGGGCTGGGGCTAGGCAGCAGAGAGAGCAGATTCACGACCCCAGTAGTTTCAAAAAGAAGTTTTACCAACACAGGTCACACATAACCCGTCTGCTGTGCACCCACTATGCCTTCATTGTGATACACCCAGCATAGTGCAAAGGATTACCATACCTCTCTTTTCACCCGTGAAAGGAACCAAGTCTTCTCGGTCTTTAATGTCCTTTGCCTGCTTTTCTAGGTGGGCCATGAGTTCCTCCCTTTTGAAGGGGCCAGTTGGTGGCTTTTGCGTCTGGTCCCGCTGCCTGAGCCCTGCTGGCAGCAGTGCATTCTAGACACAGAGGTGAGAAACACAGGTTATCCCTGCAGGCCACAATCCCCATCCATCAAACACTCTCCCCTCTGCACTTCCCTCATTGCACCACTCTTCTTCCACAGTGGAAGAATTTGCTTCTCCTTGTGTCAAAGGTTATCTTCATCCAGCCCCACTGACTTCCACATCATCCAAGATGCGTGATGCTCCTTCCCCCCTTCAGTTTCAAATGCTGCCCAGTAGATGTTTCTCTGCAACACCAGCTCCAGCCCTTTCTTTCTGGAAGCTCTCAGCCACTTTCTCCTCACTATATCAGTCTGTCCAAGTGCCCACAATGCTCCATGTGCCCCAACAAGAATCAGTTCAGTTAAATCTCATGATCTTTCACAGAGCAGATCAGAGAGTTGTGGTGGTCTTTTCTGCCTTTCAGGATCCATCACAAAACTACAGAGAGGGTCTCACAAAGAAGATCACTTGGTTGCAGAGCAAAACCCCTGAACCCCAGCTTTTTTTCAAGCTGCCTCCTTGCTACTCAGTCATGTAAGCCTCCATGGGAAATTGGTTTGTGCTTGACACATATGGCACGTAAACACCTGCTTATATTTAAATATAGAACAGCCTTAATGCAGTAAGTAAGACTATTCCCAGATTTGACACTAAGCAGGTTCTTTAAAGCTTTACTGGATAGAAGTCAACATTTACTTTTAAAGACATCCAAGGTGATGCTGAACAACACACTTTGATTTTTCCATGCCTGCCTGATAAAAGTACTTCATTATAATTTATGTCTGTATCAGTGAAAAGCCTGGGAAGGAAAATTACGAATAGGAAGCAGTTAGAATTGGGCAACCCTGGAGGGCAAGAGAAGTGTGTGAATTGCACAAGCAGGGAGGCATAGGAGACAGCTTGCTTCCACAGACTTCATGTTGTGCAAAGCAACAATGCAATCTTCAAGCAGACTACACCTGCACTGACAGATGTCCATAATTATTTTACCTTTCTTCATCTTTCACAGAATGCTGCCTCACCCTGTGTCTTCTGAGGTAGCTGTAATCAGCCCATCAGCCCATATACTTAATCCCAGGAGCCAGTTTGCCAGCTCTCAAATAGTTTCCTGCATTGCAATTAAAAATACTGATGATGCAATCTACAACACCCATCTTTTACTCCAGAAACACTAACTGTTCCTGCATGTTGCAGGAACAATTTCTCACTTGGCAGTGCCCGAGCTCCTCGAGTAACATTGCCATAAACCAGAGGCCAGCCAGTTGGCTCTGCACATCCCCTGCAACAGGGCAGTGCTGGCTCCAGAAACCTTTCACCAGCTTGGCTCCAGCAGCCCCCATGTTTGCGTATGTGCAGCTCCTGCTGATGCTAGGAGGTTGCTAAAAATAAACTGTCCCACTTTGCAAAACTCCGGGATTTGGATTTCTGCGTAAATGGAGGAAAATACAGGCCATTTGAAGTTTGTTACAAAAACCTCAAGCCCAAAACACCAAAAAAAAAACCCAGAAAACCCTCAAACCAAGCAACCTGCAAAGCATTCCCTCCAAGGTGGCCTGCTCAGAAACAGAGATCCATTTTTCACAGGATTACTGCACTGCACCAGCCCTGGCTCATATTGCTGCTGCAAGTCACAGATGCTCATCACATTGGGAAAAGGGCAGGAAAACAAAGATACACATGTAGACTATGCTTCCAATGGCAAAAATTTCTTCTGTGTATCTGCATCCAGTCTCTTCCACTCTTGCTCCAAGTACAGGCTCTGCAAAGGATCCCGCTGAAATACAGACTACTAATGCAGCCCACTCCCCCACAATTACTAAGATTCATGACCTAATGTCTCAATTAAAAATTACTTACATCAGGATCCAGCTCTTCCAGTTCATTCTCTAACTTCCTGAGCTCCTCCTCTGTCAGAGCTCCAAGGATCTGATCTTCATCCAGGTCTCGGTATTTTTCTAGCTCCTTTCTGTAAGACATCTTAGAGGAGTCTCGTGGATCTCACTTTTATGCTGTAACAGAACCTGATACGGAAACAAAGCGCGTTAACACTGAACACATGAAGCATGATGCTGCAGCCTGCCTGGCTGGGGAACACGGAACACTCCAGAGTTGGAGATTTGTGCTTAAAGCACAGCTGATTTCAAAAGATTGCTCAGAGCCCCCCTTTCATATCCCACACACAGATAATCACCCAGGGACGTGAGAGCGGCGCAGCTCCGGTAGCACATGGTCCCACCACGGATCTATGGGACAGGACTGAGGAAGTCCTTGGTACAGGACCCTGGCTAGGGATGTCCTTCTGCAAGCAGTGTTAGATGTTAATGAAGCATCCTGGGCACTTTGAAGGACAATAAACCATAAGTCATGAAGCATTCAGCTCTCACTCATGTCCTTATGAGCCCCCAATAACACTGCCCTGCGCATGGCACTCCAGATAACATTGTTACCGGATGGGAAAACAGATTTGTAACACCACTGAGCACCTCTGAGCCCTGAAACCTCCACGAGGCTACAATGCGCGGCACTTCTTCCCGTATTTTAAAGCCACAAGGAGATCAGGAAGTATTATCCACTCAGGTTCAGGAGGCTGCCAGTTAAATGTGCTATTTAGTGACCCACCTTTCCTTGGACAACACGTTTGCACTGCTGCCAGCTGAGCAGCTGACCTGTGTGCTACTGCACATTCTACACCAACCCTGCAAGAAGAGAAGTGAATGGTCTATCCGGATAATCCCTGCTGACCCCAAGGTTTGGCCCATGTCTCCTAATACAATGTGCCATACACAATCATATGCATGTTACTGGACTTCTGCAAGCAAAAAGACTGCAGAGAAAAAGGTCAATGTGTTTAAAACATGCAGGTGGGTTAAAAGTACACTCAGCATAACACACAAAAAGCATATCCAACCTGCTCTTTTGCTGACAGTCTCCTTCTGCTCCACAGCACTGCCTGTACATTTATATTTTTTTGGCTCTGTTTTTGCAGAGAATACCGAGTCCTAGATAATTTAAAGTGACTTTTCTTAAAGTGTTGCTATTCTTCTGAGTGACATTTACATTAAAAATAACAGCAAGGCCTGTGTATTTTTTAGGGAGCCAAACATCTTTTGAGTTTCTATAAATGGTGTCTTTTCAGCTCCTGTGGAACATCAGAGCCCTACCCTGAATCACATCTTTCCTGCTTTTCTTGTCCCCTCTGTACAGATTATGCTTTTATGATCACTCTTCATTAGTGGAGAAGTTTCTTTATGCAAGTTACAACACAGTTGCTGCTCCAGCTAGGAAAATTATCTTTAGCTTGGTCACAAAAGGGCACAGCAATGTACACACACTTGCTCAACAGCAAGCCCTTAAATTTAGAAGCTGTCATCTTGTCAGACGTTTGGTTCCCCGCTAGTGTGGTGGCAATTCCTGCATCACTCACATTCCTGCCACTCAGCACTTAGGAGGTGAAGCGCAACGAGATGGTGCCTTTTTGATGGGAGAAACAGTCCCTGAAAATCCCTCAGTTTCTCTGGGAACTGCAAGGGTGAAAATCAGCTTTTCACTGGGCTGGTTTGCTCCAAGGAGCAGCCATCAGCCCGTGGGCACTTGAGCCAAGGGCAGCCAGGAGGGTGATGGAAGCAGGAGCGGGGTGGCTCAGTGGGTCTGGCTGAGTGAGGAGAAGGATCCCCACACTCCTGTGCTTCACCAGTGCCCTGCAGCCCTCAGTGCCAGGCTCCCTGCGCTGCCAGGCTGGTGAGCAGCAGCCACGCACCAGCCAGCCTATGAGCCATGTCCAGCAGCTCAGCCCCTCCAAGCCTGACCTTCCTGCAGGCACAGAGAAGGGCAGAGCCTTTACTGCAGTTGCCCATGAACACTGAGGCAGGAAATCCTAGAATAGCAGCCTGGACTTGGATCTGGATATGTGCTGTGCTACTGCAGCCTTAGATATCAGTGCACAAGCCACCACCAGCCTGGATTTCATATGCCATATGTAATTTTGACCATTCTGCCGTGGAAGGAGCTGGAGCTAGGAGCAAGCAGAAAGGCAGATAATAACCCACCCCAAGCTGCTAAATTCCCTATAATGGCTTAAAATACCCACACCTGCCACACACAGAGCAATATCTGTCTTGGCTACATGAGGGCAGCTATTCCCAGAGGCAGCCACAGACCCTTCCCAGGAATGCAGGCAAGACTGCAAGCAGGGGCCTGTCTGGGAGCAGAGTGCGGCCCCGCAGGGTGACCTTGTTGCCTCCCTCCAGAAGAACAGAGATGTCAGCACCAAGAGGCAGGACAGACACGGGATGTCAGTGCACGCAGGCAATGCTTCTGGAAAACGCCTCAGGTTTCAAAGCATCTTGCAGAGATATGGAGCCGAGGCTGCATATAGCAAAGGCCCTGAGGGCTGAAGACAGGTGCAGAGCCTACTGAAACGCAGCTGAAATCCCCATGGAGAGAATTTAATTTGCTACGTACCCCAAAGAGAAGTGTCGGGGGACACAGTGCCCTCCCAGATCGCTGGTGCAGCCGGACGGTGCCAGCACCTCGCACATTTCCCACAGAGAGCACACTGAGCGCACTGCTCACTGAGAGGAGCAGCCTTGCCCGTGGCAGCAGGACATTCTGTACTGCTCCCCTGCCTGCAGAACCAGCCGTTCAGCTCCGTCTCCTCCAGCACAGCCACCAGGACCAGTGTGTTCACTGGCGCTCCCTTATCTCTACATCCCAGGCCCCCTCTACCCTATCTTGTTAATGAGTGCTGGGAGAAGAAGCAAACCAGCCTATCTGCTGTAAATGGAAGAGGGCTTTGAACTGCCAGTGATAAGAAAGCAGGTAAATTCTGCCCAAGTGAAATTGTTTTTGTTTGTACAGAGTGCTGAACACCCACCACCACAAAACGGTTCTCCGTGACTTGTGCCAGAGTACAAGCATGGTTTAACACAGGTTCCACCTTCACCTGAGCTCAAACTAAACAACAAGATCCTTCAGCACTTGAGTTCTCACTCTTTTTCATTAACCCTATCACTCTTCATTCAGTCAGGTAAGGAAGCATCACAAAAGAATATAAGTGCATTATAGAGATACTGCACAGAGCTGACACTGTTGCAACTTTAAGTCCTCAAAAAATTGAAATTCATATAGATTACAAAGATAGCAAGATATTAGGTCTCTTTGTTCAAAGTACTTGTAAGTCACACAGGAAGACAGCCCAAGCACTTGCACTTAATAAATCTGAGCAGCCCACAGGCTTGAATGCACAACAATCATTAAAACTGTTAAAGGAGAAAAATTGAATTGGCTGGGAGAGAATAAAAGCTCATCTACAGGAAAGACTGTTCTCACCATGAATATGGGAAAACAAAACAAACAAAACAAAACAACATTGCTGATTCATGAGGGGGATAGAACAGTTTCTTTCTGAAGGGTTCAAAAGTGCTGAGCAAACAAATGGATGCTGAAAATAAGTGAAAATGAAAAGCATCCTGTACAACACTGGAAATAATCCTTTCAGAGGGCTCTGCACTGGTACAGCCCCCTGCAGCGCCATGGCCTTTTTGGGGTGCCGAAACCTGAGAGCAGCACTGACGTCTGCCCAGGAAAGCGGTGGAAATCCATCCGGGAAAGCAGCCCACGTGGGCCCACTGTTTCACCACCCTCCGAAGGCAGGCATCAGTGCTTGGCTGTGCTCCTCAGGTGGGCGAGCAGGGAGGGCAGGAGCAGGGCAGCAGTGGGCTCAGGCTACAGCAGGCTGCCAGGAAGGCTGTGGAGCAGCACCTGTGCTGCTGAATGGAAGGGTCTGCTGGATTATCTCCCTGTGGTCTGACAGCCCCAGGGAAAAGAACAAATGAGGAGAGGGAGAACTGGGTAAAGGGACAGGAACAGCAGCAAGACAAATTTCAAGAAAATACAAAAATGTCACAGTGGAAGCCACGGGTGCTGTGTCAGGCCTGCCAGGCGACACACCTGGCAAGCGCTGTGCCGGGCAGCCCAGCGCCTCCCCGCCCAACCTCCCGCATGTCCAGCACGCCAGCACCAGGACAGCACAGAAAGCATTTCCCTTCATCAAAACACAGGGAGAAAGAGCAACTCAGCTCAGCAGAGGTGCGAGGCTTTCCAAGGATAAATTCCGTTATCAGCCCTGCCAGCCTGGCTCCGGGGGTCTGTGCAGGCTGCTGCGTGCCCAAGGCTCGGCACGTGGGAGGGTTTGGGGCATCCCTGGCCACCGCCACACCCAACAACCACCAGAGGCAGAGGACAGGAGTTCTGTGTACTCTGCCACACAACGGGAGCCACGTCTGAAAAAAATTAACATCCTCGCCCCAGACAGCCCATGAATCTACCACAAAACCTTTTCTGTGCTCTGAAATGTGAAAGCAGAGCATGGGGCTTGGATTCTGGGATAAGGAGGTAGCCAAGCATGACCAGCATAGCTATTGATGATTCCTGAAAAAACTGCCAAGTTTGAAGACAGAAGTCCTTTCAAGATGAAAGCTGTATTTAAGAAGCAGTGAAGGCAGGAATTCATATCATGAGGGATGACTTGAAAACTGTTCCTGTTTGACTCACACAGAGTTTTGATTTATGAGATTTTTTTTTTACAGCTTAAGTATAAATCTGAGTCAAAGTTCAGAATTATTATTTTGCAGTATAAAAATAACAAACCAATATCAACTATCCCCTTGATAGTTGCTACAATAATTTTTTTCCTTTACTTGCAGCATAACTTAAAAGATAAATGCCAATGTCTGGGGTGTTTTTTGATGGAGGAGCTATACATACCTCAAGTGACCACTTCCTATAAATTCAAGAGAAACCAGGTGCTTTGTGTGCATACACTTAAATCTCAGTGAGTTATCCAGGTGCAGATCCAAGATGCATGCTGTGCAGATGAGAGGAACAAATAACCTCCAGCTTTTTTCTAAACAAAAAGTGTGTTCTTATGTGGCCAGTCCTTACGTGGTGACAAACCTTAAAGCCAGTAGTGAACCTTAATGAAATCTCATGCAGGACTCAGACCCTTATTTCTTCGGAAGCTGCACACGTGTGCAAAGGGTCTGTCAGCTTAGAGATCTTCTCTGGCTGACAGCCAGGCAATGAAGGAGAGCTGGGGCACTTGCACAGTGGTCTAAGGCCAGGTGGGGTTACCAGAAGCACTCGGAGAAGGGGTAGCTGTTACACATGTAGTGCTGGAGCAGACATGGTGGGGATGTAGAGAAGAAGGAGATCAATCCACCAAAAAGCTAGTCCCTGCTGATTCTCTCCTCCTGGGACAATTTTCAAACCCTGAGCTTGCATCCCAACATAATTGGGTGCTGATGACTCCATGGGCAACTCTGCTTTTTGAGTCACTGGGCAACCAGACATAACCAGCTCCTGCAGTTTCAAGAACTGACCAACAAATTATGGCCAGATCTAGCAGCAATGAAGGGAAAGATGCACATCAGCTCCTACTGAGACCACATCTAAAAATGTGATCTATGTGAATTGTGCAAGACCCAGTAAGAAATCAGAGCAGAGAAGAGCAGAGGAGGAGTTGGATCCATCCCCAGTGTCATCACACATCCACACACAGCAGAAGTCTTCACTGGTGGGTGCTTGTGACCACGATTCACCCTGCCCACGAGGGAAGTCAGTGCAGCTGTGCTGGTACAGATGTGTCTCCTCCCAGCACACAGGTACCAACATCACACCTCAGCCCCACAGTCCCTTCTCTCACAGACACTACCAGAGCCCAGTAGTGGCTTTGCAAGCGACTACATGCCCTGCACTTGAGGTACAGACCTTCAAAAGTTGACTCCACTTCAAACGTACATTGTTCTTCTTAAAATGAAAGGAAGATAAATGCCTAAGACCAGTCCCTTAAGGTAACAACCTCCTACACATTTCTGTAGACTTCTTTTCAAGCAGATCTCATTTTCTATTTAGAGAGGAAAGCACCATTTTAACAAGCCATAAACACACACCCAGGCTACAGCATCAAGTACTGTTGGCCTGTCTAGGCCCTGCATCACCACCTTAAATGTACAAGATGATGAAAACTCTAGTTAAAGCTACAAAAGGCTTTCGATAGACTCTGCCCTGGGCTTGGAGTCCAAGCTGCATTAGAAAGTGTCTAGCCAGGAGATCCACATGGGAGACCAAAGGGGACCCTCTGCTAAGCACCGCTGAGATGCAGATGGATGCTGCTTGCAATTTGATGTCCTCTAGTAGAAGACAGGTCTTTCCAAGCTGAACAAGCAAAAGGAATTGGACTTATTCAGTTGGGTGAGAGGAAGGCTGCAGAGGAATCCAACTGCAGTCAGTCATGTTCTGCCTAAAGGGAAATGATTTTTAAAGAAGAAAAAACACAAATTTGTGTCCTGGATGAGGAGAGTGGACAGAGAAAAGACAGAGGATGCTCCAGATGGTGAGAAGCTCTGCCATGTCAGATGTAGAAAGCAGAGCACACACTCTCATTGTTCCAGGCAAGTCAGCCATCAACAAGAAAGACTGAGGCACTCTCAGCCTCTCTGTGAGAGGCTCATTCTTAAGTAAATCCAACAACCAATCTGCTGTCCCTTCAGGGAACTGAAACTTCTCCAAAGAAGATCTAGGCTTCCTCCCAACAAGCAGCTCTTAATCTAAGACATCCTGAAATTCATATTTGAGAGGAAACATCTGGAAGAAAGGATTTTGGGTCTATTAAAGCACATGACTTGTGACTCTTGCAGTGACATACCAGCCATGCAGAACACGTAACACTATCTGCAGCTACCGTCATCACTCAACCCCTGCAGCAGTAAAGTTCAATAGGCCACAGGCAAAACTTACTGATGATGCAGCTTCAGTCCCATGGATATCTCATGTCAGAGCTGACATTCCCATCCTTGACAGCTCCACATCAAATATCCTGTTGTCTGAGGTCATGCACACCCTAGGGAAGGCTCCTTGTGCTCAAGCTAAGTAACCTCTCCCTTTATCCACTAATGCTGAGGAAAGTCTCACACTGCTTGCACTCTCCTCAGTCTTCTCAGCTCAGCCAACTCCTAACCCAATATCCAGAAACTGCCTCTATCTCCTGGGTCTCCTCTTGTCAATAGCCCTGCAGCCTGCAAGCCACACAACTCAATACTGGCTCTCACCAAGTGGTCTTTCTCATCAGAAAATAGCCTGGATGTTTGGTGACCAGGCCAAGATCTAACAAAGCCCAAACACAAAGCATCCCAGCTGTATCTCCCCCACTTCACATATTTTTAAGACACACACTTGTAAACACAGTTATGTGTTCTCCTATTTGGGGTGAGGTTGTCTCATGCACCTGGCATGCACTGAGTTGCTTAATTACTAATCCCTGTGAAAAGCATGTGGGCATACTTGGGTCATTAGTGACACTCTGCACTCAGTTCCTCCTCTGTAACCTGAATCCTTCCACTTGGAAGCTTCACAGCCACCACAATCTCCTCTGGAAAGTGATCCTGGGTTTCTTGCCTGAGTTTTTCGTAGTCCTCAGATGGACACCCCTGTTTCTGTGGCACACTCTGGTTTTGCGGGGAGCCTGATGGGTGCATTGTGAATGTTGGAGCAGAAAGGCTCCTGTCCTGCACTGAGCAGTGCCTCAGACCCTCAGGCAGGCAATGGCCATGTCCTGTGAAGGAGCCCTGCCAGAGTGCCAGACCAAAGCACAATGTGCTGTTAGTAACACATGAATGCCTGCACATCCCAATCCCACCCTGCTGCTAGTGTGGCTGAAGCACAGGGAATGGCAGGGAACTGCCCCACCAAGGTGCAGCTAATCAGCCCCAGACAGGCTGATGCTTAATTAACACCGAAGCCAAATGGGCACTGTTCCAGCAGCAGTGAGTATGCAGTGTACAATGTGCACCAAACGTGAATGAGGCACTAACAGAGGTGAGACCCTCACGCCATCGTGCAAGGCCTGCAGAAGCAAGGAAACCAGCTCCAGCTGGGAGAGCTACCAAGCTGCACAGAGCCTGCATGGGCAAGCAACCACTGCAACCTTGCTTCCAAGCTTTCCCCAGGCTGCTGCCAGCCAGAGTGTCCTGGGATGTACAGACTTTGGCCTGACTCAGGATAACCTCTTTTATGTGTTTATCTCATTCACCATGAACAAGTGGGAAGAATTCCCTCCCAGGAGGGCGATGCAGCTCTAAGGCAAGGCTTCAGGAAAGGGGGGAATCTCCATCTTTGGGGATTTGCAGACACAGGCCATATGAAGCCAGAACCTCCCTATCTCAGGAGGGGTCTGCTGTGAGCTGGGGATGGGCGGCAGAGCCACAGAGCGTCCCGTGGTGCTGCCTCCACGTGCCCAAGAACATGGGGCATTTAGCACCACAGAGTCATGGAACACAACTTTCTGTCCTGTTTGCCCCAAGAGATGGGTAATTTTATCAGGTGAAGACATTTTCTCGACAGGTCTCTGCCTGATCAGAGGAGTGAGTCTTCCTAGCTCACGATGTGCAAATGACTGTCAGCTATTGAGGAAAAAAAGTCAGAAGGCAGATCGCAGTTTCCTAGCTGTGCTTTCACAAAAACTCTACACACCTGAAAAACAGCAAAGCAGTACACAGAAAAGCACAATTCACCTGCAAACACTACATTTAGTAGCACATTGCTCTGGGGAATAGGAGCTACACATCTGGCAATAGAGGACTGGTGCTTCTTACAAAGGGTTAATTCAGGATCTTTTGTAAAGATAAATCAAATGGTCCTTTGGGTGAACGAAAGTAAAACTTGGGCAAAGAAAAGCAGTAATGAGATAGACCAGACTGTTTCTATATCTCTTTGGCTTTCCCAAATACAGTAGGGGATGGGGGGGGAAGGAACATATTTCCAATATTATGCAAATCCACAGTATCTGGAGAAAAGGCAGCAGACCATCACAGCTGAGAAGTGTGTGAAGAACAAGATGAGTCAGGCTGGAAAACAATGCAGTGCTGAAGAAGGGGTGGGGGAAGAGCCCTGACAGGGGGAAAACAGAGACTTTGAAATGAGAAGCAGTAAGCCTGTGATGCAGTGTCCTGGTTGGAATACCCAGCTGTGTGTGCATCAGGGGAACAGGCACAGAGGCTGTCAGGAGACAGCACTGCAAAAAGCATTTGGCTTTGGGCACTGCAGTGCGAGCAAGGTGGTGCTTGGCTTCCATGTTGTAGCCCAGCTCCTCCTTTCAAGAGGGCAAAAGAGCTCACTACTATAACCTGAAGTAGGGGTTCTGGGCCCAAAAAGCTTGTCCAGTATTTGCTCTATCAGATACTCTGAGAAAAGGTGCCACCTTTCAGCACAAATCTGGACGAGAAACAAGGAAGTCACTCTTCACTGCTGCATGATCTGGCAGGTCACACATAAGAAAGGGATTTTTAAAAAAAAAATGAAAACACTTAAAAACAACTTCAGCCACATGGCTGAACACCCTTGTTGGGCTCAAGGCCCAACACCCAAGGAAAGATGTAAAGCAAGTAGAAAGGACCTCCACATAAGGGGAGAGCAGCTGGCTCTGAAGGGGGGCAGAGGGCTATGGAGTCTGCCCAACAAACCATCCATGACTATTTAAAAAGCAGAGGGCAACAGATGAACACAGAGTGAAGGCAGAAGCTGTGTCCATCTGAGTGAAGAAAGGTTATCTTTAGCATAGGCAATGCTTTTCAAGGCAGTGACTATTTCAAGCTGGAGAAAGTAGGGCCAAGGCAAGTACAACAAATGGCCTCAAGGAACATTTCCCCCTGCTAATTTCCACTTTTCCCTAACAAAAGCAGCGTAGCTTTCTAGCGATTCAATATCTGGAAAACTATCTCCTAGAAGAGCTTCTTGGATTGCAAGGGCAAGCAAAAGCAGTAAAGAACTCTCGGTGCCCTCTGCAACCCGCTCAGCGCCGTGCAGAGCCCTCTCCTCCCACCGTGCCAGCACGCCCGATCCCCGCCAGGATTTGCCGCGGACACGCGTGAGCACCGCCGGCTGCCATCCGTCCATCCATCCATCCGTCCATCCATCCACCCATCCGTGCCAGCGCCTCCGCCGCGGGCCTCCGCCTGCCCGCCGGGGGCACGGCCGCTCCGAGCCCCGGACACCGCCTGCCCGAGCCCGGGGATCCCCGGCAGCCGCAGCGTCCGCCGCCGGCTCCGCGCATCCCGGCTCCGCGCTCCCACCTGCGGGCACGGCTCCCGGCAGGCAGGCAAGTGCGCTGGCAGGGAGGCAGGGACGCAGGCACGGCGACCCAGCACCCAAGCCCTCCTTCTTTCCTGCGCTGCCCGGACCGCAGCGGCGCCCGCTATTTCTGTCGAGCCGGGGACGCCCGGTGCCGGCCAAATGTTGTGCCCCGATACGGGCCTGGCCCGCCGTCCCTTCGCTCGCTTACCGCACCCGTGCGCCGCGCCGACCCCCGCCGAGCCGAGCCGAGCCGAGCCGAGCCGAGCCGTGCCGTGCCGTGCCGTGCCGAGCCGAGCCGAGCCGAGCCGAGCCCGGGCGGCTCGTCCTGGCCGTGCCGGCTCCGCCGCTGCCGGGGGCGGGGGGTCCGGCCCGGCCGCGGCCCCGGCCCGGCCGTCACTCAGCGGGGGCCGGCCCCGCCGCCCCTCCCGGCCCAGAACAGCTGCGCCCGGCTCGGCCCCCGCCCCGGGCCCCGGCTTGGTCGGCTCTTACCCTCCGCCGCACTCGGGATGGCAAGCGCGCTCCGTCCATCCCCGGAGCAGCTGCGGGGCGCTGCGGAGGGTGGCAGCAAGAGCAGCATTTGTTTCCAGAGGGTCTTTCCTGCTTTTTAACGAGTCAGACACACTGGAGCTTGCTTTTTGTCCCGTGGCAACGTCCTTCATTCAGAGTGCCGAGCCAGATGCTTCGGCAAACTGCTTTTTTGGGAAACCCCACAAGATACACACACATCTTCTTGGGGATCCAGGACACCGTAAAGCACCCTGAGACTGCGGCTGGAAAAACTACTCCTTCCCGGGGGGAGTGGTGCAGCACTGGGACAGGGGGAGCAGGGAGGCCTCAAGGCTCAGCCAGACCAAGTCATGGCCACCCAGGCTGGATGGCCCCACTACCAGCACTGCTGGGGACCTGTAGCTGCAGTCATGGGCACTTTATAAAAGCTACTTCCCCACAAATGCCATCTGTATCAATGCACCCACTAATCCTGTGCCTTGCTTTACTCCCTGTCAGCTTGCCCCACACACCCAGTGACAGCCACTAGAGCTGCTCCCAGTCTGCAGTCAGCCCAGAAGAGCCGCCTTCCAGACTTATGGTATCAAGTTTTAACATTGCTGCCAAATCTCCTTTCCCCTATGTCACCTTTGAGTCACTTCAAAGCCCCATGGATTTGTCCTTTAATGATTTTTTACCAAATCTCCCACAAAATGTCAGCCCCAGGCTCCTCCTTAGCTCTGCTGCCTGGTCTCCACCAGCAGCCACGAGCCAAGAGTGGAGAGGTTTACCAGAGGGGGCCAGTCCATGTGAGTGCTTCTCCAGCCCCACACTTCCCAGACCTAGTGATGACCTTCATCTGAAAATGTCCCCAGTTGTCACGAGATATTTCTTGGCTTTTTTTTTGCATGACCTGCCTGGCACTGACATTCCATGTCCTGTGGCATTTGAAGGAAGATCTGCAGTTAGCTCTGAAAATGCTGCTCCCAGCTAGGACAAAGGAAGGATACAAATGCAGGTTGTGCCAAGCACTGGACCCAGTGCATGTCGTGTTGAGGTGAGCAGGCTGAAGTCACTGGCATCATCCTGGCTGCTGGCAGAAGAGAAGGGTGAACCACCCAGTTCACCCAAATGCCTGTTTGTCCAGGCTAAAGAAGCCTGACAGGCACAAGATCAGACAAAGATGCCAGTCTCCCTGCCACTTGTTTACCAAGTGCCTTTCTCCAGGGTATGCAAGCCAGGAGAAGCTCAGGAAGTGATCCACTGGCGCCACTGAGTTTCCCTACGTGCCCACATTGGTTTTGCACTCAGGGATACATTTGATCCACTTTTTTTTTAATCCTATCTGGCTGCTGTCAGATGTAGCTTTGTGGGCACCAGAACCTCATCCATGGTCCCCTTAGAATGCCCTCACCTGTCTCCATCAGGCAAGATATGGACCCAGTTTCTCAGCACTTTTGTTTTCAGTGCATCAGTGGTAACTCTTTCTTAGTGGTTTGCTGTGACACACTGAGGTAAGGAATGCTGCAGCTAACGTACACTGTAGCACTTTTCACAAGACACCAAGTTTCACTAACCCAACCACACCAGGGCTCTTGGGAAGTGGCTTGGCATGCTTGAAGCATGTCCACTCAGGCCACAAGCTCCTCTTGCCCTAGCCAAGTTCTAACTTCACAGAGCAGCGCCATTCTCCTGTTTAAGAATTCCAGTCCAACTTGAAAACATCAGCAAAGAGCAAAAGAACACAAAAGGGAGCTTTCAGGCTTGATGAAGGTTTAAAGTGATGTTTTTTTCACGGCATGATTTTCCTTCACTTTTCTCATCTAACACAGACAGCACATGAGAATCCAGGCTCTCAAAGGTTTGCCTGATGCACAACTGTGAGGACAAAGGATGAGTGTGGTGAAAACACAGAGACAAAAGATCTCTGCAACAAAAGTCTTCCCAAATGGGGAAAGAGTAGCCTAGGATTGGAAACTCTAGGGATAGGAATTCATTTTGAGATGGCAAAGAAGGTTCTCATGTTTCTCTGACAAAACAAGAGTCCATTAGAATGAGCTGGAGTGAACACACTGGGAGATAAAAACAGGTAAACTTAAACTTTGTCAACTGAACAAAATACAGCTGAGATCGAATAAACAGAAAAGAGGAGGTTTGCAAGTGCTTACTGTTCACAGCCTTGGGTAAGAGACCTGCTTTGTTTGTTTGTTTTAGTTATTACAGCATCATCTGTTTTCTCTAGGTAATCAAGGATCATTTTAAATTTTTAAAAATTCACAATTATCTACAAAACATGTTTATCAAAACTGCATTCTCCTTTTCTGGTTGTAAAGTTATCCTGGCTGGGGTCCCAAGGCATAGACATTCCAAATCCACATTCCAAGGGATGATCAGCTGGACTTCTGCAGATACATCCTACATGGTTTTGGCATTTATAGTGAAACTGGAGTTCCAGTGAATTGCCTGGCTGTGCCCCTTTCTTCCTGCAACTAAAACTTTTACATGCCTTGTTTTATCTACACATAAAAATACTTATCAGTGAAAACTTCAGAAAGTGTTTTCCTCCTTAGCCTTCTTCCATCCAGACAAACTGCAAATCCTACTATTTAAACCAGACTTCCTAGACATTGTTGTTTTCATCTGGATTCTCTGTGATCAATCCACATCTTTCCTGGAGGACAGTGCCCAGAACTGCATGGAGGGTTCCAGTGGAAGCTTTTCTAATAGCTGTCTGAATGGAAAGTAACTCCACTACCTCCTGATTTAGACACTGGCTGTGGATGCAGCCCTAGTGAAGCGCCACGCATTCATGAAAGCAGAAAAACCATTCAGAAGCACCTGCAACACTGACTGCTGAAAAACGGAAGAACCACACAGCATTCTGGGCGCATCAACAGCTTCCACAGAGCAAGCAGGCATGCCTAGTACCTCCTGGGAACAGCAGACTAACTAATTATTATGCTATTTCATGGCTTGGAAACTCAGCAATCTCAAAGTGTTCAATACTGTGTATGCCCAACATGCATTGCATGTTTTTCAAAGCAGAGCATAAAATGTGTCAAAGAGCACTAGCAGGTCAATTAGCAAATGTCTCACGGGATCTTACTTGGGCTACGAGAGCAACACTACAAGCAGGTGTAAAATCATAGTTCTCACAAGGAGACAGCAGTACCTGTACTGTAACGGATTGTAGTGGGGCTGCTGAAGGCAGGGGTGGTACTGTATCCTGGGAATGAAGATGGAGAGACATGTCAGTGCAGCCCTTCTGGATACAGCATATGAATGGAATACAGTGTGTCATAATTTGGGTTGGGTGTACGCTCTGTGCATGCACAAAACAATTCACCAGGTGAACAGTGGTGCCTGAGGGTTTGCTGATCAGTTAGACTGCAGTCTGTTTTACCAACACACAAAGCAGCCTCTGGCATCTCCAGCACTGAGCAGTGCAAATGCGTGGGACTGTAGGATTGTGTCCTTGCTTCTGATCTGGGCTTTTTAGCCACCAACAACCAAGGAGAGGGTGAGGGATGTTTCAGAAGGGGCAGATAAGCTTGGAAACCATCTTGAGTCTCTTGAACATCTGCCAGGATCTGTCCTCTAATACTACAAGTGAAAAGTTACAAACTCTGCCTCATCAATAGAGAGGCACAAATAAACTTCTGACAAAGAGCAGATCCTCAAGCCTTTACAGATGCAAATACAGCTCATGTATTTCTCATGAAGCTTTAAAATAGTTCCAGCAAAATGCTCTATTGCCATGAAAATGGCTTGTAGCATTAGCCTGCACAGTTGGGAAGGTGAGATATGGTCTTACTCACATAGGAAATCTCTCTTCAGGAGCTCAGGGGAGTGCTTCTCATTCTACTGTCTTACATCATTGAAATTTTCCAACTCAGAACTCATCCTAAACAGAGGGAAACTTGCAGTTAAGTTTATCCTACAGCAGCTCATCACCACATGGTTTCCTCCACTTGCATTCTTCACCTTCTCTGCCATGGCAGCTGAAGAAGTTGATTAATATGGAAAAATAATTACTATCTTCATAGTAATACTACCCCTCTCTGAAGTACACTTAGACGTCTCAGCCTCAGCACACTTAAATACGGAGAGGACCATGTTAAGTAGCAATTTGCATTAGAGCAGCAGTTTGCTGGTTTATCACTGCCCCGTAAGGGCTCTGCTACACCCAGCGTACACCCAGACAGAGAGACGTGCACCAGACTTCCCAGAGGACTCCCTGCTGCTTAGCCCAGACCTTCTCCAGACCACCACCGGAATTAGACTAAGGGCGTGCAAATATAGGTCCTACATGCTGAAACAGCTTATGTGCTCAGACTCTTTGCATGCATTTTCTCTCTCCCACCCTACTATTACACATGCACAGCACCTTTCAGTCTTGTTTCCCTTTCTGTCCAGTCTCCTGTACTTCTGCAAACAGCATTATAGCAGAATTTCTTAGCTTGGCTTGTGTCCTACTAGAAATACTACACAGCAGAAAAAGTCCCATTGCTGGCATTCCTTGTGTAAAGCTTTAATATTGTGTTTAACAATCTCGAGGGACTATGGCAAGCAAATTTAAATCGAGACAGCAGACTATGAAATATGTCTACACCTCCTGTAAATATTTCTAAGACCAAAAATAAAGTAGGTTCTAAAGTAGGCTGAAAATACTGTGTTCCAAGGACTTCAAGCATCCATCTGCGTGCTTATAGGACACTGCTTTCCCCTGTCCCCAGGGAGCAGAAGTCCTCTGAAGAGTCTCAGAAGCATACATGAAAACAAGCTATCAAAAAATGAGGGAAAGGAATGCTTTGAATTTAGCAGCTGGTCAGAGAGGTGGGGTGAGGAGGGGAGCAGAGAATTCAGGAAAGTGGTATCACTGCTAAAGAACAGCAAACAGAGCAGTAAGTACACAAAGTGAACAGCTGTCTGTGAATGCTCCACCCCACAAATGCAGTATGCCAAAGGCAGTACTCAAAGCTTACCAAGTTAAGGAAAACGGAAAAATTCAACACTAATGCATGTCTCTGACAATAAATTCGGAAATAAAAAACACTTGTTAAAGGAAGGACTACACTGTAATGACACCAAGTAACAGCTATGAGATAAAAATCCCTCCAAAATTAGGGAATGATCACAAGAACAAAATTGAACATTGTTTTATTGATAAATAACTTTTAAAATAATTTAACTCAAATATATTCTAGCATTACAATGGTAAACAACGTGAAAATTTTCAGAAAGTCAACTGAAGTCAACAGAATCCAAACTTGTTAAACAAACACAGATTTTTCAATTTTATCCCCATTATGTCTTCAAGGCCATGTAGTAGTTATATTTCTCTTCAAAGCCAGTTACTCATTTTATTGCTAAGCTGCTACATTGCAGAAGTAATGATTAATCACCCTTTGAAAATTCCACAAGACTTTGAGACACAAAATCATGAATCCATGTATCAATATGTGGAAGAGACGTGTCCACAAGAAAAGTCACTATTTTTCGATCCCAAGAGTTAGTGCTGTCATTAACTGCCTGTATCTGTGCCACAAAAGGTTTCTTCTCTACCAGATTCCGAAACACTATTGATGCCTCTTCTGACCACTGCTGGTTTTTCACTCCTAGGACAAATGTAAAGCAAAACAGAAAGTCATTTATAGACTAGAACAATCTAAGTTTAAAAGAAGTGGTGTGAGTTTAAATACTTGAGAAAACAGTTTTTAAAGTGCTAATGCATGCAACTTAAATCTAGAAAAAAACCACAAGCTCACTCATCTCCCACACAAACAAGCTTAATTATTACTTTTTTTTTCTTGAAGTTTAAAGATAATGATGTGTTTGCAGAAGTGAAAGGCAGATGCACTGACTCACTGAGCAATTCAGAGAATATTAGCTGTCTTGCATGACCAGGGCTTATCAGGAACCACGACAAAAAGGAAACTAAAGATCCTTTCAAAACAAACTTCCTTTATTTTCAGCCTGAGGGTGCTGACATCACTTGTCCCGTTGGCCTTGCTTTAGATTTTCTTAATCTCAAAGCAGCATCAGTTACTAAAACACCTGCCAAACCTTCAAGTCCCAGACAAGACATATAGGGGGCAGAAACAAAGAGAAATTATGCCTAAATGCCTCACAACTGCTCTTACTTTTTTCAGAGTAGTATCCCACAAAGTCAAGTCTGCTGGAACCTAAACAGGTTTTTGAATATGGCCGCAATCCACCTAGAAATAAGTGGCTCCTGCAGACTTGGGATTCAGTTCCCCAGACCACTGCTAGTGTACAGCATCTACACACGGGGGCTCAAATATCATGGTGGAATACCCAAAAGCCACTTGATGGATAACAGAAGCAGAAGAGCAAAATGCTAATACTTTGCTTTATTATTAGCAGCAGCTTGCCACTGACAGGACAACACAGGAACACAGCTGCCTGCAGATTCCAAAAGGAATTAAAAGTCAATAGTTAATCAACACTTAAGGAAGAGTAACTAATGCTAGGAAAGCTTTATGCAAATGAAAAAGCAAATGGGATTTTACAAGGAAACAGATCAGTGACTAAGAGGCATGAGACACAAAAACAGGGAGAAGAAAGTGGAAGAATAGCAGGACAATAGTTACTGATCTTCCAGGCTCAGCTGGCCTGCTTTGACAATATGAAGCATCTCAGAGGCAATTTAGCTAGCTACTTGGGAGACTCAGTGAAGAAGGAAAAGTGGATGACTTGCAGGCTTGCTGGGCTGGATCCTCCAGAAGACAGACACAGCTAGAAATCAGCCACATCACAGCACTGCACGCTGAGGACCCCAGACTGTTGGTAGCACATCCATCACACATCACTAGTTTAAAACAATCCCCAAGGTCACACTGAGGCTATGCAAGAAAGCAAATCCACAGAAGGCACAGGACACTAACTCTGTCACCTGTCACTTCCAACAAGCATATTCTGTGATTGAAATCTAGAGCAGTGCTGACCAAACAGCATCAGTAAGCAGCAGCTGACTAAAATGAGACATATACATCCCAAGACAACACAGAAATGAAGGAAAAATTTTGAAATGAAAGAAAAGAGAGCAAGGAGAGACCAATTTTTATTTTTGAAATTCCCTCAGATGCATGAACACTCTCTATGCGCCATATTCTCAAGGAAATTTTTTTATGTAAGCTTATTGAAAGCCCCATCCCCTCATGGAGCTCTCTGTTTGTTTGAGAAAACCAATATATTTCAGGAAACTCTGGATTCTAAATAAGCACTGGAATTACAGTAGGGTCAAGATATATATATATATATATATATGTATAAAATCCTCTAGAAATTCAACATCTAGGTTCCTAACTTTATGTAAACTATGATAATCAGAACATTAGGTTCTTACCAACAGTCACATCATAACTTTCACTCTTGGTAATTGTCTATGTTAAAGGATCCAAAAAACATTAAGTTCTTATTTCCCTGTGTCTTTTGCATAGTAGATATCACACACATTAAATGATAAATTTTATGACCACGAAAAGCAGCTGCTGGGAAAGTTTAAAGGGTCTCCATTTTCAAAGACAGTATCTTAAAGTGCTGCATTAAATTAAACAAAAATTAAAAAAATTAAACAGAATCATCACCGCCTATGCCAAGAATAAAAGCAGGACATAAACATGTAGAAAAAACTCAATTACATAACCTTTGACTTTTTTCCATTTTACATTTCTGTTCATCTCCTATGCCCACTGATGTAAGACTTTAACAAAAACAATTGCAAATGATGATACCTACCTGCAAGCTGAGCTGTGATAGCTTGGAAAGGTAGTCTTCTGAACGTATCCAGGAGCGGCTGTACTTTCCCTACGCTGACAAACTCATGTTTGCCATAGTCCAGCTCATACACTGACAAAAACCCATTTCTAAGGATCCCTTTTATTATGACCCTGTACCACCTAAAAGGGGGGACAACAAGAACAGATCATTTGAATTCATATTCACACACTGTCAAAGCACCAGAAAAACAATGCACAACCAAAAGATCTTGACCAACGTGCCTCAGGTTTCCCAAACCTGGATTTAACTGAATAATATCAACTATCCCAGCTACAATCTGGAAGCATGAAGAGACTGCAATCTCATTGACTCTCTTAATCTCTCAGATATCATTGGACATCTGCTACGTTGTTAACAATGCGGACCAAGCAAAACTAGGCTTGCCTAGCTTAGTAGAGTTAAGCTTGCTCTCAAAGATTTTAAGTAATTTAAGTATCTACTTACTCATCTCCAATTTTAGCTGCATACAGCTTATTTTTTTCAATGGTCACAGGTTTCTCTTCTGCCCTGCTGTAGTACAAGATCATTTCTTCCATTAGGGCATACAGATTGTTTAGCTCATTCCAAGGCTGGACAACGAAATGACCGGGATGGCAGGCCACTGAGACGTAGATATCCATGAGGTCACCAGGCTTTGGCAAGGGTAGAGGGGGCGGCATCTCAGTGGTGGACACTGCACTGCCAGGCTCTCTGCCTGAATCAGGGAAACTCTTCTCCGGCTTCCCACTAGGTAACTGCAGAGCTGGAACAGTATCACCTACAGCTTTTGTGAAGCCAGTCCCACTGGGCGCCACACTCAAGAAAACATCTTTCTGATGCTTCCACAAGTCTGCATTTTTGATCTGTCTATTGATGCTACGATCCATGTCTGGGAAATTCTCTGGAGCAAACAAGTAAATGTGTGCAATTCCTTTTGAAGCATCCTGTTTAATCACCTTGGAACACAAAATACCGTTTAACAACCAGTTAGTAACTCTTAAAGGCACATCTGATTTTGTACTGAAGACTAAAGCAGCAACAGTTCATTGCATTTACATACAGAAACAGTTTCAGTGTTCTTTCAAAGATATTAAAGAAGTTGGGGGTAATAAGCCGTTCACAGCAGATAAAAAGATAAAAAACACCTGCAGCAATTCCACTAACTTAAAGCAAACACAAAACTTGAATTTTGTTCCATCCAACAGGTTCAATGACAGTACTGCGTGCAGAATTCTTGCTTTCAGAAGAACAGTAGCCAGTATCCACACAGATCTAAACAACTCATTAAATAATAACACCTAATCCTTTAAACTATCTTCCAGTCATTATGGGAAATGAGGCCTGCTAAATTAGATGGAAAAAAAAAAGAAAAAAATCTTCTAGGTTTCTCTCACATGTAATTTTCAAGCACTGACATAAAAATATTTCCTATTTACCATTAGATATGCCAACATTGTTAATAGTAAAGCACTTAAATTTTAATTTGACAAAGTACGCAACATTTTTTAAAGATGCTTCTGCTGATGTTCCTAGCCAGGAATAAAAACCTTCTGCAACTAAAGCATGCATCTGCTCTCTATTATTTAATACAGCAAAAATGAGCACCAAATTCAAGCTCTTTTGGGAGAGGATGTCTAGAAAAGCCAGGCACAACAGGTGTAAGTCTCAGAGTAGAGGTCTAGACTAAAGCAAGCAAGGTTATGGAAAGCTATAAAGCACTTTTTCAAAGTGTCTGACAGCAGCTGGAATCAAAAGGTTAAGAAGAAATTACCTTTGTTTAGTCTGTTATAATAAATAGTTATAATAGATTTCCTTTAGAAGGATATTTTCAGCAAGTTGAACTAACTGAAAATTGCAAATGGAAACAATTTTATTTCAAAGATAACAGAAATTCTAACTATACAAAGCATATACTAAAACAAAGCCAATTAGAAAAAGCAAACAAAAAAAAAACTGCTTTCAAAGACTAGAAGGAGAAAAAGCTTCGCTCACAAGAGGCATAAAAGTAATTCAAGATTAACTGAGAAGTTGCGTATTTCTATGTGCTGAAACATGACAAGTACATTTCTTTCTTATCAGTGGCAAAATAACTCTAGCTGCATATTTGGGCTTGGACAGCAAAATGAACAACTGCTGTGAAAATTGCTAAATTCACAGCAGAGGGGAAAAGACAAGATTCTAACAGGTCTAAGCAAGTAAGTTTTATAACAAATTTACTAAGAAAAGAACTTTGTATAGAATTTATGTCCTTCAGCTGGATATAAACTTCTACACTTCTGTAACAAAAACCAATTTGATGAGCTGTTAAGCTTTTGAAGTTGTTCTTCCAATGCTCTTTCCACATGCCTATGCGAGTTCAGGTCTCATAGGCATTTTGACTACTTACCTTCATGCTAAATTCAGGACAATTTATTACAGCATCTCTCAGCCACAGTACAGCATCTGGAGTCCACATACCAGTGTTAGGAGGCAGATCTGCCAGACAGCACTTCAAAGCCTAAGAACAGAATTAAGTATACAAGGTACAATTTAGTAATATGAAAGCTGATCCAATTCAGAGAATAATGCTGACAGAGTCAATCATGCATGACAAACAGAAAGAGCAAAACGCAAATCCAGTACCATGACACACACACAACATCCACCAACTCACAGGACTACACTGGGATTTATTTCAGGCGAAGATGCACAATAAAATACACTGCAATGCTGAATGCTGTGAAACAAAACAGAACTTTAGTACATAAACCTTGAAGTAGCAGCATTACTAACACTGCCAAGAGATTGAATACAGGTTAACTTTAACATGTCTTCATACCTGAGGAGGTACTGCAATTACTTCTCTCAGGAACTGTGGTGGGATTTCTTTGAGCTCTGATACTTTTACAGTAGCAACTGTTCCACTATCCATAAATTGCACATCAAGTGCCCGTCTAGTGTGAATAATTTTTATCTGAAAGAAGAAAGCAAGAGCATAAGTTTGAGGTTAAAAACCAACAGTGACAAACACATAATAAAACATTTCATAGAAACTAAACATTCAGAGTGAGTTGAACAAAAAGAAGACACATTTCTATGTGGGCAAATTCTAGCTGCTTTTTGAATACTTCTTACCTCTACACGTGCCAATTTTCCCTTGGAAGGAAACAAGCAGATTTTGCCACAGAAAGGTAGCGATACATTGAACTCAGATGTCTGCTGCAAATACAAAAACAGGAGTCAAAAATCACAGAGCTATTACTATCTGGCACTCAACCAACCATTTCAAAAGCAACACATGGCATAAACAGTACTGAGAAGCAAAAGCTCTGCTTCAAATAAAAAGTATCTTTCTGGCTTTAGAAACACTTCTTATCACATTGCTTTAAGTTTCCCCAGTTGGTAAGCCTTTACATCCCAAACTCTGTATCTTAGAGGGAAATTGGGAGAACATGAAGTGACAGGGGTAAAAAGCCACATTTGGAAACAGACTAGGTAATCACCGACAATTACTTGGCTTGAAAAGTGAGAGCAGTTAAGAGCTATGACAGACAAGCTCAAGTGAAGAAGCTCCTAGCTTATATTCTAGAACATGCAATCTCTTGAGACATATAGCAAACCAAATTTACTGCTAACTCAAATGAAAGTCTCATAGGAGTGACAGGCACCATGATAATCCTAAATAACATAACAAGAAAACAGCTACACTAGAAAAAGTAGGGAAACTACATTTGAAGAACAATCAACATCTTACTATGTTTAAATTCTTGGGCAAAATGAGTTAAAACACTCCAGATAAGCTGCAAAGCCTGGTATTAAAAGAATCTGAAGAACAATCTCTTTCTTTGATAGCAGCAAGAAAATAACAACCACTCTCTCCCAAGAATACCAACTCTTGAAACACCTATATGGCTGCCTTCCTTAGTTTCTTTGTGTTGCTAAATATTTTAGCAACTTTTAGCAACTTGTGTTGCTAAACTTTAGCAACTTTAGCAAAATATTTACACATTTTCTTTCAGTGTTTACCTTGCTTGAAACTGAATCCTGATAAATGAAATGCGTTCAGTATAAAATAGTACCAGCTGGTCACAACAACAGGTCTAAAGCTTAACTCCTACACCTCAAACACTTTGACAGCATAGTTTCACCAGCAGCAGTTCCAACAGGATCTGCTTTGTATGATTTGAGTTTGTCAGGCTCAGCAGAACTACAAAATTGATTACCTTAATTCTTACAAATTAGATTCTCGTAAGATTTTTTCTCTTTGAGCTAAATTCCCTTGAGACTAGTAAGGATGCTGCATGTATCAGTAAACATGGTGGAACACCAGACTTCTCTATCACGTGCCTATTTTAAAGCTACTTAAGACTTTTTAAAAAGTCCCCTATACATCACTTTGACGTTGAAAAGAAAGCATCAAAAGACACTTTTCACACTGAAAGGTGCACCCCAGAATACCCAAACAAGAAAAAGAACTTTTAGCCTTTTTGAATAGTCTATGGCTACCACAGAAACTTGAACTTATGCGCAAGGAAAATTATTGGTACTCTCTGGAGAAATGCTGCATGACTTTACCACTTCCCTTACCGTGGAACTTACCTTGTAAATAAAGTAGTCTTCTAGTTTCTGCAATATCTCAGAAAGTCTAGACAAGCCTTTGGATGGCACTTGACAATAAAGGCTCCCATCAGAGGAAACACTTGTTACTCTGACATTTGTATATAGTGCATCTACCTGCAACAGTAAGAGTGTGACAAGAAAGGGAAAAAAAAAACCCCACAAAATTTAGCAAAATTTCTGACTACTGTTTTTTGTCCATCTAAGACCTCAACAGTCAATGATTTTTAATAATTAAGGAGGAAACAGGACAATGGTACCTGTAGGTGCAGTTCAAGGGACTTGTCATACAATGCCTTCAGACAAGTAGCATTGATGTTGATATCATCTTCTCCGAAGTGTCATAGAGAACAAGAAGAGGAGTATCACTCTTTTCCAGTATTTCCACAGCAAATATCTTGAAGCATGTCTGTGATTCCACAGCCTTTACTAGGACAGGATCATCACAGAAGGCTTCCAATCCTGTAAGACACACCAGACCTTTCTGTGTACAGAAGTTTTACTGCACCCCTACTACTTGCAATCTACTTGATTTCTACCTTTTTATCAAAGAAAGCCATCTTTAGGGGCAGAACAGAAAAGAAAAAGACCCTCTTCAGAAGGAGTTGAGGCAAATGTGCAGAAATAAATGGAAAGCATGTCAAGTATTAAAAAATCATCCAACCAAAAATAAGACAAGCTCATTCACAGCAATTTCACATATTTAAAATTTAATATTTTTAAAAAGTTAGAAAGGCCTACTAGTTTTAGAAAGGTAAATAAATTTACCTTTCCAATAGCACTAGGATCACTTCAGAATAATTAAACAGGCTCATATTTAGAAATTTTGCCTAGTTTGGCCACAACAGATGTACTTCATTTATGGGAAAAAATGTGCTAGTGCACATTACTTGACACAACATGTTTCCTTTACTTTCAATGTTTCCTTCTATTTCTTTGGGCTCATGTATGTTAAAGGGACAAAGACATCCATGTAAAGTGCAGAAACAAGCTCCATTACAGAGGTACAGGATAAAATCATCTTCTAATATCAAGGATTCTCTGTAAAATTCTTCTTCACATCCCTTCTTCCTTTCTTTTCCTTCTTTCCATGCATACTCATGTCTGCTTAGACTAGCTGAGCTGAACAAAATCTATCACATACAGAACTATTCCAAAAAGAGGATCAGAACTCCCCAAATCACAGAGGCTTCAATACATAAGCTGTGCCAACAGTAGGCATGTGTGCAGCCAGCACTGGCTTTCTCTTACCTGCCAGTTTACATTTTGCAGCTTGAAAAGGAAGTGATCTGAACTGTTTCTGCAGTCTGCATACACTGTTGCTTTCAACAAATTCATTGAAGCCATGATCAACATAGTATACCTGAGAAGGGAAAAGAGAATTAAAAGCACAAGATCATGAATATAATATTAAGTATGTTTCCTTGAGTCTAGGGAGACTGTATTTGGTTGCCACATTCTCTATACAACCACAGACAAATTACTTTTTGCCAGTTTAGCACCATTACTTTCATGTTTTCAGAGAAAGCCTCCTTCTCAAGATCTCTATATAATACCATCCTCTCCAACTGTTCTGCAGAATCTGAACTTTAAACAGGAACAGGTAATAAAGTCACAATTTTTATTTACAAAGTTTTCAAAGTGTTGAAAAGTCAAATACCAATTAGGTGCCATTTTAAGTTTTGCCTACTGTTTTTACAGCATTAAGAGAATAATTGTGATTTAAGCTTGTCTTTACTTTGATATAAATACCACAGTCAATGCAGGAAACCAGAATGGAAACTACTACTGGCAGCAAATAACTGGAGCTAAAGTTACAGAAGGAAGGCTTTGACGGGACTTCCTACAACTTTTTTCTAAAACTCTATCTTGCAAAATATCTGCATAGCAAATATTAAAAAGGAGGTCTGAACACTGTGACAAAGGATAATCAGCAAAAGCTGCAATAAAGCAGCAGCTTTCTCTGGACTGATAGCTCTGACTAGGGAGAAATGAGAAGCAAGCATGCCACTAATTTTCTTGCCACCTCTCTAAACCCAACAAGACCTCTCTTTCACAAGACCAAGTTTTGACACCCAACTCCAATTCACAGCTGAAGGGTATCATACTAACTTTCAGAAAAAAACTTAATTCTAATACATGTGCTATTTCAGTATTTATAAAATGGTTCAACTTTAAAAGTATGTTAAGCAGAGCTGGGGAAAGAAACAAAAACGTTAAAGATCTATCATTAATACTGATTAGACAAGAAATAACTGAGCAGTATCAAACTTTTTTTATCCTTCTAATATATGTTCTAACTTCACTGCAGATGGCAAGAAGACTCTGTTCAGCACAGGAAAATTTTATTAACAGAGGAATTAAATAATGTCAATGGGCTTTAACTAATATACATATGACCATATGACATAACTCCTTTTTATTTTTTTTTTTTTGGCTATTCAGTGCATATTAGAGATACTTCAGTACAAGACTTCAGACAAGATCTAGGAGCAAATGAATGTTGTCCTTCCCTTCCTCTTCCTGTGTTCCCCTCAAACCATTCCTCTGACCAAAGGTACATTTTCAGTACCGCAGTGCTATAGGGCCCAGTTCCTTTTAAAACCAAAACCAAAGTTCCCAAACTCAAACTATCATGGAGAAAAACCTGAAAGACCATTTAATTTTGTCAATCATATAACTCTACAAGGTCTTAATTTCTCATATACCTGAAAGTAGAACACTTCAGGGCAAGAAAAGAAAGAATACTAATGCAGCATATTTAAGACTTGACTGTGTATCTAAAAAACAATTGTCTCAATTCTTTCTCCAAGTGCCAGAGGAGGTAATTGCTTGCCTTAACTCTGTTGTCCTCTAGAGAAATTATCCGTTCACGCAACCAGGCATCTTCTTCAGCATGTACTGCAACAAGCTGCCCAACACTCAGAGACTGAGCTGATGACACTGTACTGGTCTGACTGTAGTATATTTTCATTTCATCTTCCATTTGTTCCTGGGCAGAAGAATACTCTTTGCCCACATACCTATGGTATTTTACAAAAAAACAAAACCAAAAAAAACCACAACAAGAGTTGGGATGCAACTTCAAAAAAGCTGAATAAAAACATAAGAACATTTACATGCATATATGAATAAATTATATACATTTTCTAAGACATTCATGTCCAAACTCCTCTCTTTTTAGGACAAAAAAGTTACCCTGTCACTAACAAACACCCTCTTAATCTGGTTTTCACTGCAGCTGATCTAAACCAAAGCATCTAAAGTGTCTTTAAAAATTAGCTGTTAAACCAAGCGCTGTTTTCTCTCATACAACAGTTTAATCTTGGTATTTGGCTGCTGACCTAATTCATATTAATGCTGTTTGGGTTACACAGGTCTTCTTAAATCAAGTATATAAACTTTCTGGAAAATCCAAATGGGAAGTTCCGAATGCTTCAGCAACAAATCAGATTAGAGCAGACAAAAGGAAAACCTACCCACAAATTTGTATTACTAGCTACTGTTTCAACTTGTTCATAGAGATCATGATTCTACTCAATTCTACCACATAGTTTGATTATATGTCCAGAGATAGTGCAGATATTGTAATACAACATGGTATCATAACTCTGTTACAAACATTATGTTAAATCTGACCACATTCCAGGGAACTCTGATTTTCCTAGAAACAGCCTTTTTGTTTCTGTGCAAGCATTCATATACTTCGCAATGGAGATAAAGTGGGATGACAGTCATGCATGCGTGACTCAATAGTTTCTTGAACATTTATTTCATAAATATACCTAACAGACAGTCAGAGTAACTCAACTGAAAGCAGAAGAATCTTTCAGAATTTCCTGCTTCACTCCCTATTTTATTATTTCCTTTAAGAATTCAACTGCAGTACCTAGTGTATCATCTCTTCCTTCAAACACTCCGCTGTGAATGTCTAGCAAATATCTAAGAGTGTTTCTATCTATCTCTCTATCATAACAACATTACAATTCTTTGAAAATTGATCCATGTCTCAAAACAGAAACGGCATCAAAACCAGCACCTTTCGGCACTGCCTTCATTTGTACTGCATGTGAAAGGTTTCAGACAAAAAATCTTTGCCACATACCAAGAAAGCAAAGACATATTGCTCCATCCCTGAGATTGAGTTAGGAATCTTGATTTTATTGATCCTGCAAAAATCAACATCAGCCAACAGCAGCTACATAGTTCTTGTGTAGGTCAGCAGAAAGAGGCTGGTAGGACATGTAAGAAAAGAAGAGCCCATGCGCTGTTTCCTCCCTATATGTCTACATGAACATTTTCTTGTCATGGCAAAAGACCCTAATCCCTCCAGGGCTAGTTTCATCATATCAGGATAAATGACCCTGCCCATGAAGTAGTAATTTTTGTAACTAGGACCAAGAAACCACTAATTATCATCATGTACCTACACAGAGCTGACAAAATGAGAAGCTTCAATACTGTCCAAGAAACATGGCTCAAATTTGGGAACGCCTGCTTTGTAGAGAAATTTTTACATAACCATCCTCAGCTCAATGTCATATGGTATTTTAATCCACAGTACTCAAAGTATTCATCTGAAATACTTAGGGGAAACATCCTTAAAATAACAGACTAGAAAGCTAAGAACCATATTCCACATGGACAGTAAGTTAAAAATGATGCCAGAACTAAAAGGTGCACAGGAATGTTTTGTAGAGTTAAGTCACATGTGCACAGCAGGCTGGAAGTAACAGATGTAATGTAACAATCCACCTCTTACACTGTCCCCTTGGAGCAGGCTGATTAGGAACCAAATCAAGAAACACTAGTAGTTTTTTGCTGGATGAATGCTCATCTTTCCATAAGTAGAATCTGAGTGCACTCAAATCATGCCCAGTTAGTCTAAGGTATAGATGCAAAAAGTATTTTAATAAGCACAATAGTAATATCAGAATACTGTTTTGTGTTATAGTGGGATTATTTTATAAAGTCTTCCAATTGCAAGTCAAATCTGCCTTGATTCTCAGACACATTACAGCTAATGATAAAAGTGATTGGTTCAGGACAGAAAAAGTTTAAGAAAATTTCCATTTAAACATTCAAACAAAACGATTTAAAATTTTCATTAGTAAAATAAGTAAATAATAAAGTCCTGAAACCTCCTGTTCATCTATTTTTTTTTCTGGCAACCTGCTCAATATGAACATGTGGATTATAAATAAAGCAAAAAAGGAAGATTCCAAAATATAAACTTGCCTAATAAGGACCTCATTAGTGTTTTTCAATTCTAACACCATGATGGACACAGATCCTTCTGATGGAATAATTAGAGAAGGAACAGTTATGTTTTCTAGGTACTGGTCCTTGGATTCTTCATACTGCTGTTCAGCTGTGGCCTTCACACCATCATGCCTCTTGACTTTCTCAGTGACATTCAGATTTTCATCACTGCATTTCTGGGGTTTAGCGTAGAGGATCGCCTTTCTGGGGACTTCAGATACGTAGTCCACAACACATACATCTGACAGCAACTCTAGATTATTTAGAATGTCTTCTGGGAATTTTACTTGGTAAGTGTCTTGGTACACTTTGGGAAGCGCATGAGCCCAAAGACCATTGGAATACTTCAGCAAGATGCCAACAACTTTTGCCTTGAAGTCGCTACTGAGTGATGCAGGTGCGGTCTCCATATTTGGCTTTAACAAAGGGTCTGCTTTTGGTGAAGTAACATTCTGAGATGCCTTTTCTTGCTCAGCATCGCTTTTTGCTGCTGGTGGTATTTTCTTAGCAGGATAAATAAATCCATCTATTGGATCACCTCTGTGTATTTTCTCCACCTTGGAAAACAACAAAGAGAATCAATAATCCGTTGCATTTGTAACACTAAATCGTTTTGTCAATTCACTTTTATAATATGCATTTTATACAGACTTTGAAGAGAACATCCACCAGGAGCTAAGCTTGAGGCAGTTACTACAGGTTAGCATTTCCTGTAATGCTTCCTTCTCTGTTTTGAAGGCTTCCAAACACATATGAGTACATCAGTAGTAGGCAAATATCTAATCCATGCGATACATCTGGTACTTGCTTCCAAAGAAGCACAGTCTCTTTTTCCTCCTAGCAGGACCAGAAGATGGTGACACCCTTCACAAATTTACATCTTTTCCATGTTAACCTCCCCCTTAGGCAAGCAGATCATAAGCAAAAGTTTCTTTCAGTTTTCTGAGGGAAAGAAGATTTGACTCTATACTTCAGAAACAAAAGGACACTTGCCAGGCAGTGCCGTCAGGCAGGCTATCTGCTGCCATACTCAGAGAACTAGTTTTCTTTACAAAAGTTCTGAAATCAAGGAAGAAATTTCTGTTTTGTATAAATTTCATAACAAAATTGACTAGACCCTTTTAAGTCATGGCCCCAGCTTCCTTCAGAATCAGGTATTTTGCCAGTCCCTATATATCCACCCTTTGCTATAAGCTTATCACATAATCTAGAGTCACAACATTGAAAGTACTGTTTCAGAACCGTAGCCACAAACTCACAATAAAATTCTGCTTCCTAAAGCTTTGCAGTTTCAACCTAGATTGACCTAACCATACCTTAGCAGGAGTCTATGTAAAATTGAGATAACAAAAGGTCTTCATGTTTTCGCATTGGTCCCGAAGCAAGAAAAACAAAGAAAGTTACAAAGAAAGGTTTATGTAGCTCCACTTTGGAGTTCCTTTGTCAGAGGAAACAACTCTAATCAAAGTCATTTTCAAAAGCACATCAATGAAAAAACATGGAGCAGCTGAATTACTTGCTACTACTCAGGGGTAGCATTCACCTAAACTCTATTATTGTCCACACCCATCAGAACTTTATAAACCTTGCCCAGCTAATTATTTGCAGCTCTGTCCTAGCAACATACAATCAAAGCATAATGAACAAAACTCCAGGTATTTTCTTACAGAAAAAGAATAACATATATCACTCATTATCAAGATAACATTAGCAAGAAACAAATACCGAGTTACAATGCATTGAAAAATAATCAAATGGCCTTTGCTGTGTCTAGAATAATGTATTTTGTCCCATGTATATCACATCACACTTAGCCCAAATTGCCACATAGTCTGAATTAAGATTCAGGAAATGAACTATATAAGTGCATTTCCATACACTTGCTCTGCATTACATTTTCTAGGCTGGCAACAAAACAATCTGTGAAAAGGTTATTGGGAAGAGGCCTTGGTCAACTTCCATGAACACTGGCATGACACAAAGAAAATAATTTTCATGTATATAAATAGAAATATTTTCTATATTGAATGAGAATATAATAAGAATAAGACATAAGAAAGCAAAGTTCTTGGGCATCTCTGCTAGTCAGCTTAATGTAAGAGACAATAAACATGTCTGGCAGTAAAACCTATAAGGACCAAGATGCCTTCAATGATTCCTGACAGAGAGCACCTGTATTTGTCCCCTCTGGTATGAGGAATCTACCAGCGCCCTTTGCACCACAGGAGAAGAAAGGAGTTCAGTTAAAAATAGAACCAAACAAAAAACTTATCAAAGCCTTGCAAAGGCTTTAATACATGGTCAGGAGACCTAAGTATATCAAGTCACACAGGCAAAAAAATCAGAGCATGCCATTTTGGCAGATAATCATATCCTAGATAGAGAGGAATTGATAAGGATGTCCCATGTGTCCATGGACAAGGCTGAGGAATTAATTTACATGACCAGCCAAGGAAACCTTTAGATCCAGAAAATACTTAACATTATCAAGACAACGATTTGTTTGAGAATGCTGTGTTGGACCATCCTGGAAGAAGCTGGATGCAAAGGTCTGCCTTTATGTATCCCTTCTCTTGGCTAGTGCTCTTTAAATAGAGCTGCAGTAGAGCTGAATAAATTTTCGCTGACAGGACTATAAACCCTTACACAGTAGACCAGCAGCAGACTGAGGAGAGAAGATCCTCAGAGATCTTTAAGCCTCTTAACTCCAATAATAGCTCTGGGGTTTTCTAGACACTGAAGTTCAGGTTTGAAGAGGCTGTATATGCTAACTGCACAAACCATTTAGAGACAGCAAAACACTATTTTCAGTAAATTGTTTCAGATTACTTCAGTATAAATAAGCACAGGCTGACATCACTAGAATCACTGAATCATAGTATATCTTGAGTTAGAAGAAACCCACAAGAATCACTGAGTCCAAATCCTGGCCCTGCACAGGACATCTCCAGGAATCACATCACCTTCAAGGCCACAGAAACTTCTAATAACAAGCAAACGGCTCCACTTGTGAGCAGCACTTCAAAAGACACACCCTTTCTCAAGCACAAATGTCTCAACCAAGTTTCCTGTTGAGCTTACAGATTTGCCTTTAAGGTACTCCCCATTAGTACGGCTGACAGCCCAGCTCTGCAAGCACATTATTATACTGGGAGGTACTGCGAAACACCTGAAAGACAATGCAGTCATTTGTCACAGCCAGCACAGGTTCATGAGGATAAACTCCTGCTTGTCAAACTTAATTTCATTTTATGACAAGACAGATAACCCACCTAGCTGATCCAGTGGATATAATCTTTTTGGGTTCCAGTAAAGCTTTCCATATTGGCTCTCACAGAGTCCTTCTGGACAAAACATCCAGCACACACCTGGATGAACACATCACATGATGGGTGAGCAACTGGCTCATGGCTCAGTGATTGGGGTGACATCAGACTGGTGACCTGTCACTGGTGGGGTCCCACAGGGCTACATCCTCAGCCCTGTGCTCTTCAACAGCTTCATAAATGACCTGGATACTTAGTAACCCTGGGAAGGAGTACTAAGCAAGTTCACAGAAGATAAAAAACTGGGAGCTGTTGACTCCCTCACAGGCAGGAAGGCCTTACAGACTGTGATCAATTAGAGGGCTGGGCAACCACCAACAGTATGAAGTTTAACAAGGGGAAGTGCTGGATTGTGCGCTTGGGATGGGGCAAGCCTGGATGTGTGTATAGACTGGGGAACAAGAGACTGGAGAGCAGCTCCATGGAATGGGAGTTGGGGGTCTTGGTCAGTGGCAAGTTGAACGTGAGTCAGCAGTGCCCTGGCAGCCAGAAAGGCCACCCGTGTCCTGGGTGCATCAGGCACAGCATCACAGCCAGGCAAGGGAGGGGCCTGTCCTGCTCTGCTCTGCTCTGGGGCAGCCTCACCTCGAGTGCTGGGGGCAGTTCTGGGTGCCACAATGGAAAAAAGGCGTTGAGTTGTTAGAGAGCATCCAAACGAGGACAATGAAGGTAGAAAAGGCCTCAGGTGAAGGCCATATGAGGAGTGGCTGAGATAATTTGGTCTGCTCATCCCGGAAAAGAAGAAACTGAGTTGCAGTTATAACTTCCTGAGAGGGAAGGGGAAGAGGAGCAGCAGGCACTAATCTCTTCACTCTGATGACCAGTGACAGGACCAGAGGGAATGCTCTGAAGTTGTGTCAGGGGAGGTTTAGGTTGGATATCAGGAAAAATCTTTTTCAGCCAGAGGATGGTTTGAGCACTAGAACAGGCTCCCCAGGGAAGTGCTCAGAGCACTATCCCTGACAGAGCTCAAAAAGCACTTGGACAACACTCTCAGGCACATGGTGTGATTCTTGGGGATGCCTTGTACAGGGCTAAGACTTGTATTTAATGATCCTTGTGGGTCCCTTAGAATATTCTGTGATTCTATGACCTTGCCTCTTATAATCTCTCCATTACACAGCACAAAACAGAGGCAACAGCTGGCAGAATGAATTATCAGGGCAACAGAGAGTGAAGTTGTTCTACACAGGAGAATAATATTTTTCCCTGCGCTTGAATAACAGAAGCAGCTCTTAAAAACTGAAATCTGGAGACTCAAATAATAAAACTTCAAATAAAAAAAATATTCCCAAAATAAATACTGACACTGCAACTGAGTGAAATGGAAAAGAGCAAGTCCCCTTGTTTTGACATACACATATAGCAAGGACAAAAGCAGACATGCTCCTGTATTGGCAGGACAAAATCTTTGCACAAATATGCTTGACAACATTTAAAAAAACCACTGACCAACATATAGAAACTAAAGAAAGTATCCACTTTCCAATGCCAGCCTTACTTAATTGTGTGTACAGTGATAGTCGTATATTGGTAACCCCCTGGAGCATCAACATGATGTTTCCAAGAAGGAACTGGAGAAAACACATCCTTGAAATGAGAGTTTCTAGTCAGAATAGGTGTTGTTCAATTTCAATGTTACATTCAAACTAGCATATGCAGTTATTTTCTGCTATTCTTCTGCAAGGTAAGAAAAGAAAACCTGCCGAGGAAGTTAGCATTTAATGTCAGTGACAGAGTCTCATCAGAAGTCTGGCTCTACAGTTTTAAGTATCCAACAGGTTCTCAAAGATGGCTCTAAAATACAAATCAGAACTATCACTCTGATTCACTGAGAAGAATTCTTCAGAAATGTGCTGCAGGAGTTCTTTCAGATCTGATTTAAATATGCAACATGGAAGCTCAACCACCACAGCATACATGCCAGAGACTGTACACAGAAACATTTTAGTGACAGGCACCCTAGACAAACACTTCAGTGTGAAGGCAGCTCTCATCTACCTGACTTTTCTCAACAATACATGAAGTTAAACTCCTAACAAGCTGGAGCGCAAAGCAGTGAGGAAAGTATTTCTGGCCTTGATCAGCACTACCTGACATCTACACATTGGCTGACAGCACTTCGCTGTCACTGGCAGCCACCACAACTTCAGGTCCCACTGGTTTTGCCCATCCCTCTACAGTACAGGTCTCCCCAGGCAACGGTGAGACACTGCTTCAACATTAACATTCGACTCCTCCTGTACCAAGTAGCTGCTTCTGAAAGCAATAACTGAACTGCTGGGTATGTGTCCAGAGCAACCAAATCTGGGGAAAAAAAGAGACTTGGTCAGTGTTCTTGAAAGGCTGAAGATCCCCACTGCATATGGTGGCATCACTCAGTAAGGAGCTTTTCCTTACAAAGATCTGGAAGCTTCTTACATCATCCAGTTACAGCTAATCCTTGGAATCCACTCCAGCTTTTGCAGCTTCTAGTCTGATATGCAATTAATTATTTTGCATGGGAAGCTATGATATCTATTTTCTTACCCTAAACAACAAAAGAACACATCAAAACACTTGTTTTTAGCTAAGCATCATGTCAACTGGGAAGCTGAAACAGACTGGAATATGTTGGCCAGAAAAGCTGCAGCATGTCCATTGTTAAAAACATGACTGGATACAGACCTGGACAGACTGCAGGTGACCCTGCATGAGCATGGAGGTTGCATTGGGTAATCAAAGGAGGTCCCTACCCCCCTCAGTGATTCTGTCTCTGGTAGTCATTTCTTCTGTACTTACCTGAAATGTTAGAATGCAAATCATACTAGGTATATCTTTCTATTTTCTTTTGTGGCTAAACTAAAGAATCCCTATTGTCAAGATATCCTCTGTTCAGATTCAGCTCGTGCTCAGAGCTGGGATGGTAAGCTCTACAAAGTTCAAGAGTGTCTTTAGATTGCCCCCTTCTGCCCATCCCCTTCACCCTCCCACTCCATTACTCTGCACATCACAGAGAAGATACTTGTTCTCCAGCTTCTTGTACTTACAAGACTGGCTTCTGCAAATACACAATTACAGAGGAAACTGTGATGCAGTAAGACAGCTGAGTCAATCTAACAACTCCATACTGTTGAGGGCTGCCCCTATTCCTCACATCTTTATGCCAGCACTGAGGATCAGCAGACAATTCTGTCAGCAGTTCTTTTTGGCTGTAATACCCTTTACCTCATAATGCATTGAAGTTCTCCTACAAGGTCAGAAAAGGACAAGATTTAAGACACAGGAGATGCACAGGTTGCAGGAGTAAGAAAAGATGCTGTCAAAATGGAGTCTGACTTCATTTGGTGGCTCACAGCATTGTCTAACCACTCATCACCAGGACTGAGTTTCAGGTGTATTGATTTGCAGCCTGTTCTAGCACTATGTCTGGACAGCAAAGTCATTCTGGACCTTCTGTCCTCAACCAGTTCATTTCCACACATTCCAGGACACTATCTTCTCAGCGAGGCTGACACCAACTGTAGTCTGCTCTGTGCTGAAGTACCTACAGCACATCTAATTACATTTTAGGTATAACATGTCTTGTGTCCTCTAACTCCATTGTAAATGGCTACTGGCTCTGTGTCTAAACACCAATTTCTTCAATGAGGGTGGCAAAAGAAAGTTATTGTAATTCAAGAGATCATCTACTGGAAACAGCTTTTAGGGTTTGTGTAAAACTGTGAGCTTTCATTCATACGTACTGCCAGAGGTGACAGACTGCTCCATTGTCTCCTCCATGTGCAAAGTACATTAGAGTTGGATTCTTTATTCTTTCAAGTTTGTTTCTCTGTTTAGAAAGATCGCTTTTGCTTCACATAGCTTAACTGTGGCATAGAAATTCCTTCTCTGAGAGTGAAGACCCGATTAAAATTTCTCAAGGAATACAACTCTCTACTGTGGCAATCCTCTTTTCTGAGCATACCTGTTTAGTTCACTGCTACAGTAAAATGTTACAGTAAAAGCTCAGCCGCCTGACAGATTAGTATGGAGTACCTATTTTGTTAAGACATGGTGTACTGCCCAGGATTCAATCTTATTTCTGTCAATTTGTTTACCATCTAATCCTGGCATTTTCCCAACCCTTCAGTTTCACTTTCTGCAAAAAGTCCCAACACGTATAAATGTAAAATATGAATCTGAGAACTAAATACAGCTAAAAAAAGATAAAATAAACAAAACCTCCTACCGGTCAGTTAAGCAACATCTCATTGTTGTCTCATGCAGGTCTCATCTAAAAAATTCTCTACCTTTCTGTGGTGATAAACTTCAACTTGTAGTGACTATCACAAAAAAAAGATCAAACCAAAAACCAAATAACAAACCAATCAAATACCCCCAAAACAGTGAAAAAAATGCTAATTTCCCCCTTAATTCCTCCAATTTTTTTCCAGTGATGTATTTTCAAGACTAATAGACTGTGGGACCTGTCCAACACCTTATCAGATATCCAAGAGAGTAAGTGAAGAAAACTAAGCCCTGCTTTACCCTGTAAAGCCTCCTCCTCACAGTAAACAGCCAGGAAAATGGTCTCCACTCTGAGGAGCCTTTTCACAGATCATCAGCCAATACAGTCATTAAAGGTCACTGTAGTGATTTAAGGTCACTAAAGAATATACTCACATGTTACACATTGTTTAGCTTTATGTTTATTAAAAAGCAGTAAGAAACCTGACTGAGGAATGATAGATTAGAGACAAAAAACTGTCCTCTGACAAGTAATAGTTAATCTGGTATGTAGCTAGAGCCAGTAGAGTATTTTATGGAAAGGAACATCTTTGTTCTAGAACTGCTGAAAAGCAAATGTATCTCTTCCAGCACAAGCCGAATTTCAAAATTCAGAATGGTAGTGTTATTTTTCTACCAGCTCCTTCAGAAAACAAGCAGAACGACTAAGGCAGTCATTACCACAAGAAAACTCCAGAATCAAATAAATATGCATACATCCCTTCATTCTGTCAACTAAAAGGTGTCTGCTTGTTATTCATTCTACCAAAATACCAGCTCTAGGATTGGTGTTTTCACCAAAACTTTGGGTTTTATAAACATAGAAGAACTTCTGAGGCACAAGGTATGACAGGGTCTGACAGGATCCATCTGTCCTGATGGATGAAATTATTTTTGGTTGTTAAGCGACCTGCTGTGCCACTCAGACACTTACAACTCTATGAACAGGATGGGATTCACCTGAGTACTAAGGGACCTGAAAGAAGCACTTGCCAAGCTGCTCTCCATCATTTACCATCAGTACTGAATAACCGAGGAGGCTGATGACTGGAATTTGGCTGATGTGATGCCCACGCACAAGAAGGGTTAGAAGGAATATGTGGAGAACTACAGGCCTGTCAGCCTGACCTTGGTGCTGGCAAAGGCTATGGAACAGATCATCTTGAGTGATCATATAGTACATGCCAGACAACCAAGGGATCTCACCCAGACAGTATGGGTTTGCGGAAAGGCACGTCTCACTTGACCAATCTGATGTCCTTTCACGACCAGGCGATGTCCCCAGAGGGTGAGGGAAAGGCTTTGGATGCTGTCTACCTAGAATTGAGAAAAGTCTTTTACACCATCTCCCACAGCATTTTCCTGGAAAAGCTGGCAGCCCATAGCTTGGACAGGAGCACTCTTTGCTGGGTTAGAAACTGGCTGCACAGCCGGGCCCAGAGAGTGGAGGTGGATGGTGTCACATCCAGATGGGGGCTGGTCACCAGTGATGTTCCTCAGGAATTAGTATTTGGCCCAATCCTGTTTAAAATCTTTACTGATGATCTGTATGAGATCGACTGTACTCTCAGCAGAATTCACTGATGACAGCAAACTGTGTGGGAGCGTTGACCTGCTGGAGGGCAGGAAGGCTCTGCAGAGGGATCTGGACAGGCTGGATCAATGGGCCAAGGGCAAAGGTGTGAAGTTCAATAAGGCCAAGTGTCAGGTCCTGCCCTTGGGTCACAACAACCCTGTGCAGTGCTACAGGCTGGGCAGAGTGCCTGGAAAGCTGCCCAGCAGAAAAGGGGCCAGAGAAGGGCAAAGCAGCAGGTAAAGGGTTGGAGCTGGAGAGGGTAATTCCTATGAGGAGTGGCTGAAAGAGCTGGGGTTGTTCAGGCTGAGAGGCCTGAGGCTCAGGGGTGACTTTATCACTCTCTGCAACTCCCTTTGAGGAGGCTGTAGCCAGGTGGGGCTCCATCTCTTCTCCCAGTCAACCACTGACAGGACAAGAGGATACAGACTCAAGCTGCACTGGGGGGGGTTCAGGCTGGAGATTAAGAGGAATTTCTTCACTGAAAAGGGGGTCAGGCAGTGCACAGACTTCCAAGGGAGGCGGTCAAGTCACCATCCCTGGAGGTAGTCAATAAATGACTAGACTGACAACCAGTGCTATGGTTGACAATGGGTGTTTGGTCGAGAGTTGGACTTGATCTTGGAGCACATCTGAAACACTTGTTGAACACCAACACACAAAGTATGAGAAACTAACAGGATAAACACCAAGCACCGGTTAGTTCCCAGAGCTATGATTTCTTTGGTGTCAGCAAGACTTGGTGGAACAAGTGCCACACCTGGCATGTTGGGATGGAGGGCTGCAGGCCCTTCAGGAGGGATGGGCAGGGCAGGCAATGTGAAGGAGTTGCAGTGTATGAAAAGCGGAGGTTTGACTCCACAGCCCTTACCGCTACTGATGACGTGGATGAGAGACCCTGGTTTCCAGGGAGTGTTGTAGTGTCTGCTACCAACAGGCACTCAGGAGAAATCTCTGGGTTGGTATCTTGTTCTTACTGGAGATTGCAACTCCCCAGACATCTACTGTGAACACTGTACTGCTGTGACAAGCAAATCTGGGAAATGTGTGAAGTTTGTAGGAAATAACTTCTGGTCACAAGTACTCAGTGAGACAACTAGGAACCAAGGCCTCCTAGGCAGACTGTCAGGGGAGGTTCAGACTTGATGTTAGGAAGCATTTCTTTAACAAGAGGGTGGTCAAGCACTGGCTTCTTGGTTGACACCCTCAACCGAAGGTTGATTAGATGGTAAACAAATTGACAGAAATAAGACTGAATCCTGGGCAGTACACCATGTCTTAACTCAGCCTGACAGTGTTCAAAAGATATTTGGATAATGCCCCTAATAACAAGTTTTAACTTTTGGTCATTCCTGAAGTGGTCAGGCAACTGGACTAGATGATCACTGATAAGATTCCTTCCAACTGAAATACTCCTATTTTGCAAATACTTATCACTTGCATTTTTCCATACTGAGTCAACATTTGCATGAAGCTACCATAAATGCCAAGATCCCTTTTTCCCAAGCTTCAAAGTCCACACAGAAAAAAATCCACTTTTTTTTAATGTAGGGAGAGTCCTTTCTGTCCATGGCCAAGATTACAATGAAATTTTGTGGGCCAGAAACATGGTATGAGGAGGTTACATACCTCTTCAGAGAGCCCTGGTCTTTGTAACTCTGAACAGCCCTGTATTATTAGCCAGATGAACTTGGATTTGCATACTTTTTCAACTCACTTGTTACAATTCTGAGAGCATGTGTCCAAGTGTTACCCCTGAGGAATCCCACCATTACTTCCTGCCTTTCTGAAAGTAAATCATTCCAGGCTTTCTCCATTTCCAGTCTTTAAACCAACTAAACATGTATGCAAGGACATTTCCTAATGTCCTAGGACTGCCTAATTATCTAAAAGCTTTTGGAAAAAAACCATGGAAATTCAAGCAAAACTTTGAGAAAAAATCTAAGAGTTCAGGCTTCGCTTGCACTGCCATATCTGCATCACCATCACATCACGCCTGAATCACTCACAGAGTTCAAGCAACTGAGGAGAGCTGAGCATGTAAAGGGAAAAGAAGTCCCTCAAACATACATACAACTCAGTAAGGAGGTTTCTATTTAGACTGCAAAAAGAACCATTTTTTCATGTTGCCAGTACCAATTACAAAAAAAAAAAAAAAACCTTTTAAATTTATATGCCTACATGCCTCTCACACATCTGCTGCAATACTCTCTCTCCCTCAGGGCTCAGCTGCCTGCATCCCAAGGATCCAAGGCTGAGCTCAAACACAGTAAAACTATATAACTTTGACTTAGAATTGCAAGAAAACAGCTAAGTTGTGAGAAAGAACTTGTGACAAAAATATATAGAAGAATAAGAAATAGACAGGAGTTGGAAGTCTAAAATAGGGATCACTAGCTGCTCAAAGAAACATGGCAAAGTAATTAATCAAACAGAAAGGTAAAGAAATCTGATAAAAAAAGGTGAAGGTGGGAGGGTCACTACCAGTCATCACGTTTTTCAAAGCACAAGTGCTGGAGGTGAAAGCAAACAATTCAGCAACACTGTGGATTTGCCCAGAGCTGTTGAAGCAGATTCTTCTCCTGGCTGAGGTCTGTCTAGACAACAAAGACTTCTAAGCATATTTATTGTCAGCCCCACTGCTCATGAAGGCTGGGCCACAATCTGTGACTGTAAGGCTCTACTTGGTAACTTTGTATTTTTGCATTTAGCTGTGCAAAGTATGTTGCTACAAGTAAGATGCTCAACCAAGCCGACCTAAAGAGGAGAGGTAACAGACAAATGGAGACAAACTCAGCCTCAATACCTCGCGCCTGAACGGTGAACACTGAAAACAGATCATCAACCTGCAACTTACACTGATATTTGGAGACTTGAACTCAGTAGAGAAGAAAAATATCCATTACCCGTAGTTGTAAAAACATGGAAATTACCATCTCCTAGATAAAATTCCTACCTTTCCAACAGAAGTTTTGGAGATGCAAAATTATTCAGAAGTGATACCCTCCAAAGCACAGATTAAAAGCTTGCAGACACTGAAAGTGTACTAGGTTTGTCATCTGCTGGTTTGTAACTATGCTACACTGATCAGAATGAGTACAAAAGGAATATGTTCTTCTTTAAGAAGATAATAAAAGGAAATACCAAGCATGTTTTTGAGCCTGGCAGACACTACCCGTGTAAGAAACCAACATGACAGAAATAATTCAGGTATCAGATCTTTACTTTCACTGGAGAGTACAGTCTTTCTTCTGCATTTCAAAGGTTCTACAAACCTGTACACCTGCAGACAATATGTTTAAACCACGAACTGATTATACTTAAGAGATGTACTATAGCTTTCATATAAGAAGTCCCAATTCAAACTTCTCCATGCCTGAGCCACAATTACAATTTTGTAAGTCAGTAAACTGAGACGGGCTTTAGAAGCTCATTAACAGTTCTCTACAATAAGACAGATTGTGCCAAGATAACTTGATAGTTCTGACTGCTGTTGTACCGTGCCCATTGTATTACAATGTTTCCATGGATTTAATCAGTGCTTATTTATGCTTAAATGACTTTATTTGCATGCTAGAAAGAAAGAGATAGACCCAACAGATAGCAAGCAAATGGATAATGAACACAGAACAAAGATCCTGGATGAACAGGACTGACTGGAACATTAGCTACAAAAAAACCTAAAATTTGCTGCATGAATTAAGCCATTCAATAACAGCTTGCTCTGTAGATAACACAGGAACCAATCATCAACCATCAAAACAAAGTGCTGCTGACTGCATACATTTCTAGTGTTTGTAGTAAGGTGTTACAAACATATTTTAAACATCTGTGAGAATACCATACATGCACACAAATGGTGTTATTCCTGAAAAGCAGTTATTCAACTCAGTTATTTTCTTTTAATTTTTTTTTTGCATTTAATGCTTTTACAAAAGAAAAGACTCAGTAGGACATACAAAAAATGTACTTCAAGAAGACAAATAATTCTTATTACTTCAATACTCTTCTGTGCCACAGTATGACAGATACCAAGGTAATAAAATGTCTTCACTGACTGGCCATTTAACATTGGCCTGTTAAAGTAAAGCTAAATAAAGCCTTGATGCAAAGTTGCATGACACCATAAATGACACATGAATGCAGAAGAGACAGAAGTACAGCAGTTGAAGCCCCTCCACCCTGTGGTGATGGCAACTCGTGTCAGACCTCTACGTGGATACTCAGCCAGACATCAGCTCCTAATAAGAGACGCAATGACACCTGTAGTAATCAAGTGGTAACAGGCATCAGAAGGAGGGCAGAAAGGGGCTTGGCTTTAATCTCTCCCTCCAGCATTACCACTCTTCAATTTCATCTATTATTTTATCATAAACCTAACATAAACAGCAAAATTCCTTGGCTTAAAATGCGAGAAAGACCTCTGGAAAAGTCTATAGAAAGATAAATACAGGTAGACCTCAGACTGTTCACAAAGGATGTTGGTAGCTTGTAGCTTTAAGAGGAGGTAAACCCACCAACAAGGAAAAGCATAAAACACAATTGGGGAAAAAAACCAAACCAAGAACAACAAACATGGCATGGACATCACCTGTCATCAGCTATTTGAGTTATCAGTACTGGGGTCAGTTAAAGGTGGCAAGGCAGCAACCTCAAGCACTTGATCCAGAACACCATGGAGGCTGATCTTCCTTGTTCAATTATAAATCCAGCCAACTGTGATTTTCTGGGTTTTCAAAGGGCATTGTTTACAATTTGGGAGTGGAGTGGTGGGGATGGGGGGGTTTTCTGTCACTGCTACAGGGCATGAAGGGAAATGCAGGTACACATAACATTTGGCAGATGAACACTTGGAAGTCTATAGGATGCAGGCATCTTCTGTAAAAATGGCTCAATACTTACTGTGCACACATGAGGCCAGTTCTCAAGCTGATAGAGCACTTCTGTGCTCAGGTCCTCCCAGTACATTTCCCGATATATCTGAGGCATCTTTGACAGTCTGACACCACTGCTGTACTTGCTCAGCAGCTCCTTAATGCGACTTTGAAGTTCATGGACATCAGCAGCAGAAGAGCCAGGGGCAACAGTATGTGCCTCTGCAGTGGATGTATTCGAGCTATCTGTTAAAAAAAAAAAATACAGCCTTGAAGTAAACACAGCCCTACAAACAGAAAGACAGATCATTGCCTCCATACTTAAAAACTAAACATGGGATCTGCCAGCATAGCACCACCTCTGAAACATGGCTCTCCTGCCCAGCATGGCTGGTTCAGTCACTTCCTATGGCAAAGAACAATGGAAATCTCAGACATTAAGTAACTACGTAAAATGAGTTTTCAATTACTGTAGTTATTTTCATAAGATGTTGCTACGTGTTACTTCTGAAGGGATTCTGGAAGAGAATACAGAATTGCCAGCCCCACCGCAGGTAAGAAACTGCACTAAGATAGTATCCCAAGAGGGGCAGAGGATAATTTCTTTATGAGTACAAACGCCAGAAAGATACTGCATGACAACCAAGAATGTTCTTCTATATTCAGATGGGTGTACAAATCAGACCAATGATTTGCCTTTCATTCCAAGATATGTCCTGAGGAAAAGTCTCCACCCAGTAGGTAGCTTTTCTGTGCTACTGCATCCAAGGAAGCCCTCCAGTGGAGCAAGAAAAGTGACAACTGCTCAACTGCTCTGGGCAGTTTCATAAATTGTGTGTAGGCACTAGGCACTCATTATTCCAGGGGAAGTTCTCACCACTAGCTTACCTGCTGCCTCATCTCTACTCCTCCCTTTGGTGAGCTCTATTTGCTACCAGACCTGAAGCTTCACAAATCAAGCTGACAAGTCTCAAAGAAAGCAACCACAATTTTGCAAGCCCATCAGCTGCACAACTGTTGAGCCATGCAGGCAGGAGAGTATTTGCTGGACAGATACATTATTAATGCTGCTTACTCCTGAAAGCCAGGATTTCATCCTTATACCAGATTCCTACCCCACTGGTGAAGTTAAGCCTACCCTCCCGTTTCCAAACTCCTCACACTGGTTTTGTGATTGGCTTTGACACTTACTGCCCAATGTTTTTCCTAGAAGACTAAGAGGCAGACAAGCAAATGCACATTTCCTCAGCACAATGAAATAAGAGTGAAAAGGTTCACTCACAGAACTTGATTCCTCATCCAAGCCCATCTGCATTCAAAACAACTAATACGATTGATTTTTTTAAGGTGACACCCTCTCTGAGGAGTCAACAAATAATTTCTCAATGGGCATACCATTTGACTCTGTGGAAGAGCTTCTGGACAGGTGAACTTGCAACTCCTTTTGAAACCGTGGTGGGACAGTCAGCCTCTTCTCAGATCTAAAATTGGAAAGAAAATTGCTTAGAATCACTCTTCTTTCTCTAAATTACATTCCATTTGCTTCTAAGACTTATACATAAAATAAAATGCATTCCACACATTCCATACACTCCTAGAAGGCCTCCTGCACAAGATGAGTACTCACAATGTATTTGTCAGGAAGACAACCTGATCAGCAGTAACAGGACAGATCAACAGGTAGTTTACTCATTTTTCTCATTATTGTGAGAAACAAAACACAGTAAAAAGACATCAGCAAAGGGAAAGCATCTAGGAACATAGGCATTCAGGGTCTTTTTGTGGATGCTGTTGGTTACATTGTTGAAGAGATTCTCCTCTGAAGATCTCTCCCACTGAAAGCACACAAATGTTGTGCTTGCAGGTGTTCTTCAGAGGAAGAATACAGACTTTACTTGGGAATACAGACACTAAAATGAGCTCCTGACACTGAAGAGGGCACAGCACTGTGTAGCTCACAAAGACCTGGAAAAAAATCAGCTGTGGAATAATTACATACGCTGCAAGCAAAAGGGAACAAGAGTTGGAGAAGGGAAATCAAAGACTAGGCAACATCTCCACCATAACACAGCAGGTTGCTCTGAACCAGGCATCTCCTGACCAGAGCAGACCCTGCACATGCACTGAGCAGGCTTTGCAGAAGATCTCTGCCCAGGGCCAGTTCTGCAATTCAGAGACAACAGTGGAGCAAGCCATAAACCTCACCAGCTGCAGAAACACCAAGGGTGATTTCCACAGCTTCATCTGGACTCTGAGAAGGTAGGACAGTAATTCAAGAATGATGCTGTGGCTAGTTGCAACAGGAAGTCAAGACCAAGAAGCCCTATGTGTCATCACAATTGACTTTTAATCAGAGCATATCCATGAATCAGAAAGAGACCTCCCACATTCATGTCTCTTCTGAGAATCATGTTAAAAGATTTAACATTAATTTGTCTCCCCTGCTTTCATGCTGTCCCTGTTAGATGCAACCATTGTTCCTCCATCAGCTATGGGATATCACTTGCACCAAAGACCATACTTCTGTTCTGAGTCATGTCCCACAGCACTAGCTATGAGGACAGGCACTGCCCAGCTCAGCAATTTACACAACAGGAATCATGCCCAGAAGTGCTGGCAGCAGCAGATCAACTACAAGCATATTTACAAAACTCATAAAGTACAAAAGCAAAGCCACCCACACAAAATCAAAACTTCCACTCACACCTGACACTTGCTGGGCGTCTGAAAAGCCTCTTACAACACTCATCTGCACTACAGAAAAACCCTCTACGTTCTGGGCACACCCCAGATGCCCACACGAAGTAGCAGCAGTCTCTTCTTAGAAGGTGGCTGTGGCTGCCCATGCAGATGCTACAAGAAATTCAGGATCCCACCTCTTTGTACATGTACCTACCAGTACAGACAACTCTAAGCTGAACAAATACTCAAGCTAAAAAAGTCCTCTTAATGGAAGCAGACTCAAAAGAGACTACCATCTTTGCTAGGCAGAAAGCAAAACAATCCTGTGAAATAGCCCCATGGGTAGTGGAGACTGTCCTGCTACCCCTGCCTGCCAACAGGAATCCATAGCTATGTTCTTCTAGTCCTCTGTGCCATACACACTTGTATCACCTTAAGCCCCATGTCAGGTGACACAAGTGATGTGACAGCAGGGTACGCCAGCCAGAACTGCAGGCAAATTCCAGTGAGGAAGAGGGCAGATGTTCCCTGCTTAAGCCATGCCATGTGAACACCCTGGAAAGGAATCTGGAACAGAGCACGGATGATTCCCCTCTGATACATGTAAAAGCTAATTGGATTTGGGATCCTCTCAGTATTAACAGACTTTATGTAGGGTCCTCCTATGCTTTCTGTTGTGGTTCAACAGTTTCACACAACGAAACTGTCATGCAGCTTTCCAAGCTGACACGGGCTTTGAGTGCAGCCATCACCAGTTTTGAGTGCTGCAATCAGACAAGTATCGTGTCATGTGCTGCTTGCTCACACAGATCATGATGGTTCTATGTCTCCACAGTGAGATGGGATACAGCCAGACAGTGCCAGGGCCAACATGCTTCCCTACAGTTTGCACATATGGACAACTCAGCTGCTTGCAAGGCCTCGTGCAGTTCCTCAGCTGCCAGAAGCCTGCTCCCAGCAAGAGGCCTCCCAGCCACCACAGCAGCCTGGCCCTTCACAACTGCCTGACCAGCCATGCAGCACTGCCAAGTCCCCATGCGTAGCTCCAGCTGGGCACGTCTCACTGCCACACATCCCTGCCTCACAACAAAGGGGAGCAATGTCCTTCCCTGCCAATTGCCTTACCTTGGTGAGGCCCATGCCACCCCAATCTGCTCTCTGGTGCTTGGACAGTGCTATCTAAGCAGCAAGGCCAAGTAGTGGCCAGCAGCAAATGGCTCCTGCTGCTTCAAACAAGGGTGTCACCAAGCACCCAAACCTGTTTTCATCCATGCCGCTGCCTTCCATTCTCAAGGATCTCTGCAGTTAGCCTTACCAGCAAGGTCTCTCCCTGCTTCTCAGGGTCCGCAGCAACATAGTCAGGATAACCTCAGAGACTGCTGCTCTAAAGACAAGCCTCAGACCCTGCACCAGCCTCTACAAGAAAACATTGGACAACTACCTTCAGTGCTCCTCTGTCGTCATGTGAGTGTGACAGAACTGGGAAGACAAACAACCTGCTCCCTTTCCACCAAATGCTACACAGGGGCAAGCCCCTAAAGCTGTGGTCATAAAAATCTCTGAAAAAAATATCACAAAGCACTACAGAGGTGGGACATAGGCCTTGGTAGTCACAAAAACCCACCATTTCCAGCCTCATTGAGGAGCTTCACTACATGACACTGGGTGGAGCACCAATACCTGTCAACATCCGAAGTCTGTAACTGGCAGACATTGTGTCAAGGCAAGGAACACACATCTGCCATAGCAGTACAGATGTTCAACAGAAAAGAACAGAGATCCCTATGTGCAACCATAAGAGCATGGGTATCCTTTCCTACCATGTGGGTACATGGAGGGGCAGGGTGGGTAACAGAAAGTCAAAAACTGCACACAGATAACAGCTCACTCCAAACTGGGAAGTGGGGCAAAGACAGTCTGTCACCCTCAGGACTTGTCTCAGCCAACCTGAGCTGTGAAGGCTCAGTCACTCTCATAGGCAAGTGCTGACACCCCTGCTGGAATAGTGTCCTCAAGCTCATGCCAGATAACTATGAGGCTGCTGTCAGCCCAGGATTTTTGGGGATGCTGTTCAAAACTCCACTCACTGCACACTGTTTTTTGAAGTCAGGACCTCCTGGCTCAAAGAAACTTTCCCTCCTGCAATTCCCAAAGTACAAGCAACTACAACAGTTTAGAAGGTACAAAATGTCCCCAGCAGCAAGGACACATGGATCTTGCCAGCCCCGCTTCAAACTGGCCAAGTTGAAACAAATTAACAAATTAATCCAGTCACATACAACCCTGTATTCACATGGAATATGAATCGCATCTCCCTGAACTCTCCCTTCACTATGTACCCAAGCTAACAGGATAGCATTTGGACTCTTTACAAAAGCACAAGATGTCTCCTCCTCCAAAAACAGATGGGACAAAGCAGACTTTGCTTGTAGCTTCTCCTACAGTGCAGGGCAGAAAGAGACAACAGAAAGAAAGGCAGAACACTTACCTAAAAGGAGTTCAGGAGAGACTGCCAGAGACCAACAAAGATAACACAAGATGTAGCAGACTACATTAGGAATACCCAGAAGAGGGGTGACATCCACCTAATTTTATTTCACACATTACAAATCTTTAAATGTTATAAAATACATCCTGTATTTTCCTTACAGGAACTAATATGGAGAAAACTCTTAAGTGCGCTTTTTGCTCTGCCTGAGGCAAAGTGCCTCTGCCTTTTAGAGAAGTGCCACTTAAAAATATGCAACTCATCTGCACACACAGAAAAGGGAAGGCCCAAGCTGCTTCTACACTTTTCTGAGTCACAGCAGGATAGCTTGGTCCTTCTCTCCTCTGCACAACAGACCCCGGATGGCACATGGAACTCATGCAGGTGGGTGAGGCAGGACATGCCTGCTTTCTCTGGATCTTCCAGAAAGAGCAGGCACCGCAGCAGGATTAAGCTGTTGTGCTGCTCTGGGCCACTCCACAGCTATGCCACCGTGCAAGTGGCACGCCACTGCATTTCCATTCAATGCCACGCTGACTTCCAACCCAGCCCGGGCCGGAGCCCTCCCCCTGCAGAGGATTACTGCCACAATCACAGCTCCGGAGGACTTAGCACAGCCACAATGGGCAACAGCAAACACTTTCTCACCACCGTCAGCTGACGGCCCAGGGCAGCTGAAAACAACACAGAAATAAATGATGGGGCAGCAGCTGACTAAGCCCCTGGGATTAGAGAGGCTCAAATGGGGCTGAAAAGCAGCATGTACCGCTAGCCCAGCAGAACTGCAGCTCCAGCCCTCAGCTCAGCTCACCCAAACACGGTCAGCTGGCTCCTGGCTCCCAGCACAACACTGACGCTGCAACACAGAGTCAGGCAAGAGGGAAAGAACAGCCACCTGCACAACCATCACCCTCAACACACACATCACCTGCCCCTGCACACAAATCTACTTCTCCTGCTTTCTGTCACATCGGCCACAACAGCTCCCTCCTAGGCCCAGGCAACAGCTCCACACTCCCTTGCTGTGACACCTTTGGCCACATTTCTCCAAAACACAGGAACAGGCCAAGAGCACAGGCTAGCTATGGCAGCACCCAAAAAGGCAAAACATCATCTGTCTCCTTCCTGGGTACCATCCCAAATTCAGACTTCATTTGCTGCAAGGGCAGGGGCCTGGATTCCCACTGGATCCCAAGGACATTGCTTGCATGGCAGCATCCAAGGGTCCATCACACTTCATTTTCCACTTGGGCACATGCACACACACACACGCACACACGCACGCACACACACACACACACACACACACACACACACACACTGACCTGTTTACCACAGTGACATGCCTCTGCATGGGGATTTCTTTAGGTGGTCCACTCCCAGCAGCTGAAGGTAAGGCAGATCGGGCACTCTCCACCACAGGTTTCACACCTCCACATGCCACTTCTCTGCCTCGGGGCAGGCGAGGAACAGGCCTCTTAGAGCTGCCTTCTTCTGGCATGTTCAAAGACCGGGGCTGCCGCAAAGTTCCTTTGGGCTTTCCTAAAGAGTTTGCAGATGCAGCCATGAGTAGCATTCTTCTCCACCCAGTCTACCTCCACCTCCCCGGGCATCTCCTGCACTGCCACCCGAAGGGTTTCTTCTCTACTCTGGTTTGTGGGCACCTGCACTCCCACCACACAGCAGAGGCGACCAGGTTACACCCACAGAGGAACACACCAGCATTCAGGCCACACTGGGATAAACAAGCTCTTGGTCACTTTGCTGTTTATATGCTGGATGTGCCACATCAATTTTGGAGGTTTCAAACACTTCCAAGGAGATTGATGTGCAAGAAAGTGAATCAACCTGCCTTTATAATCCCTGTCATTTAACTGTGATATGAGCCACTAGTTCAGCTTCCCAACTGGCATCCCTGTGGAAAAGCAAGAAACAGCAAACATTTCATTACAGACAACAGGGGAGCACACACAAACTAGGAGACCCACTGTTGTTCCAAGCTGCCAACCTGCAAGCAAATGGGTCCTGCCTGGGCTTAATCCTGACTCAATTCCACAGACAGTCACAACAGCACAGCAGTGAGGAAAACCTGGCCCATACTTTAGGAAAACACTGCTACAGAAGCTTATGCAAAAGGTAAGAGGTAAAAAGAGCCGAAAATGGGCATCAGAACTTTTGTGGCACTGGCATCAGTAACAAGAGCTGCTGAAACAGCCACAGCTACAGGGACTCCTTCTCACTGTGAGGGAATGGTTCAATCCTCCCACTCCACAACAGGCCGAGGCCAGCCCTAAAGAACATGCAGGCTCATTGTCACATTTCTTGCCCTGCATCGCAGCTGTGTTTCTCACAGAAGCATGAGCACATGAAAGTGAAGCCAAGCATCCTACAAGGACTTTGTTTTCCAAGATCATTCACGTCTTGCATACACACCTGAAAAGGGCTTTCTCTCTGATCATGGCCTTAAGATATAAGCATCGTTGTCAAGAACACTCATCCTCCCAAGAACTCTCCACTTGGACCCTGTAACTCGTGTCCATAGGTGACACACCCTCACAGCCAAGACTTTTGTGCAGCAGCTGCACAGCTCTTTCATAAAGGCAGGCCCTCTAGAGCTGCCTATGGCTTACCTGATAAACTGACTGGGGACGTATTCTTCAGCCTCATCTGACAGTTCACCTGCCGGACTGTTTTCTTCTTGGAACTCCTCTGTCGGGCCACCAGTTGAGCAACTCGTACAGTTTCATGGCAACTAACAGCATGGCAAATTACCTTGTTGGAGCAGGAAGGAGACAGGGGAAAAAGCAGTCAATGAGACCCATGCTCATCCACAGCCCTCAGAATCATCTGAATCCCTTTCCAAGCCTGTAACTGTTGAATCATGCAGGCCAGCAGGCAGTTCAGGAAAGGCTTCAGCAGCAAACACGGATCTTGGAGATCTCACTCTCCTTTCGTGAAACCCCAGAAGAAATCTCCATGAACCTCAGAAATCAGCAAACTAGACAGCCAGAGCCTCTCCATCACCTTTCCACATTAGGTTGGGCCTCTCTGAGAAACAGCCTGGTTTCTAACTCCCATCCCACAGGCCCACAATCTTGCTTTATAACTCTGGGAAGCCATGGGGCTGCAGCCTGACATTGCTCCTTCTGCCAAGGCTCACCAGAGGCTCTGGCAGCACGCTGACCCTGCGGAGCAGGGTTGCATTTGCCCCACTTACAGAAGAAACTGCACAACTATCCTGGCTGCACCATTCACAGGCACTGGGCTGGCCCCCAACAACAGCCCAGCCTTGAACAAGCCCATAGGTATCTCCCTGCACAACTTCATGGCCTCTTGCCTCAACATCCAATCACCACAGGTCATCCCGTGGATGGATATAGCAACTTTGCCTTGGCAAGACACCAAACCATGTGCCTAGCATGCACTTTGCCTGAAAAGAAGATGAAAGCCCAAACTTCTGGGCCATTCAACTGCTGCAAAGGCAGCTGGGTGAGTACTCATCCAGGACTCCATAAGACACAGGCAGTTATCCCAAAAGCACTAAATTAAAATGCAAGTTCAGGGTCTCAGTAATGTTCTGTGGTGGTGGCAGAGGTTGTAAAAGGGCCCCTTTCTCAACAGTGTCATGGGGCCAGCACTGCTACCTTGCTAGCCATAGCCCCCAAGGAACATCCGAGATGACCATTTTGCACAGGAGCAGCACAAGAGAAACTCAGGGATTTCACCTGCATCTCTGAAATTTACCAAACAGCAGCTCCAAAAAGGATCTTTTCTCACAATTAAGACAAGGCAATCAAAGCAGAAAAACAACAAAAGCAAGAGATCGTTAAACAGCAACAGCTTGTTCCAGGGATCTCTCTTCTTGTTCTAGGGTGACCCACACAGCCCAGGAAAACAAGGGCAATGGATGATGACACTAGAAGCCAGGCAACCCCTCCAGCGGCGCTCTCCAGCTCATCCTTCCCCCTCCTCTGCTGCACACCCAGCACCTTTGCTGGGCTGGCTCAACACAGAGCCACTGCCGGGAGGGCCTCTCCTTCTCAGGGAGAGATCTCCTACCCCAGGAACTCCTACTTACAGATCAGACAGTGTACCTGCTGCACAGTCAGCACTGATAAAAACAGCAATCCAGCAGTATCACCACTGTAGTGATTAAATGCCAGGAATCCCAGAAAAATTAAGGCTGGAAAACATTGCTACAGTCCATGTCATACAGCATCTTTGCTTAAAGCAGCATCAATTAGACCTAGTCAGGTGGTGGAATATCTTCAAGAACAAAGAACTCTCAACCACTCTGGAAAACTTCTATTGTTTAGCCAGCCTTACTGTAAAAAAGGTGGGCTGTTTAATGTTTACATGGGACTGCTTTTATTTCACTCTGCTATCGTTGTTTCTTGTCTGCTCACTGAATACCAATGAGAACTGGAGATGGAGTCTGGCTCCATGTTTTTTTTACTCCCTTTAACAGACATAAGGATAAGATTTCCCTGACCTTTCTCTTTCCCAGCACAAACAATCCCTGCTGTCTGAGCCCTGCATCAGAGACGTTATGTTCCAGCCCCTTCATAATCTTCACAATCATTCCATGAACTTCCTTCAGTGTGGCTGTGCCAGTCTTGTTCTGGGAAGCTTAGAAAAGGATGTGGTTTCACTGCTGCTGAGCAGAGGGGAATTAGCACCCCCCATCAGAGTGCTGGCAACTCTTCTTAATGAATCCAAGCATGCTGTTGGTCTCCCTTGCTACAAATGGCACCCTGCCCACTGTGAACTCTGAACCCACCAGAACTCCAGGGCATTTCTCTGCCAAGCTACTTTTCCGTTGGTCAGCTCCAAAACGATACAGGAATAGGGGGTTTTTCTTCCCCAGGTGCAGGACTTGGCATTTCTTGAAATCCCTCTGAACAACAAGCACCTTCATCTGTTCTATCAGTCTCTCCTGTCATCTACAGACTTGCTGAGGATGATCTCTGTCCCATCACCTAGGTCATTCATGAACACATTAGACAGCAGTTCTTGAGCATCTATTTCCAGGGCACATTACTTTTAAGTGGTCTCCCAATGGGTTTTGTGCCACTGTTACAGAAGAGGATATTACAAGCCCTACCAAAATTCAGTTAAACCACATCCAATAGTCTCCACTCAACCAATCATCTCAATTTGGAAGGGTATTTATTTGGTAACATATGATTTTCACTTTGTAAATCCATACTGACTTGCCTTTTTGTCTTTCAAGTGGCTGGAACAGCTTTCCAGGATTAGACGCTCAACAACTTTCCAACAGTTCAATTTCAGCCTGATCTTCCCATCCCACCCTTCCCGCTGAAAGGTGGTGCTTTCTTTCAATCCTCAAGAGCCTCCCACAAATTACCATGACCTTTCCAAGGTAGCTGACACCTGTGAGTGCACTGCAATAAGCTCATAGACTTATGCACATTCAGTTTTTCCAAATGCCACCTATCTTAATCCTCCCCCAACAAGATTAGGACTTCCTTGCCCTACACTTTCCTCTGCCTACTTCCATAGTATCTCTATACCCCTTCCAGCTCACCCAATTCTGCTTCTACCTCCTGTGTGCATGCTTGTAATGGTAGATTTAAGTTCGGCACTCCTTCTTCAATCATGTGTACCTTCTCCAACCTTGCTTAAGAGAGAGCCTTTGTCATACAGTAGCCTGTACCTGAGTCATAACCCATTTTTGTGAAAGGTGAACCTGAAATCCTTCACTCTTCATCCTTTCACAGATGTGTGCAACGATCTGCGCTCAACAGTTTGAGCATGGACTTCATAAGGCTTTAGTGAAGTGAAACACAGCAAAAGGCTGAAGGTCTCCATTGCCTGTACCTTCTTTCTTCTTTTCTGTTGTCCCTGTATCCCTGTCCTTGTTTCCTCCCATTGCCTGTACACTTAAGCAGCTATTTTAAGGACTTTTTTTGGAAGCACTTGCTCAGAACTGGCAGTGCTCTGGGAGCCGTTCTCAAGGGGACAGCACTTTGTCTTGGTCTTCAAATAATGAATAGTAAACACAGTCTTGCTTACGTCCATGTAGGCTTGTTTAGGCAGCATCTGTATAATCCTTCCAGGCTCCTTCTCCCTGCTCCCACCTCATGCATGCTTGCATTTATGGTTCAGTTCTGTCAGTGCTCCTGCCACCTTTGCTTTTTCCCACAACTACTGGAATGTACCATTCTTGAAACTAGAGAAGACAATTCTTGTAAGCTCACTATCTCTCCTGGATCATTCTCTTCAGGACTGTATTCCACGAGTCTTCTAAGCAGATTCCTGAACAGGCCAACATCTGCTCTCCCAAAGTCCTGCATTGTTGATTCTACTTTTTGCTTGGTTTCCCTCCTTTCAGGGTCACAGACACCATCTAGCCACACACAGGGCTCTTCCCAGCCTTTACATCTGCAATCGTTCTCTGTTTTCAAGGACTGTATCCAGCAGAGCACCTTTCTTCATTGATTCATTGCATGTGTCAGGATGCTGGGAGCAGCAGACACCAGAAACATCCTGGATTGTTCACACTTGGATGTCTTGTCCCTAAAGCAGGTATGGCAGTGGCCCAAATTCCCCAGTGAGTTGTTGTTAAAAGAAGGCATCACCTGCTTTGTCTGCCATTTCTTCCCACTTAAGATATTTGTAACAGATAGCCACCACGTTGCCATACACTGGTCTGTCCACTACTCATAAGCTCTTCCTGTCTCATCATCTGCCCCAAGACAGAGCCCCTGGCATCCCCACTGCTCCCAAACTGGTCAGGTCTCACAGGAACTCCTCCTGTCCACCACTGCAGCCCATAACTCCTCAGCAGCCAGTGTCAACCCACAGAAGCATGCTGGTTGTGTGACCTGTTGCAACAACTCTCTGTGACCTTAAATGAGATCACAGCCCTTAACAACACAAAGATCTCCAGTTTCTTCTGGTTGTAGCCCAAGCTGTGAACAGTCATGTACTGGCTCTTCAGAGAGGTGCCCACTTGTGCCCACTTCCAGAAAACAGTATGAGAGCTTTCCTCAAACTCCTAGCTAACAGGAATGGATGCATGAGATGGATCACTTGACCTTTGTTGATTACTTTGATTGATCACTTGACCAAAGTCTCAATATAAAAGGATTTTTGTCTCTATACAGTTTTATCAGAGTTTTATAAATGAACGTTTTCACATCTCTGGTACATTTCACGATTTTCCTGTCACTAATGTTCTAAATATTTTTTTTCATTTCCTTCCCTTGTTTCACAGGGATAAAGTTTAACAAAATGCTTTGAATTAAAATGAATTCAGATGTAAAAAGGGATGGGGTAGATGAGCAGAGCAAAGCAGTCTTCAAATTTCTCCTTTTGAAGAGGCTTAATTATTCAAGCAGAAGTCAAAGTTTTCTTAGACAAAAGTGCAACAACACACTTCTCATAAATTAATATGAGGTAAAGCAAAGTAGGGTTCCTTGAAATGATGCAACCACCTGTTGCAGGTGCAAGTACTTCAATGAGTCCCCTTGCAGTGCTTTCTGTATGCTGAACTTAATTCTTATCTTCTGTGGAAACTGGAGGGCACAGCTACTGCATAAAGAAAAAGTCATCAGATTTAACCTTTCTCACATTCAAGACAGCTAAATTAGTGCTCAGTATCAAGAGGAACAAAGCACAATTTATATCATTGCCCTCCCAAGATAATGTCTGTTCAGCCTCAGTTACCTAGCTAATATTCACCTCCCACAAACACTTAAGGCAGCACTTAACATGTGGCACTTTGAGATCAATTTGTATTATTTACTGCCTACTTTATACTATTCCTTTTTGAATACATTTCTTGGACAACTAAGTCTTGGACAGTTGACCTAGCAGTAAGGAAAGTCCTTTTAAGACTATTTAGACTGCAGCCATGATCACTAGGTGCTACCAGACCCCTGGATGTGCATGCCTTTGCTGTCCTGCCCCACTGTCCGTAAGGGGATTAAAGGAAGAAGCAAGGGTCTTGACAGACATTTTGGAGGTCAGGGTACTCCAGAGCCATGAAGAGAGACTGGCTGACTGCATGCTCTTGTAGTGGCCTTGTGTCGACTCTGAGCTACGGTATCAGCCTATAATGGAGCTCAAGTATTCTGGAGAGAGGTGAACAAAGAGAACAGGCTTATAATGACATATAGCCTGTAACAAGAAAGCACATGAGAGCAGTCTCAGGCAGCTTAGCAGCCCATATCAGCTCATAGCCATGCTTGCCACCCTCTGCTTAATGTCTGCTATGTCCACACTGTGGACACTGGCAACAGGAGTGGCATCAAACAGCAACATGGGCTCAGTCTTTGCACCTTTCCTACCTCCCAGGTATTCAACAAGGTACTTCCTCTCAGCTGTTTCAGCCATGCAGAGCACAGTTGGCACTTCTGAACCACAGTGAGTCCTCCTCAAGTACCTCAAGACCCCTGACTTTCTTCTTTTTCACATCTTAAAGCTGCATTTCACTCTCTTGTAACAGCTGCCGCAAAGAATTCACTGCCCCTAGTGCTATCCAAGAGTTCACAAGGCTCTCAGCACACATCGCATTAGTGGATAAACAAGGCTCTCAAGGGAATGGCAGGATACCAGATTACACCCTGCAAGGCCCTAGTTAGAAACAGATGGCTATCTGCCAGAACCACCACGAAGAAGCATTTAATTGCAGGATCACAAATGTTCCCAGACCTGAGGTACCTGCAATCCTGTTACTAACGTAGCTGCAGCTGAGGCAGGCTTTGGAGAAAAAGAATCCCAAACTTGCTTGTCCGCTGTAAAAGGACAAATTCTAATGTAAAAATACAGAAAGGGAACCTGTGCTTTAAAACAGCCACATTTCCAGGTATTAGGACAAAACTCAGGATACCTCTCACTGTATTCTCATCAGACAGCTAATGAGGGAGAACTAGTTCTGAGTTCACAGATGCTGTCCCAATCCAGCTAAGCAAACAAGGAATCTCAGCCTTAAGTCCTGTCTCTTCAGACCTGCTATGACAGCCACACACTGTGCCAAACATCCACTAGCTTTTTGCTCTGCCTCAGGCTATAAAGACTTCAGGAACCCAGAACCATACTCCAACGAGGGAGAGGCTTCAAGCTTGCCACACAGATCATCTGCAAGTCACACAGCTACACCAGCTAGCAAGAGAACACATTCTGACTTCAAACCAGAAGTCCAGACTATTGGGCAAGGAGGTTTGCGGTCCTGGCAAGCTGCTTCCAAGGTGGCAGCCACCAGAAGACAGAGGCTAGTGCAGCAAGAGCAAGGAATAAGGGACAACTCTTCTACCACACCAATCCTCTGCTAAGATCTGCTTCTCCTTGATCTGTGTGATGACCCTTTATCCCTTGCATGCTTGCCAAACTGAGCCACTTGCAAATGTTGCAGCAAGGCACCTCACTTACATGAGCTCTTTGTCACCTCAGCACATTTTTGCAGTCCTGTTGCACTGCAATGCATAACAAACAAGAATCCTAAGCCCAAAGCAAGCACTGTCAGGCTTATAAGCAACAGCACCTAAGAGTTTTACTGTAGGGAAAAAAATTATGCTAAACCCCACTGAGAAGAGATGATTAACACACACAAGTTAACCTTCTTTAAGGTCCCAGGACAAGCCACTAGTATCTCCTCTACAGTCAGAAATGCTGAGAAAGGGGCCAGATCTCCACAGTCACACAAGTGATCTTTCCACACCGAATTCACATTTCTAGGAAGAAGCCCTGCAACTTTACACCTTCCGAATACACAACCTTGGGTCTGGAATGCAGATGCAGGAAAATGAGGAGCACTCAGTATCTTACGTCACAGCTTCCACCTCTCCCAGAATTAGTGCACCATATGCATGCTACAGAAATCCACAGCACAAAAGGAGGCAAAACTATGAACCAGGAACATTATGCAAACACAAAAGCCATTTCTGAACCATAATTCTCAATTGTGATTCTTACCTCTCCCATTTTGTTCTCTTCCATTCTGACCACTCCTGGGATACTCTCCAAGTAGCCTTCCAGTGTGTCATGTCCTAGGTGCCTGAAGGGAATTAACTCATTGGTCAGGGATCTGTATTCATTCTGAAGTTCTGACAAACGTACACCATTTTTAAAGGCATGAAGAACAGCTCGCAGGGCTTTTGCAACAAGTTCTGGCTCCTGCATCTTCACCTACAACTCTGTCTCCAAAAGAAAAAAAGAAGAGAAAAAAAAAAAGCATTTTTACATACACAGGCTAAAATCACTGGGTTTTACTATTCAAGCTCCCTCCCCCAAAAACCAGAATGCAGCAACTCAGTGGCTCATCTCTGGAGACTGTGATACTTCTGGGTAGGCCTGTAGGGCCATGGTAGTGCAAGCCAAGCATAATGTGGTATGGAACACACGGGGCATGACAGTGTCAAAAAGTGCTGACAAAGGAGCACAGCAGCCATCATGCACAGGCTGGCTCTGCCAGACAATCACGAGAGGCCACATGCACAGAAGAGGGGTGGGTGCTGCTAAGCAACTGACCCACCACAGACAAGTACTGGATACTGTACCTGGGACAGGGCAATTCTGGATGTGTGTACAACTGGGGAAAGAGAGGCACCATGGAAAGTGGCCTGGGGGTCCTGCCAATGGGAAGCTGAACACGAGTCAGCAGTGCCCTGGAATCCAGGAGGGCCACTCATGTCCTGCGATGCATCAGGCACAGCATCACAGCCAGGCAAGGAAGAGGATTATCCCACTCTGCTCTGCACTGAGGTAGCCTCACTTTGAGTGCTGGGGGCAGTTTTGGGTACCAGAGTATAAGAAAGACATTGAGTTGTCAAGAGCGTCCAAAGGGGGGCAACAAACATGGTGAAGGGCCGTGAGGGGAACCCATATGAGGTTGAAGTCACTTGGTCTGTCCAGTCTAGAGAAGAGAAGACTGAGGAGAGACCACATTGCAGTCTACAACTTCCTTATGAGGGTAAGAGGAGCAGCAGACATTTACACTCCTGTGACCAGTGACAGGGCCAAACGGCCTTCTGTGACACCACTTTGGCCATTCCCCCTGTGGGAATTTCCAAAGTGGTGTCACAGAAGGTTTGGGCTGGATATCACGAGAAGGTTCTTCATCCAGAGGGTGACTGAACACAAGAAGAGGCTCCCCACAGAAGTGGTTACAGCACCAGGTCTGACAAAGTCCAAGTGATGCTTGGACAATGGTCCAAGGCACATGGTGTGATTCGTTTAGTTTCCTGTGCAGGGCAAGGAATTGGATTTCGATGATCCTGTGGGTCATTTTATCCAATTCAGGATATTCTGTGATTTGATGACACCTTACTACCTGCAGGGCTAAAACTTCCACTGAGAGAGGGCACAACCACCACCCCCTGTCACAGCACCCCACACCCTGCAGTGCGGGGTGTCCCTCTAGAGAGACCGGAGCTGGTCTGTGTGCCCCCAAGCCAGCACCTTCACTAATGCCCACATCTCCACACCACCATGGAAACAGCATGCATCTGGGGCATGCAATGTCTTACCCACAAGTGCACAATGCCTCGACTCCACAGACTCTTCAGAGAGAAAACACAACTTAAGTCCCCAGGCACGTGATCCTCTGACACAGGGATTTTGTTCTGGCCTTCTCTTTTTTCAGCCTGTGTTGCTCATGTCTGGTAGGGCCATGGCATGCCCAGACCCTGCCCCAGGGATATGCACTGCATGACCATCCCACTGTACTCTGCCCAGGCATGGAGCCTTCCCAGCCTGGATCGAGGGACAGACCTCGATCCATGTTCCGGGGACATGTCACGGTGCTTGCTGAGGCCTGCCTGGCAGCCACCTCACACAGCTCCAGAGCCCTCGGGCACGTCCCAGTGCTCTGTGACACCTCCTGGCTGCTCCCCAAACAGCTCAGTGCTTTTTCTACAGCCACGCAAAGCCAAAGGCCTGAACCTGTCTTTTATCCTTGTGCAATGCATTTCATCCACATCTACAGATTCATTCCATCAGCTCTCAAGAAAGACTGCTTTACCTACCTCAGGCTTATGATTTTACCATTACAAATGTCTCCTTCATATACCTCTAGAAACGTCTATAATTAGCGTATCTAAGTATGAATCTACGGGTTCATTCCTTCATACAGACAACTCTAACTGTCTACATACCTATGCATGACCTGCATATAAATATTTTGACATCTGAGTACTTCCTGGTACAAGGAAGCAGGAGCTGCAACACTGGACAAAATGGCATCTCCCTCCCACAAAATGGTGGCAGAAACCTTCCAGCCAGGGCTCTGGCCCAGAAAGTCTGGGCAGTGCGGGAGGCGCTTTCAAGGCCAGAGCCAGCACTACCTAAAGCCCTCCCAGCCCCCCAGCTCACAGGCCTGCACACACTTGGGGCTTCTCCAGGAACACCCAGCTACGCCCTTGGGCCCTTGGGGCGCAAGTAGGCACAAGTGCTGCAGGGCAGGCTCTGCGCTCCCAGCTGGGCCTCCTCCTCCCAGGCGCTCGCTCACCGCAGGGACACTCCTGCCACGGGAACCTCCCTGCCACGGCCAGACCCAAAGCCACACCAAAGCCACGGAGCTCTCGCACAACCCAGCAACAGCCCTGCTCTCCAAGTGTGTGCCGCACACAGGCTCCAGTCCAACACTGAGCACAGCACACTGGTGCACCCCAAACGCCTCGTCCTCACCCCCCAGCAGCTCATGTGCAACGTGAGCACAGCCAGTGCTGCGGGACAAGGCCACCTCACTCTCCTCAAGACCCTAAGGACCTCACTCTCCTCAAGACCCTCCAGCTCTAGGCACAGCACCAAAGTGCCCCTCCTCCAGCACACCAAGGCCAGCGACTGCTGCCCACCTACCTGCACAAGGCTCTCTCACACCTGCAGCGCTGCCACCAGGGGCCCCGCCAAAGGCTGGTCTGCACTGCTCTCCCCAAAGAGACCCTCTCCCATCACTGCTTCCCTTCTTGGGGAACTCACCAACTGGGCAACAACACACCAACTCCAAAGGAAGAGAAATGCCAACCTCAGCACATTTCAGATGCCACCACACACACTTCAGGCTCTCTCTTCCGGCACCCAACCTCACAACACGACGGTCCAGCTCCGGGGCCACACAAGGAGGCACAGCATCAAGTCCGCTTCTGCACCCTTCCTTGAACAGTTTCACTTTATGCACACGTAGCAATTCACTAACCCAACCGTACCTCTTGCTCTGTACGCTTATACTCACACACAGGTACACCCATGTCCCTGCACCCAGACAGACAGCACGGCCAGTACACCTCTTCACACACACATGGCTCCTGAGCCCTGCCATTTCTGCCCTTGCTGCTCCAGCAGGTTTTACCGACCAATCCTGCAACAATCCCTCAGCAGCAGCTGCCCTCACACCTGCCCTCTGCTAAACACAGGCACTGCCCAGGAGGAGCAGCACACACTGAACCTGCACATCTCCACACAGCAGTGGGCAAATCTACACTGGGCACTTGCATCCTTCTCTTATCCTTTCAGAGACTTTGCAGCTGGTGCACCGAGCTTCAAAGAATCAGGAGATGTGATTGCCACCTGCCAGAAGAAAAAAGACACACGAGGTTCATATCTCCTTTGGACTTGCTCAGTTTCTAATGACATCATGTGCCACAGAAACCTGTAAGTAATGTAAAGTCCTGATCATATAAAAAAATCCCAAACACTCAAGCACTGAGAACAATGCAGCAAAAAATGCAGTTCTGTCTATAACTGTTTTTCAAGCTACATTCATTCAAGACACATGGAAAAGGTGATAGGAAAATTTCTGGGGCCTTTTTTCCTACTGTCTCTTTTAAATTGTAGACACAATTTCTGATTTGGCTAACATGGCTCTTGAAAATTCTCTTGCCTAAACCTTTCGAGCTTATTTTCCTACTCAGGTAAAATTACCAGTATATGCACTACATCAAGGAGTGATGAAGAAATACTAAACAGGTTATTTTATCAAGGAGTGATGAAGAAATTTAAAATAACCTGGAATGGCAGTTTTAAAAGTTGATTCAAAAGAAAAACTTCACTAAAAGAAGAAACTGAGGATCACGGGGGAATTACATCATGTCGATATCAGACATGTTAGTTGCATACCAATGCAATAGTTGACATATATCAGAAATAGCAAACAGTATATTATAAAGTCCATCTCCTAAACTATATTGTGAGGAGTAGTCACGAGGACATGTTAAACGAGGTGACAGGTACTAGCGTACAAAGGTCAAACTGAATCTAGTCTCAACCCACACCTTACAATCTTCCCATTCCTATAGTCAGCAATTACACAGACTTGCAAGGCAGTAATGGTGACAACACCGATACATTAACAGAAAGCTACACAACTTCCGAAGCTTTTTAAAAAATCGTTTTTGAGTTAAGCTACTTTAACATGAGGTCATTCAGCAGTTATGACATTTTCCCGGCGGTTCACTACCTCCAGACAGCAGGACACTTCACTGGAAACGGAGCCCGAGCTGCCTCATCATCACTAACGCACATCGCTCAAACCCCCTCTGCCAGCACGTGAACCGAAACTTCCTTCGGAACGCTCAGAACGGATGATCCGCGCTGCGGATCATTAGCCAGGCTAAGGAAAAAAGGAAATGCGGACAGCTCTCCCGCAGGGAGGGATGCACTCCCTGGCAGCCTCGCTTTCCGCAGCCTACAAACACTCCCCGGGGAACACGTCTCCGAAGGCAGAAAGCATCCACTAACCCGCTGAACACGGGACACTTTCTCTGTCACCGCGCAAGCACTGAGGAGGGACAGCCTCCCGCGGGCTGGCAGCGCCCGTCCCTCCGCGCTGCCTTTCCCCTCAGACCGCGAGAACTTACGCCCGGCGGGGCTCCACTCCTTCCTTTCCACTTCCTCCACCCGGGGCTCTCGGGCACCGGCCACAGCCTCTTCGGGCCGCCGCCGCGGGCCGGGCCGGAGCCGGGCGGAGCCGCCGCCTCCCTGCGCGGGGCCGGGGACTGACGGGCTGCGCGGCCGCTCCCCGCGCCACCGCCCAACCGGCCCGGGCCGCCCCGCCCGGCCCGACCGCCACCTCGGCCCCGCCCGCTCCGGCCCCGGGCGCCTGCGTAGCGCCGTGCCGTGCCGCTCCCGGGAAGGGCCGCGTGTGCCCTCGGCCGAGGGAGCCGGGCGGGAGGCGAGCTGGGCTCGGCGGGGCTGGCATCCGGCCGCGCCCGTGCCGCCTCAGGCCGCCCTGCCGGCTTCCGACGGAACCAGTGAAGTCCCAGTCCTGTCACCAGGCAGCGGGCAAAGTCGCTTTCCAGAGGGAGCTGCTGAGGAATAACAGCTCCGTTAGAGCGTCAAATTCTCTTCTGCAAAGGATCATAGAATGTTAAGGGGTTAGAAAGGACCTTAATGATCAAGCCCTTCGGCCATGGGCAGGGACACCTCCCACTGGAACACGTTGCTCAAGGCCTTATCCAGCCTGGCCTTGAATGCTGCCAGGGTTGGGGCATCCACAGACTCCCTGGGCAGCCTATCACAATGTCTCACCGCCTTCACAGCCAAGAATTTCTTCTTAATATCTAACCTAAACCTAACCTAACCCCTCTTGCAGTTAGTACCTGATTATCCTTGTCCTGCTGCTGCAGTTCCTGACAGTGCCTTTTTGGCTTCCCCATACAACCCTTCAGATACTGGTTGCAATGAGGTTTCCACACAACTTTGTTTACTTCAGCCCCCAACTTTCTGAACCTGCCTTCATAGGGAAAATGCTCCAGTCCTTTCAGCAACTTTGTGGACCTCCTCTGGACTTGTTCCAATAGTTCCATGTCTTTTTTAGGCTGGGGGCACCAGAACTGTCTGCACTACTCCTGCAGATCTTTAATTAATTCACTTTAATGCTTCAATTTCAGAGTACCAAAACCCATTGAATTTAGTTCTGCAGCTGGAGCTCTCTCTTGTCACCTTGTACAGAAACCACTCCGCAGGTGCATGTCCCATCAAGGAGGTGCTGGTGGGTGCCTGCCTGCACTGCCACGGTGCTGCAGCCCTGCGTGAGGGCTGTGCTTGCCCAGCCGATATCCATGTTGCTGCCAATCTCCAGGTGGTGTGCATCTGCATAGGCACCTTGGGCACTACTGCCTTCTTGAAAGCTGTACACCCACAGCTTCAGCTTTCACTGTGTTGTCCAGCATTCCAACAGCTGATTTGTTCCCCACACAAGTGGTTACTAGTGATGGAGAGCCGCTCAGCATCCTGTATCAAGGGACCCTGCCACCCTGCATGTTGCCCACAACAGCATTCCTCTCTTGGTAGATGGTCACTTCTGAGAGCCAGAGTGGAAGCAGCATCAGGCCAAGCTGTGTGGTCACCTAATAGTGGAGGTCTGCCAAAGCCAGAGGCTGGCCCCACAGAGAGGCACATGCCAGGACAGCAGTGGAGCTGCGGAACCTCACAGGGTTCAGCAAGGGGCCTTCAAGGGGCTCCCACCTTCTGCTGTGACTGCTATGGCCTCCAGAGACTGCTTGCTGCCAGAGTCCAGTATGCTCTGACAGAGCATTTTTAGAAAATCCATGCATTGAGAATCCAATGTTTCATACAAAGTTTACTCATTTGAGGCTATTTTAGTTTACAAGGGCTTTCCATTTAGTAGGGAGCTATGGCAGTTGCAGTAAATATGCATATTAAATTTTGCAGACTGTAGCATTTCCAATATATTGCAGAATCTCCTAAGCTGTGAATCTCCTAAGTGGCTTCTAGAATATGCATATTGTTACAGTACTGTCTTCAGCTGCTAGGAGGGGATTTGTGTGCTGCAGCCAGCTTAGGGCTGAAACACTTTCTTTAAAGGTTCTTTATTCATAGTTTTTTGACATTTTTTTACTTAATTGTGCTTAATCCAGCTGTCACAGCTAAAATAAATAAAACAAGGTTGTAGGCCAAGAGGAGTTTGTACGGAGCAAGCTTCCCAAGGCCTTGTAAACAGTACCTATGCCACTGCCCAGAACACTATCCTTATCCTTGAAAAGCAGGTCTTACTTTTTTTTTGTTTTACTTTTCCTTCTCTTGGTCTAATGTGGCCATAATTTGTACAGGGAATTATTGGACACACTTATTCTATGTCAAATGAGATATTTGCAGTGCTAACACAATGATGTAGTGAGAGAAATAGGGCCAGGTGCGAAGGCCTTGAGAAGCAAGAAGCATAGAGAAGTACAGGCATGAAGCGTGACGAGATGGTGTCACAGAAACTGCAGGAAAAACAGAAACTCTTCAACAATATGTTTTCAGGGTTAGAGAATCAAGGCATTACTTTATTCTGTCCAGGATGTTTTTCCGACCAGGATGTCCAATAGACTTTTCACATATTTATACATTAAACCCCAAAGAAATTCACATTCATTAGTCTTAAATGACACAATTCTTAGTATTCAATTTCCTACTGCCTATTGATCACCTTTGATGTTAATTGCATCTTCATTCTTTGTTTCTCTTAACAATCTTTTCCCAGCCCAGGTGTCTCCAACTGCACAGGAAGTGGTAATGTTCATTAATGTCCATTAATAGTTATGGTTTATGTCCTGTGTATCTTCTGGCTACTTGGAATCCATAGATGTTAAGATCATAGAGACATGCCTGGGGAAAAGGATTGTTTGAAGAGAAACTTCAATTCCCTTCCCCCTGGGCAAAGGCAAGCAAATCCCTGACCAAAGTTACATTAAAAAAATTAAAAGTGGTGTAATTTCCAGCAATTGCACAAAGGTTTTAGGCAGGGTTTGGTTTGCAAAGGCTCCTGTTGGCCCTCTGCCAGTCTGAGTAGGTGAATGGACATGTTCACCCAGGGCACAGTCTCCTGCAGGCTTGCATGTCCAGGACTGAGACAAAATTCTAGACCAAACAAGTTTCACAACAAAGACTTCATGTAGCTGGGTAAACAGATACACCACCAGTTACAGGTCTAATGGAAATTTTGTGCTGTGAGAAGGACACATGACACAGCTGTGAGAGCAACTTCTTCTCACAGTGTCCCAAGTACACTGTGGTTATGGGTTGTTGGACTGTGCAGGACTAAAACCTGCACCTGTCGGCCAGGTATCCAAAACTGCTGCGAGTGACAGTGCAGGTCTACTCTCCTCATTTTCTTTGATGCTGCAGCAACCATAAGAGCCCCTAACAACGTCAGGATAGGGTGATGGGCAGGCACACATAGGAGAAGAGGACCTTGAATACTTTTAACATCAAAATTTTAAATCCAATATGAGACTTCTGCATTTCTGTGGTGCATGACATCTCCACAATGAGTAGGTCTAACAGGTGGAGAATTCCCGTGTCTTTTTCTGGCAGGTGGCAATCACATCTCCTGATTCTTTGAAGCTTGGGACACCAGCTGCAAAGTCTGCTGTCTGTCTGGGTGCAGGGACATGGGTGTACCTGTGTGTGAGTATAAACGTACAGAGCAAGAGGTACGGTTGGGTTAGTGAATTGCTACGTGTGCATAAAGTGAAACTGTTCAAGGAAGGGTGCAGAAGCGGACTTGATGCTGTGCCTCCTTGTGTGGCCCCGGAGCTGGACCGTCGTGTTGTGAGGTTGGGTGCCGGAAGAGAGAGCCTGAAGTGTGTGTGGTGGCATCTGAAATGTGCTGAGGTTGGCATTTCTCTTCCTTTGGAGTTGGTGTGTTGTTGCCCAGTTGGTGAGTTCCCCAAGAAGGGAAGCAGTGATGGGAGAGGGTCTCTTTGGGGAGAGCAGTGCAGACCAGCCTTTGGCGGGGCCCCTGGTGGCAGCGCTGCAGGTGTGAGAGAGCCTTGTGCAGGTAGGTGGGCAGCAGTCGCTGGCCTTGGTGTGCTGGAGGAGGGGCACTTTGGTGCTGTGCCTAGAGCTGGAGGGTCTTGAGGAGAGTGAGGTCCTTAGGGTCTTGAGGAGAGTGAGGTGGCCTTGTCCCGCAGCACTGGCTGTGCTCACGTTGCACATGAGCTGCTGGGGGGTGAGGACGAGGCGTTTGGGGTGCACCAGTGTGCTGTGCTCAGTGTTGGACTGGAGCCTGTGTGCGGCACACACTTGGAGAGCAGGGCTGTTGCTGGGTTGTGCGAGAGCTCCGTGGCTTTGGTGTGGCTTTGGGTCTGGCCGTGGCAGGGAGGTTCCCGTGGCAGGAGTGTCCCTGCGGTGAGCGGGCCTGGGAGGAGGAGGCCCAGCTGGGAGCGCAGAGCCTGCCCTGCAGCACTTGTGCCTACTTGCGCCCCAAGGGCCCAAGGGCGTAGCTGGGTGTTCCTGGAGAAGCCCCAAGTGTGTGCAGGCCTGTGAGCTGGGGGGCTGGGAGGGCTTTAGGTAGTGCTGGCTCTGGCCTTGAAAGCGCCTCCCGCACTGCCCAGACTTTCTGGGCCAGAGCCCTGGCTGGAAGGTTTCTGCCACCATTTTGTGGGAGGGAGATGCCATTTTGTCCAGTGTTGCAGCTCCTGCTTCCTTGTACCAGGAAGTACTCAGATGTCAAAATATTTATATGCAGGTCATGCATAGGTATGTAGACAGTTAGAGTTGTCTGTATGAAGGAATGAACCCGTAGATTCATACTTAGATACGCTAATTATAGACGTTTCTAGAGGTATATGAAGGAGACATTTGTAATGGTAAAATCATAAGCCTGAGGTAGGTAAAGCAGTCTTTCTTGAGAGCTGATGGAATGAATCTGTAGATGTGGATGAAATGCATTGCACAAGGATAAAAGACAGGTTCAGGCCTTTGGCTTTGCGTGGCTGTAGAAAAAGCACTGAGCTGTTTGGGGAGCAGCCAGGAGGTGTCACAGAGCACTGGGACGTGCCCGAGGGCTCTGGAGCTGTGTGAGGTGGCTGCCAGGCAGGCCTCAGCAAGCACCGTGACATGTCCCCGGAACATGGATCGAGGTCTGTCCCTCGATCCAGGCTGGGAAGGCTCCATGCCTGGGCAGAGTACAGTGGGATGGTCATGCAGTGCATATCCCTGGGGCAGGGTCTGGGCATGCCATGGCCCTACCAGACACGAGCAACACAGGCTGAAAAAAGAGAAGGCCAGAACAAAATCCCTGTGTCAGAGGATCACGTGCCTGGAATAATGTAGAAAAGACTATAAGAGGCTCCTCCAAAAGTCTACATGTCATTCTTTACATTTACATCATTTTTGCAGTTAAAACACAGGAGTGTCAGCATGCAATGATGTCTGTCCTGTTGGACAACAGTTACTGCAAGGCCCATAAGGACCAGAACTCCCGAGGAAAAGGCAAGTGGATCATTATGAGCATTGCAGTGTTGCAGAGCTTTTCAGCCATCATCATGGTGCATGTTGCTCTGACAGGTTAGATAGATGCAGAACTGCTGAGCAAGGCAAAAAGGCTGCATGGCAGACTACTGTGGTCTACATAGGGCAAGGTCACACCAGGCCACATCCTTTTGTTGGAGGTTGAGCTTCATGTTCTCATGCCCATCCTCTTCCTGTCCATCTTCTGACATGATTTTCAGGCAAATGATAGTCTCAGATTTCTCAAGGTCTATTCTAATCCATCCATGGAAACACATATTAAGGAATCTGCCCTGGCCACATAATGAACAGGGCTAGTGAGTGTAGATGTACATAGGCATTGTCTGGTCACAGCTGGGACTGCTTCTGAATTTTTGTGTACTCCTTTGGAACATGGAGGAAGAAGAAAGGATTCTTTGCCTCTGTGCGATCATATTGCATATGCACTGTGTGCCTGTTTGAGTTCAAGCACAGAAAAAACTGCCTGTTCAAGCTCTGATACTGCTGGATTGCTGTTTTTATCAGTGCTGACTGTGCAGCAGGTACACTGTCTGATCTGTAAGTAGGAGTTCCTGGGGTAGGAGATCTCTCCCTGAGAAGGAGAGGCCCTCCCGGCAGTGGCTCTGTGTTGAGCCAGCCCAGCAAAGGTGCTGGATGTGCAGCAGAGGAGGGGGAAGGATGAGCTGGAGAGCGCCGCTGGAGGGGTTGCCTGGCTTCTAGTGTCATCATCCATTGCCCTTGTTTTCCTGGGCTGTGTGGGTCACCCTAGAACAAGAAGAGAGATCCCTGGAACAAGCTGTTGCTGTTTAACGATCTCTTGCTTTTGTTGTTTTTCTGCTTTGATTGCCCTGTCTTAATTGTGAGAAAAGATCCTTTTTGGAGCTGCTGTTTGGTAAATTTCAGAGATGCAGGTGAAATCCCTGAGTTTCTCTTGTGCTGCTCCTGTGCAAAATGGTCATCTCAGATGTTCCTTGGGGGCTATGGCTAGCAAGGTAGCAGTGCTGGCCCCATGAAGGGCTGCTTTTCAGACTGTGCCACCACCTTATAGGCAAAGCTGAGGTTTGCAGAGTATCAAGTGTGCAGTTTTGCAGAGTGAAAGCTGTGTCTTTCACCTGTGGGTTATCTGCGATGTAACCTGTTGTGGCATCTTCCAGGTGCATGGCTGTTCTGAGACTGTATGGAGAGATGGATCTCTTTATGTGCTTCAGTGTGGTGGTGGAGATTGTGTTTTGTGAATGCCTGGGTGCAAGCCACAGTGCTGTAGCACAGAGACCCAGAACTGGTCTGTGGGTCTGTACTCCAGGACAGAGACAGACAACCCTTTACCTTTTTGGATGCTGCCATAGCTACCCTGACAGGTGATGTGTGTGTTGAGGGTGATGGTTGTGCAGGTGGCTGTTCTTTCCCTCTTGCCTGACTCTGTGTTGCAGCGTCAGTGTTGTGCTGGGAGCCAGGAGCCAGCTGACCGTGTTTGGGTGAGCTGAGCTGAGGGCTGGAGCTGCAGTTCTGCTGGGCTAGCGGTACATGCTGCTTTTCAGCCCCATTTGAGCCTCTCTAATCCCAGGGGCTTAGTCAGCTGCTGCCCCATCATTTATTTCTGTGTTGTTTTCAGCTGCCCTGGGCCGTCAGCTGACGGTGGTGAGAAAGTGTTTGCTGTTGCCCATTGTGGCTGTGCTCAGTCCTCCGGAGCTGTGATTGTGGCAGTAATCCTCTGCAGGGGGAGGGCTCCGGCCCGGGCTGGGTTGGAAGTCAGCGTGGCATTGAATGGAAATGCAGTGGCGTGCCACTTGCACGGTGGCATAGCTGTGGAGTGGCCCAGAGCAGCACAACAGCTTAATCCTGCTGCGGTGCCTGCTCTTTCTGGAAGATCCAGAGAAAGCAGGCATGTCCTGCCTCACCCACCTGCATGAGTTCCATGTGCCATCCAGGGTCTAGGTGCCAGAAGGGGAGAGGAAGATGTGCTTGGTGCACTCATGAGAGCAGCAGCCAGCCCCAGATTTTGTGCCTGAGAGCACAGTGTTCTGTTGACAGCTGATAACCTTCCTGCTGCTTCTCACTAAAGGTCCCTTTAGTGCTTTCCTGGGTGTGCTTTTTGGACAGTTACCCAGACAGTGCTGACGGAGTGGGCAGGTGCCCTAGGAGGAAGAGGCAGCCTTGGGGCTGCAGTGTGGATCTGCTAGGGCTTTGCTCAGGGGCAGGACTCTTCCCAGGGGCAGGAGACACTCCTTGTGTGTGGACTGTGGCTGTAGCAGCAGCTGTTTGGACTTGCCCAGACAGCAGCTTGGAGCAGCTGAGAGGTGGGGGGTGATGGCAGCAGATCCAGAGGTTGTGAAGCCGAGGTGGGCATGAGGAGATAGGTGTCAGGAATAGAGAGGAAGCCAGAGGAACTGGCAGCGGCTGTGTGAGGAATGGAAACTTGGGGCTAGGGGCTAGGGGCTAGGGAAGAAAGATGCGCTGAGTGCAGCAGATGAGAGAGTGAGGCCAGTGCCCCAGCAGGAACAGGGAGACTCGTGATGGGCCTCTGTGTGTGCACCACAGCTCTGAATGTCATGAGAGTGGACTGAATGTTGTGATCCTCAGCAAGCAGGGTGGAGCTGCAGTGGAGAAACCTGTCACCGGCTCTGTGCTCTGTTTTGTTAAAGGCGCTATTGTATAGAGGATAGAAGGACTAAGCCATCTAGCTGCGCAGGAGAAATTTGTTCTGCAGTTCCTTCCACCTCAGGTTGCCCTTAAGCCATCCAGTCTGGGACCTAGTCTTCAGTCCATGCAGACTCTGCCCCACCAAATTCTCTGTGCTCATGCATGTAGGGCCTGGCCCTTGGACTCTTGAGGGCTTTGCTCCCCACCACCAAGACAAGACATCTAGTGTCTGTCTGTGGTTGTGCCATCACTGTGCCCCCATGCAGAGTACCATGGGGCCTGGCCTTTAGCCATGAAGTTCAGGCTCTTACTTGACAGGACAGTTGTCACAGTTTCCTCAGGGCAGGCAGAACCTTGCCGTCAAGGCTGCCCAACTCTCAGCACCCCTGGAGCTGGCCCTGGAGCAGTGTTTGGCTTTGTTCTCCACTGCTGAATGCTGTGGCTTGGCTCGCATCCTATCAAATGTCATGGCCTCCCCCCTGGCTGTGTGAAACATTGTTCCTCCGTGTCTTGGTTTAACACCATCTGGCCACCAAGTGTCAACACAGCCACTCACTCACCGCCCCACCAGTGGGACTGGGGAGAGAACCAGAAGACTAAAACCTAGAAGACTATTGGTTTGAGATAAAGACAGTATTATATGAAAAACAAAAGCAAATTTAAAACACACATAAGCAAAATCCCCCAAAGAATTAAATCACCACTTCCCATGGGCAGGCAGCTCTTCAGCCATCTCCAGGGGCCCCCTCCCATCTCACAGTGACCTGGAGACACAAATGCCATCATTCCAAATGTCTCGTTCTTCCTCCTTCTTGCACGCAGATTTAAATACTGAACATGATGTCAAATGGTCTGGAATATCCCTTCCTCCCCTGCATGGTAGTACGAAAAGCAGAAAAGGCCTTGACTCTGTGTAAGCCCTGCTCAAGAATGACTAAAATGTCTGTATATTATCAACCCTGTGTGCAGCACAAATCCAAAACACAGCACCTTTCTGGCCACTGTGAAAAAAATTCACTTTATCCCAGTAGAAACCAGCACACCCCAGCTCACGTCAAGCCAAGCACCACTGTGGCTGCTGCTGGGTCATGCCTTGGGCTGCCCTGTGTCCCTTTGCAGGCAAATTTCAGAGAGATAAACTCCCCCTGCCAGCTTTCCCCCAACAGGGGCCTGGGTCCTTTGTGCCCTTCCTGTGGTGGGCCACTCCCAGGGCACAGCTTGCCAATGCTTCCCCAGCATGTGCTCCCTTCCACGGGGGAATGGCACCTGCAGAGCAGCACCCCACACCTTTCTGCTGCTCCTCCCAGCAATGCTGCCTGCTGCTCATGGGCTGCACCACCTCACTGCCCTGCGAGACCCAGCAAAACCTGCTGGCAATACAGTCCTCAGCAACACTGGGAGAGCAGTCTTAGAAACCTGTGTCCTCAGTACCACACCATACTGCCATTTGTTTTCTTCCCCAAACTGATTATAATTTCAGAGGATTACTTAAAGAAAGATGGAACAAGCTTTTAAAATCCATCAAACAATAGTTAAAGCACAAACATCTTTGCATAACTACAGCACACTGTTTCTCTTAAAATAATTTTTAAACCACAGCAATAGCACATCCAGTATCTGGGCAGTTCCTGAAAGCCTTTCCAAAGACAGGGGCGGGTTCTGCTATCCACAGTAAGAAAGCAAGAGGGCAGCAACCTCCAGTTTAACAGTGAGTTAACTAGCCAAGAACATAATGAAGTGGTCCGTGCCCAGCAGCAAATGTCCGTGTTCGTGTTAAAAGGGAATTGCCAGAACTAAAGTCTCTGGTTTAATAACATGGTACTTGACACTGCTTCATTTTTTTGCCAACACTCATAAAACTTGTCAGACACCTAGAAGAATATTTATAATCAACAGAAACTCAGCAGCTCTCTCTAACAGGCAGATAAAACTGTGATCTTGGACAGGCTTTGGCAGGATGCAGGGTAACATTTATGACCAGAATTGCTGACACACCACAGTTAAAAACTTTAAAAGACTGAAAAAATCCTCAAAATGTTCACTTGTAACTCAAAGAAGCCTGAAAAGGTGTTAAATGTTTCTAGAGGAGAACAAATACGGCAAGCCATTGTAGACAGCAGTAATACAGGAGTGACGACAGGTCTTGTGGTGGGAGTGGCTGATGAGGAGGAGGAGGTGCCAACGGGGGCCAAAGACTGGGCAGCTGAAGAGGGAGAGTGCAGAAAAAAATGTGCCACCCAGTCAACTGAAGCAGTCTCCTTTCCTGTAGCAGTTGTGACGGAGTGTCTTCAAGTCTGGCATGTCCTAGATGAGTATAATTTCCACACTTTTGTTGCAGACATGCTGAATCTCTGTCAGATGGCGATCTCAGCCTCCCAGAGTTTTTTCTGGACTGGGGGTTGCCTGTGGGGACTGTGGCTTATGAGATTGAGAGTCAGTCATAGAAGACTTGCTCTCAGCTCTGCTCCGTGTTTTGCTGGGGGGGCTGCTGCATCAGAGGACACCAAGCCATTCCTGTGTGACAGAAAAATATGGGAGTGGGACCTTCAATGCAAGGCTGTGTAGAGACCATGTGACTGGGTTAATTTGTTTCCACTTAGGCAGGGGTTGGCAAGATCGACATGTCCTTGCTGCTGGGAATGTTTTGTGCCTTCTGAGCTGCTTGTGCTTTGGAAATTGCAGGAGGGAAAGCTTCTTTGAGCCAAAATACTGTGCAAATGAGCAAATGAATGGGGTTGTGAGCAATATCCCCAGAAATCCTGGACTGACAGCAGCCTCCTAGTTATCTGGCACAGACTTGAGGGCACTGGTCCAGCAGAGGTGCCGGTGCTGGTCTGTTAGAGTGGCTAATTGTGGTAAAGGATCACTGATTAACAGCACAGGTTGGCTGAGGGAAGCCCTGAAATTGACAGAGCTTGTCCCTTCCTCACTTTCTGGTGTAGACTGAGGTGATGTCTATGTGCAATTTAACCGTGCACATTTTCTGCTGCTGTCTCTGCCCCCAATTACAAGGGTCCTGCATTAAGTCACCAGGCTTCTGGTCAGAGCACTTGTCTCTGCAGACTCTGTGCCTCATCTCTGCTGATGTTCTACCTCTCTAACCTGTCTATAACCATTGTGTTGCTCTTGGTTTTCCTATCCCTCTCTCTTTCTGTAATTGCCTAGTAGACTCTTAGGCTCGATTTCTTGGTTTCCTGGATACACCAGTATAGTATGGTGCCAGCTACAAGAGAAGTCTGGGCAAATTGTGAGGGACAGAGATTTGTTCAAGAGTGAATGTTGAGCCTTATTAGTTGATGAGGAGGCAAGGTTTGACCCATTTGTGTTACTCACTCATGTCAAGGCTGCTTGCCTGTAGGTAGGCACCTGCACAGGCAGTGCTCTGTCTGCATGGATTTGTTTTCAAGATGCTGACGCCACCACCACTGCATGTTCCACCATTTGGTTATTCAGCCCCAGCAGGAGGGATCACAGGTGCTACAGTTGTTCACAACAAGGAAGCATCTGTTATAGAGCTCAAAGCTGTCATCTGATCATCAATTTGATGTCCAAAATTATTCCATTAGCCCTTAAACTTAATTTCCTTTATTATTTACCTAAAAGTTTTTTTTTTTTTAGCTGTGCTTCAAAGAGTCTTGTCTAACTGGTGGCTAAATCCACCCTGAAGTTAAACTGCAATTTATCATGGTCCAACCCATCTTTCCCATTCTCAGACTCCAGTTCCCCTTGAGAAGAAAGTGGTATAGCCAGATTGCAAGGCACAACCTTGTATGGGCAGGGTGGGACTGCTGGTAGCTGTCTATTCCTCTTGCAGTTCTCTCAGCCCACAGGAGGGCAGGGGTAAGAATAATTTCAGGTTTGGATGTTTTGTGGTTTGTTCTTTTCTATGTATGAAGGTCAGTGTTTTGTTTGTTTCCACTCTTTTCCCAGAACTGTAGCTCCAAACTGAGGTTTTTCCATGTATGGATTTAAATGTAATTGTAGCTGCTTCAGAACTTGTTGATTTGCAGTCCAGCGGGGAACAGTAAGGTTTTTCCAGAGGTGTTGGGACATAACCAAGGCCTCCTCAGTTCTGCAGTCAAGTTGTTGAACAGAGCAGGGAGAATGAATTGCTCATTGCCAGAGGCAAGGTTACTGGCAGCAGGAACACCCCAAGTGGAGGTGTCCGGCTGAGTGACCCCCCCCACCATCCTCAGCCATGAAAGGCAGACCCGAACCCCTGAGGAGGGGTGAGCTGTTCTACCCCAAGTGGGGCAGAGTTTTCACCTGGGCCTGGCTCACTGGACAGCCCTTCCACTTGCCCCAGCTGAGTCCCTCCAAGCCAAGGTCCATGAGGTCTGGCCCTTGAGTTGTGCAGGCCAGGTCCACCACTGTTCACCTGAGCCAAGCATAAGGCTATGTGTGGGCCTGTTTCCCACAGCTTGAAAACCAGGTCACGTGTTTCTAGAGAAGGGCAAACAGAACAAGGAATTGTACGAAAATACCTTGGAAAATCTGGATCATCGTTAAAGAAGTCTGGGTGCATTAAAGTAAACTGGTGCTATCAGAGAAAGACTTTACCAATTACAGTGCTAACCAGAGAAATGAGGGTTTTAGAGGTGCTTGAATGTTGCAGGGATCAAACTTAGATGTTGTCTCACAAATGAACACGTTTGAAATCACACTGTTAGAACACAGCCATCTTTTCACAGGGCATGACCCAATCTCAAACAGCAAGGCTACGAAATTCCTATAAGCAGTGCCCAGCTGAGATAAAGTATGTTTGTTTCTGCAGAAGTGTATTCTGCTATTTTTAAAGCATAACTACTCCACAAGCATCCAGGGTAGAAGAGATGTTGTATTTGTTCACAGCAAATTCTAGTTACAGATCTCTGGAATTTGTAAATAATACTTAGAATACAATATTTCATATTGGTGCAAAATGTACAGTCAAACACAAAACATGTATTGCAAAATATACACAGAATTGTTCTAAGAACAGAACCCAAGGATGAACAGATGTTTAAATATAAGAGAAAACTCCATATTTTATAAATTAGTTTAAAAAAAATCTATTAGTACACTAGGTATGTTTTCTGTAGACAAGTTACCACAATATAGTGACATGTCTCATTTTCAAGGCAGACATTGAGAAACAAGTTACATCATTAAAAGCTAGTTTTTGAGACCAATCCACAAGTAAATGTGTGATAACACATTACTGGTTTGAGGCACAGTGTGGAAACTGTTTTCAACCACTTTAATGCTTATACTTAGGCTGCTTTTTTTTTTCAGAGAATTAGGCAGATGCACAAAGAATAAGCACTAGACGATAACTTGTCAGCTTACATTAGTTTATTGGGTCAGGATTATTTATACTTATGTATTAGAACATTCACAAGAAATGCTATGAGACGTTTTAAGAGTATCTTGATAATAAAACAGCATTCATACAACTGTGTAAATTGGATGATTTAAATAACCAGAGGTGAAAAACAGTTATTTAAGCAATAGTTAAGTTATAGTTTGAGAAGAATTAAGATGTCATCAGTCATTTTTAACTAGGAAAGATGCTGAAATCTATAGTGAATTACAAACTCTAACGCTTTGCATTCAAAGCAGAGATGTTGTCTTCCAATATTCAGAACTTGTAGCTTTAAGATACTGATTGCTGCTAGCTACACCATTGCTAACTAAACTATCACAAGAATAACTTGCTTTGGGCATGTTTGGAATGCTAGAGTTATACAGCTATTGCTATGCTACAGATCCCCAAATTTTGCTTTAAAATAGCAGTGAAGGCTTTATAAGCACCCAAAAATTACACAATAAATACTCAGTAATACTTCAAGCACCTCTTGCTACTCAGTTTGGCAAGATAAGCAGCACTAAGAAATGGATGCCATGGTGAGACAAAGTATTAGCAGTTTGACTCCGGCACTCTTGATTTGTGCCTGCCTGCCTTCAGAAAGCAAAAGAGCTTGTGTGACACACTCTGTGATGGTGAGAGAGTGGACTGTAAGTGCCAGACAGTCACCAGACTTACAACCTTTCTGCAGTCAAGCACAAGTGTGGGCTCTCTCCTCTTCAACCTGCAGTGATCTGTATGAGGAGAAGCTCTGCCTCGTATGGCTGATGTTTATATGGGGAGTTGCTGCCAGAGGTGTAATAGGGCATATGCACCATATAAATGATGCCATATCTTCTGAAGTCAGGTTGTCCCCTAAATAACACACTTGACCAGTGCAGAGTGACATGCTAAATGGGTATGCTGCCAGGAGAGCTCAGAGGGATAACAACACCAGTAACACTGCCCTATTAAAAAATACTTTGCTTTGGGATAGATCTTTAAAATCTATAAACATTTATTTCAAGACTTCAACTTCTTCAGCACTGATCTGCTATAAATCTGCTATTTCTCATAAATTATCTTCACAAAAAATAAAGTCACTCTTTCAGAAAACATGTTCAGTATAACACACTTGTATCAGTAAAAGTTCTGTCCTGTGAGTCCATGGCAGACAAGCCATAACCCACACTGAAATCTCTCCAAAGCAACATAGCCAGGACTCTAAAACCAGAAGGCAACTATTCCATTAATTACCACGATAAGCAGAAACAGTGCTTCCCAAATACACAGAGTGCACCATTTCAGTGGACGTGTATGGGTTTACAATCAATAGTCTCTGTCCTGTAAACATTGAAACTGCCACTCTAACTGCAGGTTAAGGTTAATACTTTGCATTCATTTCGCTGCACTCCACACATACAATGCCTACACTGCTAAAAAAGAAACCACAACAAAACAACACTATTAAATAGCAAAAGGAATGAAGGCTTTGGGCTGGATGTCTCCTGAAACTAAGTGTCAAATCAGTAAGTGTTGACATTATAAATAAAACTTGAACATTACGCATTATAGAAGCAGTCTAGTAAAACCTAAAACTTAGAATAGCAGCAAATTTGCTCAAAAACGTACACAAATGTTCAGTCAGTCAGCTATAAATACATTCTGCAATGTGAGAAGCCATCTCTATCCCCAAGCAGGCTTTCAAGGAGAACACAGTGTTAGACATGGATGGGGATCAGGAACACTGCAGCCAGAGAAACTCCTAAACAATTGTATTCTACAAACTTGTTCTCATTGTTATCTGAAAGTGCATCTTTTTATCTGTAGAATCATCCCCATATTTACAAAAAAAGTACAAACATTGCAATTTTGCCACACTCTAAGCCCATCTAACCTGCATTTTCTGTTAAGTGCAAAAAGTATAATGAAGTTATACATATTCTGACGCATATAAAATTGAAGCCTGAAAATGAGGCAACGTTGTCACCGGTGAATCCAAGGCAATTCAGTAGTTGCCAGATCTTTGCTGTGCAGCTGTTAGATGGCTAAAGTAGAAGCTGAAGTAGAAATTACAGAATAGTCTAAGCCAAACTGACAGAGCAGCCTTCAGAGCAGGAACTCCATTCCCCCATTCTCCACACACATTCACCAGCACATGCTCATACCTCCATTTGGTACAGAACTAGGCCCAAAGGGCAGGAGGGCAGCCTGGCAGAAACAGGAGGATGTACAGTCACTTTGAAGGTGGTAAGGAAGACTTACGGGGTGCAGACTGAAAAAGGATCTACTGCCAGTGCAAAAGTCTAATGAGCCCCCAGTACTGGTGGTGGAATATGGACTGGAGACTGTGCAAGACAGAGCATACCTACAGTTTGTACATTATTAAATACATATGCAACAAATCTATTGTGTCTTCAACATAAGCCCTTTTAAAGTGTCACAACAGCTCCTCTTACCTTCTCCTCCCACAAAAAAAGGTTTCATTTGGTAATGACATTTATATGACAACAGACTGCTACAGAATCACGTGCATGCATAAATGCTGAGCAATTTGAAACAGCTGACATTCAGATCAAGTACCATATTTGCTCTAAAGACATTAAATCAATACAATATTTGTAAGAGGGTAACCATAAGGATTAACAACCATTGTCTATAACAGTTCATTTCGTTTTGTTGCAGCTTCTTCCTAGTTCTTAAAATGCTACAATAGCCATTGCCACTGGTTTTAGACACACAGATACTTGACTAAATCTAGAAAGAGCAAGCAGAGCTCAAACTGCATAAATGCAGAAACTGTACTCTAAACATGGTTGTGCTTTCACTATATTGCCATCATGACATGTTGGAAAGTACAAGTCCTGCCTCATGTTCAAAAACTGGTGAAAGGAAGATCCAGAAGTGAGCGCTATCAGAATGCTGTAACAGGGCAAAAGCTGTATAATTAGGCACTGTGGAAGGAAATACAATAAGGCCTAGTCTTAAAGGGTGTGTGCACATGTATGTACACACAGGGTATGTACACACATATAAACAAAAGGTTTTTGGCAAAATAACCCTTTCATCTAAACTCAATACAGTGAAAACACCAGCAATTTAAACTGTACAAATCAAGGGTAAAAGCCATGGAGGAAAAAAGCAATAAGTTTTCTGAAGTAGCACCCGTATCTCAAGGATGAGCTTTTGAATTTTAGTTCTACTAATTCAAGGCAGAGGTAATGTGTTTATCCATCAAAATAGATTTTAACCAACTGACCACCTGCACTAGTCTGCAACACTGTCGTATCTGAAAGGAACCAGGGTTTTCAGGACCTTTCTGTCCCCAGTGCTGGCAATGCCTAAGTAGGACACTAGTAAAAGGTCAGGAGAGTGTACCTCAGCAGGAGAGATGCTAGTTGTGCTGTTTGTGCCTGCCATGGCTTATAGGCAAGGTAAAAAGGCAGTGGAGAGAGGATGAAGGACTGTGCTCAGGATAGCAAAGAGCCTGCATCTCTTCACTGTCCACAGTTACAGTTCCTGGTCCTGTGTCCCTGATGTTACTTAACACCTGTCTTGACAGAACTGAGCCTCTTCCCCTACACTTTTGTTGCTGCATTATTTGAAGTACTTGGCCATGTGACCACTAGGTTCTCTCACAATACTACTCAGTCAGTATGGAGAATCATCTATCTGCCCACTGTCACATAAATTATACTGCATTGTTATCTTCAGTGGAAATGCTATGTTAAAATGTTTCATATTAACTGTGAAGAGTTTACCCCCTCCCTTCATGCAGGCCTTGCATACCATGGAAGAAAACACTAGTCCTTCTCAGACACCATATGCAATGAAAATGTGAGAAAAAAATACACATACACATACATACACACACACACACACACACACACATTCTTGATATAATGGCCTTTACAGAACCTGAAACTAGAACATCTTTATGGAGGGGTTAATGAGTGAGTTTCTCCTTTTAAAAGCTTTACAGGAAGTTTCCTGTCTCAACTGAATCTGTTTTGCCATCAAAACACATCTTTTGATGCACAGAGGCCTTATATACTAAGTGTTTTTCTTAAGCTGTGTTTTCATTCCAGTGTGGCACTCATCTACTCAAATACATGGCAGTTGGTTTCTGAGAAAAAAAGAAAAGGGAACAAAACTCAAAGCCTTCTTGTCCTCTACCAGGACGCCCTCTGGAAGCTAGGAAGAGATTACACTCATACTTCAGAGTCACCTTGCTACCATGATGCTATCCCAAAACAGGCTTTTACAGAGTTCCAGGGATGGGAAATTGTCACAAGGAATATGCCGCAGCAAGGGGCCCTCTGATTAAAATATTGTGACCTGTGAGTTTTATGTTATTTCAGATAACAGATACAGAGCAAAATAAGAGACAGACAGGTCCTTAACAAGCCAAGAACTTGAACACTGTCAGATACCTGATGCAGGATTATATATGCCTAGAAAAATAATAAGACAGCCTTATTTATTTGGGCTGCAGAAGACAGTCAATACCAGAAATCTTAAAATTTATGCATGTTTTCTGTAACAAAAAGCCCAGCTTCCATTACTGAGTCAACAGCTGGAAAGTAGAGCATGCATTCTTTCTGCTGTCCCAAGGATACCAAGCAGTTTCTCTCTCTTTCTGGACAATTATGAACCAGCAGCCTGTTCCAGATTTCCTCTCTAATTTGTGAGCTTCATTCAGACAGTGCACATCCTGAAATACAGTATTTGGTCCTCCCTACTTGTAATGCTGGTACCAGGATGCCAGAAGAGGTCCAGCTGACCCCTCATGCCCAGGTTCTAAAGAAGACAACCCTGTGTTTAATGATCAGGAAGACAAGGCTTTTAGCTCTGTACTATCCAAACTATTTCCTTCATAGCATGAGTCCAGTTTTCATGTTGAATGAAAGCAAAATTTTAGTCCACACTGTGGGACCTGAAGAACATCCCCAAATATAAATTAAGAATTCGAACAATTAAGAAAAGATTTCATTGAAAACAGAAATGATTCCTCCAACTGCATCTCTACCAGAAAACTGAGAAGGAATCCCTAGATTGAAAGGAGAAGCTGCAGGCATCTGCCATTTTTCCATAGCTGTTTCGTCTCTCTTTGTAGCTTTAGCTGTATCATTCTGTTGCTATAGATGACATTCATACCCTCGTTGCAGCATGACCAGAAAGCAGAAAGCACATGTAATGGTCAGCTCTTGCGGAAGCTGTCACAGTGCTAGGAGTACAGACTCATCAACGAGTCCCAGCAAGAACTGCCTCAGCATGTAACTGGCTCCATCACAAAACAGCTTTTTGTGTATTTCATAGTTACACTTAAGTCCCCCAAAGCAGCTAGAGATGTTTTTCTAGACACACTGGCAAGAGGGGTGCTCTAAAGGCTAACACTCAAGTGATGAATTCATGCCATCCACAGCTGAAATAGTTATTACTGTGCAACAGAGGACAAGTAAACCCACCATATGGCTAAGTAGGCTCTAGCCAACATGGCTTAAGCAGTTCCAAGCAGCAGATGCACAGAAGTGGCAAAATCCTGCAGGCCCCACCCCCTGCCCACAAGTGGCTCACAGAACCCTTTGTGTATGATGCTGACCAACAGTGAAAGGTTCAGTTCCTGGGGAACCACAGTGAGATGAGACAGCAGAGATGTGAGTGAAGAACAACATGCCTATAGCCATGGATAGCAGATCTGGATGGCGTATGGCAGGTGTATGGCTGCTCTAGCACAAAGCTGTAAAAGTACTGGATCGCCACAGCTTCAGCAGATGGGTAAACACAGAGAGGTGGTCTTGGCCTCACAGGAACTGATGAAGAAACAGCCTCTGAAGAGCACACACTCATCCAAGTGAGAAAAGACAGTCACTGTGTCCCTGGGCCCACACCTAGTAACACCCACAAAGACTTGAGAAGCCTAGCAAGGTAAGTGAATTTTCATGATGACTCTTGCATTCCCAGTTATTTGAAGCCTAGATGCTAAGACTCCTCATTAAAGCTATGCTGCACATCAGTTCAGCTCTAACATATGACTGTGCTGATTTACTTAATTGAACACGAAGTGGTACTTCTTTTAACCTAATTAATGATGATTCTTGAACTTGCTGTTTATAACAGTCCAAATTCATGAAAGTGAAACAACACAAGTAAAGTCAAATCAGCAGAGTCTGGTGTTAAAGTCAATGGTTTCAGTGATAAAAAAGAATTGGTATAACATATTATTGCCTTGGGTATTCTTGTTCCTTTTTATTTTGAGAGTTGTAGCTGATGAAATTCAAATGCCTTTTAAAACTGGCTTTGGCTGAATAACGAGAAACTAAGCTACAATTCAAAAATTGCTCTACAGGCTGTTTCCCCTTCATTCATGCTGTCCAAATACTGTTGAAGTAAATGCTCTGAAATATTTTGACTCAATTGTTCTAGTACTTTCTCTCTTCCCAGTGCACTGGGATCTTTTTACAGAAATAATCTCTCCTGCGTTTTGTGTTTTTCTCTTTACACTTGTACTATTTCAGCTGTGCTATTTGGACTGATCTAAGGAGCTCTCAGCAGCTCATGCTTTTGTCTTTTTTTGGTTAGGATGCTATTGTGAGCATTAATTTAAAGGAACACATTTTCAGTTATAGAACAATTAAAAAATTATCTATGGAATGATTTTCTTTAAGAATGAACTGAGAGGAGGGAAGGATTTTTTGTGAAGGCAAATGCAGAAATCTCAGCATCTTGGAATCTCTGTTTGGCTGGGAAACAGCTTACAGAAAAGCAACCCCAAGTAAACATTTCAGATGAGACAAGTGGTACATAACAGTTATTTGTGACAATGAGGTACTATCTTTGAAAGACAAAGAAAAACCCAGTACTATCAAAATGTAATGAAAGGCACGCTCATAGGCAACACTCTTCACGACTTGTCTGCACTCGGTTTTCCTGGGCCAGGGTGGTATCTACCACAGGCATGAACACAGGTCTCCCCTTTGCGTCCTCCTTCAGAGACTGATGTGCTATCCACCTTCATCTCTTTCAGGCTTCCAGTTTTTTTCTGCTTCTGCTTGGATTTTTTCAACATATGGACCTAAAATTGAAAAATTTAAAGGAAGGTAAATATCTGTAGTCATCAATTAGCTGATCTCCGGCAACGAACTAACAAACAAATAAAAAGCTGAAAAACATATAAATACACAACTACCTGGTGCACCTATCCTTGTAAAGCTATAGGATTTACTGCTTTTTTACATAAACATATGCACAATATATATATGTATGTGTGTGCATATATATTCCTGTACACACATCTGTATATATACCCATATGTAGAGATAACTAGTCAGTAACCTGGTAGAAGAAGAAAAAATGTTTCTCACTGAAGGACAAGTTAGGTTTGCTCTCTCTCTCACTTTCCATTACCCTTCCACTTCATCTCATGAAAAGAACAAAGTTTTAACATATTCTGAAACTTTGAGGTATGACCCTCTCTTTCACTTCTCCTCAGCAAGGCAATGGTTCTGGTACCCCTCCCAGTATAGCTACATACTCTTTGAGCTTGCCTGCAGCAGCATATGTCTGTGAGTTGAAAAGGCATCCCTAAGGTAGCAGGCAAATGTGCAGACTGGTGTGTACCACAGTCACCTACTGCAAAGAATTTATTTCACAATTTCAAAGCCAATAGAGAAGTTAAATTCTTAGGGAGCTGATGCTGTCTTTTATGTACACATTAAGATAACCAAGAAAAAAACAGACACTGATTACCCAAGTCTTTTTCACAGGCCTTGCTCCTCTCTTATTAATTTTTCTCCTTTGCTACTGCTGTCTGACAGATCTTCCCTTCTCCAGCAGACTGATTCCTACCTCGCACACTGCACTACTACCATGGCCTTTATAACTGCCCTGCTTCAAGAAAAGCAACACTGCCTGCAGATCTCAAGCAGAGGAAAAATTGGATCACTAGGCCAAAGCTCAGGGACTATTTTTTTAAACATGAGCCTCATCTGAGCCACTGGAGAGAGCCTTCAAAGCGTGCTCTTTAGAAATTGCCGTGTCAGTTACCATGTAGTGCTAAGCAGCTCCTTTAGGGTTCAGCATGAGAACTCAGACAAGCAAGATAACACAGTAACAACCAGTGCAGGAACAAAGTCAAATTGCTAAGAGAAACCCACATCCAGTACCTTTGGTCCTGCAGCAGAAATTATAATCTGGCCAGGGGCCTGAATCCAGGGCTCTCCATCAACTTGAACTGGAATTGGCTTTAGGAGCGTTACACGGAAATACGAGCCTTGAGCTATGCGGATTCCTGATCGAAAACCACCTTGGACTTGACCCTGTTAGGGATTAAAAGCCAGGATATCAATCACCCCAAGTAACAAGAAGTACAAATACTAGCTGCAATTAAACTGGGTGGATATTATTTTATTCTCACCTGACATTTTAAGTTTCAGCTAAAAAACTGCTTAGGCAAAACTAGGATACCTTTACTGCCCCAGCATTAATTATTTCAGCTAGTCCAGGAAGGAGAACTCCCCTGCAGGCTGCAGGAGGCAAAACAACTCCCAAAGCAAAGCTGTTTGTATACAAAGGCTGGCCAAGGAGCATACACTCACAAAGGTCTTGTTTGCTTTGGCTTCCCCCTCAATAACATAGTGAATACTTCTAAAAACACCTGATTATACACACAGACTTTGGCACATGTGAAATTCCAAAGTCTAAAAGCAGTTTATTAATCAGAGAGTTCTTCCAAACTCAACTCCAAATGTGGGAGTAAAAACCTTAATATCACAAATCCAAAGCACAGGTTTGTTAACATTTATACTCCAAAGCTGCTTCTACTTTCACAAAAGATTTAAGGATCTCTACCAAAACAACTCTTTAGCATATTTTAGAAGATCTAAATTACAAAATAAAGCTGACAACACTAAAGATTGAGCTCCACAAAATTTAAGCACCCACGTTTCCATTTTTGGCAGTTTTATGGATTAGTTATCTCTAGTTACCTGACCACATATACTTTTTCAGCAGCAGATTTCTTTAAACAGTGGTAAGATATGAAGACAAAAATAACCTACCATCCCACAGGAGTGCGTTACTAATAGCAAATCATTGTAAAAATATGTAATACATGAAAGAATTAAAAAATAATTCCGTAAGTTGAGTCATAATATTCTTTGCAGGAACAGCATACCACCTGCTTGATGTAGCATTCAAATCAAGAGCATCAAGTATCATATTCTCAGTGACATGTGTTGGAAAGCCTGTGGCAGATAATTATAAAGCAATCTGTCTTGATGGAATTGCCACTGTGATTGTGATGAGGTACAACAAGACTTTTCGGAAATACACTAGGTGAAGGGTGCATGTTTCTGTAATATTAGAATAAAATCTTGTTTTCCTCCCTCTCATAACAGGTATCATGGTGTCCAAATGGAATGGCTCATTCATGAACCATTCCATTTGGACACCATGATACCTGTTATGAGAAAGCCAGTGCATTCCATAATACATACATATATTTGTATTTGATATACACACACACACACACACATATATATATATATATATATGTATGTATGTATATATGCACATATGTATGTTTCTCTACTTGGTTCAAAATCGAGTTAAGTCATGAAGCATAAAAATCCCCATGGATTTTTAACAAGTTCTCAATTCCTATTACTTCTTCTTACCCAACCTTAACAAAGAGGCGTAATTGCACTTGCAACGCACTGCTTGTCACAGAAATAAGCCTGTTCCATAAAATGCATGTTTCTTCTGTGCCTTCTGGGATGCCAACTCACCATGTGCACGACGCCAGTCACACCAACCACCTCCAGCAGGCCGTCATCGATGCGTGGTTTCTCAAAGCGGTTGTCACTTTCAGAGCCCCAGAGGTCGGCCCCAGAGCCCCAGCTGTGTGGAAAGCACACCTGTGACCACCTGTGCTCTGCCCCCAGGCACGCTCCCTGGTGCCCTGCTAAGGGTGGTTGGTTTCTCAGCCTTCAAAAGCTACACACTCTGCTCCCCCACCAGCTGGAGGGAGCAGTTTTCCTGCATTGTAAAAGCAGGAGCTCTTTTTCTAAAATCTGGAAGAATTTTTATCAGATATTTTAGTAATAAAAGGAGTGAAGTAAATAGTTTCAGTTGGAAAGCAAAGGTGTGAATAGGAAGAAGGTAACTCTGTAGAGTTTTAGATTGCTGGGAAATACAGGTTACAGCTAAACTAACCCTTAATTTTCAAGACTAAAGAACTTAACATAGCTCTTAATGGTCTTGACAACATTCACAGAAGTTACTGAAGAGAAACTAAAGCTAAAACAATTATCAAGATTTCATTCTTGTACCTGGCCAAAAGCACCTGTAGTTAGTCAGATATTCATGCACTTCAGTCCTCTGAAATGCTTCTGACAATTTAAACCATCTGCTTTTTGTGCAGTACTGACCCTTCCCACTCAAATCCCTTGTTATTATTTTGGCACATGAACTACTCATCACTTAATTGGGATCTTTTCTTCTCCACAGCTCTCATGTGCACTGTGTATTTGTGTACATGTAAAAAGGAGTATTTGAATAAAACATTTTCAGACTGAAATGCAAAGAGATACAGGTTGTTTAAGACAAGACAGTACTTGAAAAAATAATAGTATGGCAGGATTAATTACCTGCTGGTTTTGTGCAAACAAAAAACCTACCTCAATCAACATCACATCTAAGGAAGCCAGATCTCCTGTGGAATTATACAACAGTTACTCTAGCTCCCTGCAGGTGTCAAGGAAGCACTCACAGACCTGCAAAGGTATCTGAACTGTGGTCTTCCATGGCTACTCAGGTAGCATCGCACACTCATGTATATTGACCAGTTGCCTGTAGGACCTGGGCAGTGTCTGATAGTGAAATCCTGGCCTTCACTGCAGGAACTGCTTAGGTACCTGGTCTCCAGCATGTCAGAAAGTGTGTGCAGGTTGATTGTCATTGATCCTGTTACCTAGCCATTTGGCATTTGATGCTCAAATACCGAGCAAAAATTCTACACACACAGTCCAGCCTGCCCACAAGGGACCCTTTTTACCTGGGTATATTAATAAAGATGAGTCCTTCTATACTTGGTAACTCCACCTCGTGCTGGTCCACTTGCAGCTTTATGTCCTTGTGCAGGTTTCTAGTGTGGCTTATCTTCTGCAGCCCAACTTTCACATAAACTCCCTTGTTGTGAAACCTAGGAGCAGACAAGGATCTTGTAACTAAAAGGTAAGGCCAAGCATAGCACTCTTCCCTGTATGTTTACCACTATTGTCCTCTAGCAGGTATATTTAAAGAGTTTTTCAATTAAAACCCATTTGAAATTCTTCCAGCTTTACTGCATAAAAACAAAGCATAAACCACGAACTGCTACTTTACTTACCTTTACTTAAGGGATGATTCTGCTGTTGAAGCATGTGCAGATTGTGAAATTTTATTACAGTAAAATGGTCCCTTCTTGAAGCATTGCATGAATACAATGCCTCTTTGAAATGTAAACTCCTGGGCTGGAAGATTACATTTTTGATTAAGACTTAGAGGTCATCATGACCAATTTTAAATTGTTTTCTCAAGCAATGCTACAATACTTATGGCAAAAAAACATTTGAAAATCTTTGCTTTACACATTCCTAATTAATTTGAAATATACTTAGCTTCAGAAACTTAAAACACACTTAGTAATCTCAACTTGTGACAGAGCTCTAACAACTCTAATTTTAGAATAAAATAGATGAGGAAGATTTTTATGGCATCCCTAGAAATGGCAAAATATTTTAAGAATAACATAAACAAAAAGATAGTCAAACACACAGACTATTTTCTTCTATAATGGAAACCTTTGGATACATGGCCTTCAGGGCAACCTTTAAATAAAAAGCATAAATTTCCATTATTTTACCCTACTAGTACATGGTTGTTGTTGGAATTCAACTCTGCAAAATCTCTCTAGCATTATATCTAAATACCGCAGACATTAAAGTGGGGAAGACAGCCAATACAGGTTACAGCCAAATCTTCAGACAGAGACTTACTTTTCAGTTATCTTTAATTATTACATTGAGAATTATTAGTCCTATGTCCAAACAGTTTAAAATAGCACCAAATTAAAGGTACTTCAGGTAACACCATTTAACATACACCTCTGCTCCATGCAAGATGTGTCTATGCTAAGACAGCTAATTCAGATACAACTGAAAATACTGGAATATCAGTAGGAAACACAACACTTGCAATATCCCCAAGAAGTATTAATTTCTGTTGCATGAAGAAGGAAGCCTTCAGAAACTGAAAGAATACTTCACAGTGTCCTAACTGCAGAACAGTTGCGTATCTCTGTAACATAAGTACAAACTTGCCTTAAATTGCACAAAATATTCTCCCAAACCTTGCATTTAGGAAACTGCTTGCCATGGGAATCTCCTGCCATTTTGGATGGTACAAGTAAGATGTGATCTCTTCTGTCATATGCAATCCTAAAGACTGCTCCAGGATCCCCTGGGAGTGACTTGGATGAAGACCAGATGCCTCTTCAGCAAGTTCACTGACAACACAAAGCTGGGAGAACGGGTTGATACCCCAGAGAGCTCTGCAGCCATTCAGAGAGACCTTGACAGGCTGGAGAGATGGGCAGAAAGAAACAATCTGAAATTCAACGAAGAGCAAAGGGAGAGCCCTGCACCTAGGAGGAAGAATCCCATGAACCAGCACAGGCTGGGGGCAATCTGCTGGAGGGTAGCTCTGAGGAGAAGGACCTAGGTGTCCTGGTGAACCAAAAGCTGTCCATGTCCATGTGTCCTGGGGGCCAAGAGGCCAACTGGATCCTGGGTGCAGTAGGAAGAGCATAACCTGCGGGTCAAAGGAGGTGGTCCTACCCCTCTGCTCAGTCCTGGTGGGGTACATCTTCAGTCTGTGTCCACTTTTGGGCTCCTCAGTACAAGAGAGACATGGAGCTCCAGGACTGTGTCCAGTGAAGGGCAACAAAGATCATTAAGGGACTGGAGCATCTCTTTGACCAGGAAAGGCTGAGGGAGTTGGGCCTGTTCAGCCTCGAGAGGGAACCTTATCAATGTCTGTGAGTATCTGAAGGGACAGTGTCAAGAAGACAAAGCCAGGCAACAAGCAAAGGCAAGAGGCAATGAGCAGAAACCAATGCACAGAAGTTCAACCTGAACACAAGGAACAATTTCTTTACTTTTCTTTACAATTTCTAACTGAGCACTGGAACAGATTGTCCAGAGAGGGTGTGGAGTCTCCCTCGCTGGAGATATTCAAGAAGCATCTGGAATACAATTCTGTGCCAAATGCTCTGGGATGACCCTGCTTGAGCAGGGAGGTTGGAGAAGATGCCCACTGTAATCTCTTCCAACCTGACCCACTCTGTGATTCTGTGAATGAAGGCAGATGCCCTGTCATTAAATTTTACACTGTGAAAAAAACTTATATAGTTTGGCACTCACCAATGCAAAGACCATCACTGTCACAATAGACACTATTTTTATCTGCAGTGCAAGATCAGTGTTGAATTCCTGCAGGGGTGTTATCACTGCACTTTGAGCTGCTAACTAAAGGTAAGCAGTCCAGAGCATAAAAAGAGACTCTTCTGAGTGAGGCCAGAGAGCACACAGCTTTTGGGACATTTATCAGTTTACGGTCTTGCTTCAGAAGAGCACTCAAGCCCGTATTTCTTCCAAGGACTACCTGCAATTTCTGTTGCCACAACCCAAATCTTCCTGTTCTGCACTCAAGAGTAGCCAGCTTGCCTGCCAGCAGCTGTGGCATCTTGCATTAAGTAGATACCATTTTTAGTTAATTTACTAGAAATAATTAAAAAAAAAATCTAATATTATTGACAAGAGCGTGCACTTGCTTATGGTGGGGAAGCATAAATCCAACTATTTTAGCAGTCATTTTCACAGGCAGTCAAAGATAAATATCATGTGTCAGCAGTGTTAGCATGCACAAGCTTTTGGTTTCCGCAAAAATGTACCTCAATTCCTTATTTCATGTTTCCTTTACGGAAGTATATAGTCCTTTAGATTTGGGAAAAAAAATTAATTCTCTTCTTTCCCACAAGTCCTTCAAGTCACTCTGCAAGAATGATACCAAGACATTGTCCACTGCACTATGGATGCTGCACACTGGGAAATGACTGAGATGAAGATGACAAGGATGGAAAGCACACAGGGCAATAGCAATCAAAGTACATCTCTTAAATGCAGTGGCAATAAGAGGATGCATATTTTGAAATGCTGCATCTTTGCAAATATGGAGTAGTATATTTTGAAGAAAGAATAAACATAACTTGTACATTATATTAACTGCACAAGTCCATCTAGAAAAGTTTCACCAACTACAATGGACACTGCTGAACACAAACTTATTACCTGACTTTACTACCTATGATGCTTTCAGTCAAGTATTGAAAATGCAAACCAGTGGTTAATAGCAACTTATGTACCAGGAGCCACCTATATTTACATCAACGACTGTATTAGTCAGTTTTTAAGAAAAGCACCATGAGCAACGCCTGTAATGACAGGCAGAACACTACAAGTTAGGTTGGATTACACATCATTGCACTCATAACTGGTCAGAGAATATTTTTACTAGTTACAGTTTGAACACTGCATAGTTGTAACCGGCTGTAACTCTGGCAACCAAAAGAATTTAGAAGGCATTTAATCACAAACACAGAGGAAAGCAAATAAAACCAGTTTCTATAAGGAATTACTGATTAATTACACAGACATGCTTTCTTTTGCTCATCAATTTCAGCAATTATGGGAAGAAGAAAAAGTCCTATTACTGGCTGATGTGCATGCCAGAGAGGAGGAAGGTCTTTGTCAACACGTTTTTAATAACTTGAGATACAGAGATTTTTTTATCCTTAATACCAACATGCAGGTGCTGCAACAGCACTAGGCAAAACTGGAAAAGGTACAGTAGAAGTTCTGAACACTTCTGAGCAGGGCTTATTGCTCATGTAGCAGCACTGCCTCACTCTTGCTAAAGGCTTTGAGTAAGAGGTATTTCCACCATCTCAAAATTTCACTAAAGTCAAAAATGCAGTTATTGGCAACTAAAAATACTAAATAACAATGACATGGCTTACAAAAACTGCTTTGGTGCTCTCTTGGTAGAGGGAAAAAACCCCAAACCATACCCAAACCAACAGAACAAAGGAATTTTGTGTCTATGACTTCCTGGCTAGCCTAATTCCTCCTTGTCCCAGCTCTGCCACAAGCAATATCAGCAGACACTTGTAGCATTTAAGATTATCATTTGCAGTGTAAATTAGAAGTAATGCAATACCACAGAATTGACCTTCATGCCTAGTTTGCCCAGGATTACCTGCTGTTAAATTTCCCTGGTTCTTCTTCTCTAGCATGATGAAAGTCCAAGCTCAACTCTGCATCAATGCCAAGACCACAGTAATTGTTCATCTGTACAATCTGACCAAAAGGAAAAAAAAAGGTATCATTTCCTGCTTACATTTATAAATGAAAAGTGAAGACGTTCCAAAGTTTTTCAACAAAAGCAAGCTTTGCAGATGATTCTTCCAAGTCACTTGCATCTTGACAGATTCTGGAAAACATTTTCCAGAAACACTGCACTAAAAATAAAGCTGCATGAACAACTGTTGACATGCTTAGTCATTATTTCCAAAGTATCAGAAACTTCAAAATTTAGTATTTTAATTAAAGTAACAAGCATATTAAAGCAGAAAGAAAAACAAATGCAGATATAAAACCAACTCAACATCTCAAAGCAATTCTATGCAATAACTTCACAAGCTGCTGAACACTAATGCCACTATTATTTTTGGCATCAGCCATGGATTTATATTACATCATTGGGAAGACAACCTTACTTACTTTGGAAGGTGACCAGCTTACACCAGATGAATGAACAACTTGACTTCACCTACTCAGCTGCATTTTAACTAGCTCGCTATATGCCAACCTCAAGTTTCTACAGATTTCGACCATTTCTTCCATTAAATCTTTCTTCGCATGCCAGTTCATTCCATAACTCTTTTATCCTAGGCCTTACTCTCACATCCTTCACCTTTAAAAAGCAGATGGGAAAAAAAGCCCCTGTCTCCACCAAGTGAGAAATAGCTGGAACCTGAGCATCTTAAATCCTCCAACTGACTCATAATGCCTAGGATTTTCCAGTGACCAGACTAAAATCTTAGACAATTGCTACCATTGTTATGATTTCCTGCCTTTTTTTTTTTTTGCAAGTCCCTTGTCCAATTTCTTCCCTCCATCTAAAAAGAGACAGAACCAGGATTCACATAGAGCAGCAGAAATCACTAATTACAATCAACATTTTTATTTTCCTAAACAGAAACAAGTTCATATGAACTAAGTGACAGTGACTTTCACTCAAAAAAAAAAAAGCAAATAACAACAGCACATATACAGACACACAATAGCAGTAAGATGATGGAAGGATTTACTTCCCGTATATGCTAGCAACTCCTAGTAATTTCTTAAACTGTGAAAGAAAAGATGAGAGTGCCTCTTGGGGAAGGGAGTGTTTTTTGGTTGACACTCCAGTTTTACAAGTGTTTTGGCATTTCTTCCAAAGCCTTTTCTTATTTGAGAAATAATATTTTTTCCAGCCAAAGCGAACAGGAATGCCATCACCATGTGGATCTTTTAATTAATTCTCTATCAGATGCTTTTTGCTAAACAGCTACAAAAGATGCTCTGCAGTCAACTAGCCCTGCCAGAACCGAAACACTATGTCCAGACATGTGCTGTATTCACTAGGAAACAGCCCAGTAAGGCCCAAGCACAAAGACAAGCGAGCAGTAAAAATTAAACTATGTTAATACCCATCCTCTTTGTGATTTTCACTAGAGCAACAGTTCCTAAGAATCACACCCAAACAGTGCCCAGCTCACCTTGGGAGGCTCAGGTTCCGCAATGCCATTTTCTGCTCCTTCAGCTGGCTCTTCTGCATCCAAAAGGATAGTCCAGCGATCCATAAGAACATCATCTGCCTCATCCACAGAAACCAAAATGGAGTATGGGTCCTCCCCACTGTAGCCAGCTCCCCAGCGCAAGACTCTCCCCAAGTCATTACCTGGGCAACAGTGAAGAACACCAAAAGGTGACTGTGTCTCACAATCAGTGCATCAGCCCTGTTTTACAAATCACACTGCACTAAGGTGCTCCAATCAAGTCACAGAACTCATTTGTTTGGAAGGAAGAGTTAACTAGCGCCAAAAAAAAAAAATCTAAGCTGTATTGTGTCTGCACATGTGCTTACCACTGCATACGGACACACTGGAGCATTTCCACAAAAAGTGGTAGAAAAACCTGTTGTGGAGTTGAGATACTAGGGAGCAACTGAGTTTGCTGTCTACAGCAATGGCTGATGCACCTGTGGTTGTCAGGAGGAGGATATCTCGCCCTCCCAACTCCTGCCCACTCACCCACACACATACCAACACTCCTGCTGCTTGTTTCTCCTGATGCTGTTTTTATGAAAGCACAACCGCCATTTCCTTGAAAAGCTGATACTGTGGTTTACTTTCCAGCACCAGCCAGAACTCAATCTCATGGCATCTCAGCTGCAAAACCGAGTCCTGTGTCGGACTGATAAAGAGAAAACCTTCCAGAGGGCTTCTGCACTCAGCTTCTGTTCTTCCTGTGATTCTCACCTGTTCCTAAAGGTAAGATGGCAACTGAGGGCTCTGAGCACACCAGCTTGTGCCTGATCTCCTCGAGGGCTCCAAGGACCCAGCCAACGGTGCCATCCCCTCCGCACACCAGCACTCGGAAGGAGGGCACTTTGGAGAACGTGTGAAACCTCCATTGTGAAGCACAGGGGAAAAGAAAAGTTACGATGGAATATAGGAAATGCAAAGTCCCAATATGCTATTTAAAATAACACAGTATTATTGGATTTCTGCCCATGCCCCTTTACCATCAGTTTCTGGATCAAATTCAGCAAAATGAATAGAAAAATATGAAGTTGTAGATAAAGATGATTTTAAAAAGAGTGAAAAACCATATTAATCTAGAATTCTTCACAGACAGAACTAAATGGTTAATCACTTCCTTTTTCAAGGGCACAGAGACCTAACTAGTCGTAATTTCAATTGTGAACATCTGTAACACTCTAAATCCTAGAGGAGATACTGATTATGGGTGGTGTTTTTGTACTTAGTCATAGGTTAGGTATCACAGTACATTTTCTTCTTAATAGTACTGTTTTCCTGGTGATGCTTACCTTTTGTGGCTTTTCATCCTACATACCAACATATCATGGAAAAGAATTGTTATTTCCCATTGCACAAGAAGCAATGAACAAGTGGGAGCATTTTGCCATAAAGCTACAGAAAGATTCCAAAGCCAAAACAAAATGAACCGGTTACTGAAGTTGCAGCTTGAAGTGCATTAAAAAGAAAACAGAATTATACAGTTCTGACAGAAAAATTAGTTTGTGTATCTTGTTTATCTTGTCTCCTACATAAGCTGCATTTTTCCCACAAAGCTTTTGTTCTGAAGATCTTGTCATGGCAAGTTTTTTGTTAAATAGTAGTGAAGGAATGACGAATAGGCTACAACTTTCAGTTTTATGAAGCTGTAACAAAGTGGGTTCATTAAATCAAGTCATCAGTTCCCGTCTTCCTACAAGCACATTATGTTCTGTTCCTTGTAGAAATGTTGCAGCTGTGATCAGGCAAACCCTGTTAATACTGCAACTGTGTCCAAGTTTCAAGAGTCAAAATAGAGTATTTTATTATACTTTCCTGGTAGTTCCCATGAAACATCAGAAGAAATAAAAGCAAAAATCCACCCTCATCAGGAAATGTTACATTTCTCTTTCCATCTCCATTCAATTATAAATCTATTTATTTTCAATAATTATTAAATATGTGCTATTGTAAAGTGCATATGACTTTCCCCGGGCCAGACTCTGCTAGATTTGACAGAAGCATATACATCAGGAACTACTATATTCTCTTTTCTTTAGATAATCCTAAAGTTTAAATATGTTCTCACAGTAAGAGCAGTCAGAAGGAAATGATCCACTGCCCTGATCAATTTCTTCTGTTCAGGCACAGAACAGGAGAAATTTAGATCTTCAAAGTAAGTGAATCAAGTCTACCCTTTTAAAAAATAACAAAACAATGTAAATTAAAAAAAAAAAAAATTAAGACAGGATGACTTACCCAGGCAGTGGGCCCCCATTGGTAAGTTCAAAGACTTGATGTGGGTTCAACAACTTTCTAAAACTGTACAGCAGGTCTCGACCTTTTAGACCACCACTTTTTGGATTCACAAATACAAGAAGTGGGCAACAATTCTGTGGTATCTTGGAAGCCTGAAAGAAGACAATAAAAAGGATAAGTCAATGCCATGAAAATGCAGGAAAATTACTGCTGTGTCTCAGAAATATTATCTGATGCTTCCTTGATGCCTACTAAAAAATCCAGATTCTATAAATAAAAAGATTCAAGGGCCAGCCAATGGACAGGTTAGCTGCTGATCTTACTTCCCTAGGAATTTAAGGCTCCTTAACGGATTCCAAGTACATATTTGAGCCCAACATTAGAAACAAAGGCATTTTAAGTAGCCCTTCCTATGCATTTTCAGTAAACAGCCTGGCCAAAGAACAGTGTGAGGGATAACAGTTCTGTACAATTAAAACAGTTTCCTTGAAAAGCGAGAACTTCTTCCCAAACCAACTGAAAAATCTTTCTTTAGTTTTGTGGTTGACTTAGAATGCATGTCAATTTACAAGGACAAAGCATTTAAAAATGAAGATGTCTGGGGCAGATGGTGGTGTACTTCTCCCTGTGAAATTAGAAGCTGAAAGCTTCTTTTAAAAATATGTAAGCTAAGCTTTTCCATCATGAGGATTTACTCAGGGGTGCCAGTATCTTGTGACTTACTGAAGCTGCTGCTGAAGGGACCGTCAAAGCCTCCAGAAACTGCAAAGGAAGCCACTGGACATGGCAGAGATGTGATTTCCTGGGGCACTCCATGGACTGCATAGGAAGAATATCTGCAGCCTCACTGGAGGTCAAAATTTCCAGCCAACATATGCACCTTGGGACTAGTGCTCACCCAGCCTGTCCGCTCATAAATAGTTCTGTAAAATGATTTCTAACTAGTTCTAGAAAGATTAGGAATCACCAGCACACTTTTCATCCATCCTGCCACAAGGCAGGGGCGCAGGTACATGACAGAAAAGTCCACTGGACGTTTCAACAACTGCACCTCTAAACAGAAATGTTTGCCATGGTCCCTAAGTTGTGGTAATTTTTATTTACAAATTGGACAGCATTCAGGGAACAGCAGTTTGTCACGCAGCTGACCGGATGGATTCAGGGAACAGAACAACAGTGCTAAATATAAGTCAATTTAGACAAGAATGATTCAGGGGTCGGTGAGGCAGCAGCATGACTGCAGCGTGCAAGCATGTGGAGAGATACCAACAGCTACAGACGGGAGGAGGCGGCACCCAGAGAGCCTTTCAGCTGCTGTCTGTGAGCAACCAGCAGAGACTATGATCTGAGGCGAACAACAGAGAAATCGGGTCAAATTTATGAGTTGTATTTGTGGGGATGAAAAATGGAGTCTGACACTGAGATACCCCACACCTGTGACCTGATTTAGGCACTTTACAAACAAATGATTGTTTGGGTCTTTACAGTACTTGGGAGATTTCTTCTAATTTTCTGTTCTTAGAAGAGCTGGGTGCTAATCCTCTGTAAGTCACACCCTGCCAGATGTGTCAAGATGCTGACAAACATATAAAAATCGTTTTTCTCTAACACTGTCTGCATGAGAAATGCGCTCTGCCATCCAGTGTGACTCGTCTCTTGATAAAGAGAAAACACATTGAGAAGAGGAACACTAAGCAGGTATAAAAGCTGGTGAAGTAGGCACACGCTGACCCCTTCTATACTCATCCTTCAAGACATTCAGTTTGAAAATTTATCTGTTTTCTTGAAAAACAAATGAGCCAAACAAGGGCTGTTTTGGGGGACATACAGCCAAAAGAACCTCAGTGTTTTATTTTACTGGAAAGTTCCACTGCAGACAAAAGAAGTAGGTTGATGATAAAGAGGCTGAAAGCTGTACACACAGCTCTCTCCAAAAGTACCACCTCCATGCTAGACTGACAACTGAAGTCAAAACACCTTTGGCCTCTACATTTAGGCCTTATTGGAAAGGGGGAAGCAATTACTCAAAGCATGCCCAACACATAACAAGGGTAATATATTCCTTTATGTTAAGCCTATGGAAAGGATATTTGTAGGCAGTAAAGGAAGTCTATGGAACATAATGCATGCCACTGTCACAAAAGCACAACAGCTCAAGGATCCATGCATCCCAAAGAGACAAGTGTATTTTGTCCCTTGAGCTACTCAAGCATTAATGGAAGAGTAAGCAGAGATCTGGTGTTTTCAGAAGCAAAGGCCATCTTGTTACTCCATCAGTTCCTGCACCATCATCTGCCATATCCCACTTAGAATAGCCCTTCGATAATGACAGAATCATCAAGCTTGGAAGAAAACTTTAGGATCGTCAAGTCCAACCACCCACCCAGCACTGCCACTGTAACACCTAAACCACTCAACCACATCACCAGCACCAGATCCAAATGCCTCTTGGCATAAACACCTGCAGGAACGGTCCCTGGGAAACCTTCTCATTGCAGGCCTGGCAGGAGAGACTGACCCCCACCTCACTACACTCTCCTTTCAGGGAATTTTAGAGAGCAATGGGTTCAGCCCTGACCCTCCTCTTCTGGACACTAAACAACCCCAGCTCTCCCAGCTAGTTCTCATAAGACATGTTTTCTGGTCTTTTCGTGAGCCTTGTTCCCTTCTCTGGACACACTCCAGCACATCAATGTCCTTTTTGAAATGAGTGGCCCAGAACGGGACACAGAACTCAAGGTGTGGCCTCACCAGTGCTGGGTACAGGGGGACAATCACTGCCCTGGTCCTGCTGGCCACACTATTGCAGATATGGGCCAGGATGCCAAGAAGGCCACCAGGGCACACTCCTGACTCATGTTCAGCCAGATGTTGACCAGCATCCCCAGCATCCCCTTTTGTGCTTTCCAGCCACTCTCCCCAGCCTGTAGTGCTGTATGGGGTTAAATCCCACGAGTAACAGAAGGCAGAGCAGCTCTGAAAGGAAACATCATCTCCCATGGGGTAACAGAGCACATTGTTCCCTTCCAGCACTCCTTGTCCAGCTTTTACTCTGCCCTACCCTCTTTCCCATCCACTTCCCCTTTCTTCCTCTTCAGAGCTTTTTAAATACATAAATTTATCTCCAGCCATTTCAATTTTCTGAACAAAACGAGCAACCTGAAACCTCAGGCTTGGTATAATGCCTGTAAACTTGTGGGGTTTAAAAAAAGGGGGTTAAGAGTATAATAAAAAGAAAATAATATGAAGTTCTGCAGCTCGAAGTGACAAAAACTTTTTCAAAGAAGAGCAAAGAAACCAGCCCAGCTCTGGCATCCAACAAATACCTTACTTGAATGTAACATTTGATTATCTTCTCTTCTTCAGGAAATCAGTTTCTAAAATTACTGGTTTGGGACATTTAGAAGTGACATGCTGAACACATGTTTTATATTACTTGCTTTTAGAGGCACGTTCTAATGCACTGGGTTTAAAACCAAGTAACTGAAATAATTCAAAAGCAACATAAGGGAATCACAACTATTTCTGAGACATGGTACACTCTAAGGTATTCAAAAGCACAGCTGTGTTTTGTAAAGTTGTCTGAGATCTTACCCAAGTAACATAAATTCTTGCAAATACATATTTACAGTTTCTACTGTAAATTGCCAACTGTATTTCTTATCAAGTGTCAATACTGTACCTAAAAACCCCCAAACCAGTTAAATATACACCCTGAATGCTACTAAGATTCACAAGCAGCTACAGAGAATGCCTGGAGCTAATAAAAAATCTGTATGTAGTGTAAAGTGAATAGTCCTACTACAAACCCACCTTTGTTAAGGTAACTTCCTATGTGAATCCCTAACTAAACCTATTTAGATGCAGTTATTCAGAATAAAAAGAAGATTTCAAGAAAGTGCTTGTCCTTAGAGTGAACTTGCTTCCCATCACAACTCTAATTAAGCTTAAAGGCATAGGAAACACTACTAAATCTCCAGATAAAGGCCAGCTTCTAAGAAAACAATTATTTTTTGGTAAGAGTTAAAAACTCTTGACAGTTTGTACAGTAGAGCAGGGTGCTGTGCCTTCTCAAGAGCACACTCTTTGTTACAATTACAGACAGCCACAAGGGTAGCACTCTAATGGTGCACAGTTTTTCAAAGTTCTTTAACAAAGCTCCACTGGGGACAGACGAGCGAGTTTGTTACTGGGCAGAAGAGAGTATGTGACTCACAGCCCGAGGACTCCCTTCCCCCTTTAGCCCTGGCTTCAGTGCTGTGCTTGAGGACTGAAATCTGCAGGAGGGCTTTATGTTGGCTGGCATTCAGGAAGGAATTTATTGCTCCTTTCTTACAGACAGCTGAAGGAGGCTGCATGACTTAGACACTCTGACAATCACAGTGAATTGCTTAATTTGTCAGGAGTAGCACAACAGGGCTTTAAACTGGGGCAAGATGTTTATTATCCGTGCTAATCCCCTTTCCATTGACTGTACTGTGTAATCACAACAAAGTAGAACAAGGCGTTCTGTGCCATCAGCCTTACCAGTGTGACAATCACAGCACACCTTCCTGGCAGTGGGCCGTCTCCAGGAACTGCAGATACCTCTGACAAGTAGAATTCAACATTTGCAAATGGCTGCCAGCAGCATCTTCCATGTGCAAGGACTCACAATGCCTCAAGCACAAAATTTTCTCCACCCTGGCCAGAAAGGACTCATTATCTGATGAGAAATTATGTGCAAGGTGTCACAACACTACTGGAGCAGCAGCTGGGTAAACCCCCAAGGCTTTTCTTTATTTTTTGGCATATTGCAGAAATGGAAGAATCACAGAATCATAAAAGTTGGAAAAAGACCTGTTACATCATCAATTCCAACCTTTGACTGAATACCACTTGTTGACTAGACCACAGCACTAAGTGCCATGTCCAGTCACTTCTTGAACACCTCCAGGGATTGGTGACCACACTGCTTCCCGGAGTACTCCATGCCAATCCTTGAAAACCCTTCCAGCAAAAGTGAAAAAGTTGACAACCCTTTCAGAAGGGTGAAAAGCAGCCACTCATGTTTTGGCTAAAATGCTCATTTAACTACAATGCTTTTAAGATGTAAATATTTGTGTGAGGATTTAGTAGAATGAATGAAATGGAAAGTTTCATCTATTTGGGAACCTTCTACACATTTTCCCACTACTCTTAACAAATCTAAATGCAGTATTATCAGAGGGCACTCCACTAGTAAAAGGCATTCCTGATAAAGCCACAAAAACCTGTGGTGATTTTGGCCTCAAACAACTGTCTGCTGACTTCCTTGCTCGCCTGTGCTGCAAAAGAAGTTCTGTTAAATTAGTTCTGAATTGAAAGATTTAGTCCTGCAATGTCTTTCACCTTGACTTGATACCAAAGAGTGAAACCAAACTGTCCCCAAAGTTCCTTACACACAGCAGCCAAACAGCTTTATAATATACTGCACTTTTTTTCACTCTCCAGTGAAGAGAGTATTTTCATTTATTTGAATACTGTGAAATGAAAAAGTGTTTGATTAAATTCCTAAAGGCCTGAAACAGCAAAACAGATCAATACATCTGATAGCACTAACTGCTTGACTTTCCAATAAGCAGCTTATGCAAACTGATTCTGCGCTCAGACTTCTCAGTAAAGGGAATCAGAGGGTGAATTGCTTTGGGTAGACCTGAGCATGCCAGACTTGAACCATGCCTCCTCGTCATGTCAGACACTGAGTAAGCAAATCTCACCTCAGAAAAATAAGACTAGCAACCTGCTAACCACCAATACTTCTGTGCTTTTATCAAATTTTAAGAAGGGATATTTTGGTTTGTTGTTTTTTTGTTGGTTGGGTTTCTCTTTAATTTAACTGGCAATTTGGAAAAATCATTAATTCTTCATTCCCAATTTCTTTGTATTTCACTCACCAAAGAAATGTCAAACATGGCGTAAATTTAGTATTGTGTCAGTTCCTGTGTATTTCCTGGTAATGTGTTTAATCAACACACATATAAACAAAGACTAATATCATCATAGGCTAAAAAGATAGTCTGGGTTGGAAAGTACTGCAGGAGATCATCTAGTTCAACTGCTACCCAAAGCAAAGACAGTGATCAGCCATTACTCTGCCCTGGGTAATTAGTAAATGGCATAAGCTGGGTGGACAATCATACAAAAAACAACACTTGAAATATCATTTAAATTAACTCTTGGCTCCTTTCAGTGAGATGACCAAACATAAACAACACATGCTAAAACAGGAACACAATGTTTGTGCTGGTGTACAGCCCTTCTCTCCTGCTTATGTATTAGAAATTAATTGCTAGCAGTCCCCTGAACTGGAGCTTCTAAAAAATATCTTGCATCAGATAAGAGATAGCAATGTCCACATTCTCCTGGCATCAAGAAGTTCTCGTCAAACATATCCAGTGTCAGAAAAACAGACACATGTAATCAACAGAGTGGAGTATGTTCAACTTCACACTGAAGACAACAATTATAGGCTCATAATGGATTTGCCTAAAATACACCTAAAACAACTATCCAAAAATTCATCCTGCTTTCTGTTTCTCACAATAGGCACTCTGAAACCTAGGCGCCTTTGGACAAGGGCGCCTTGATTTCTAAGGACTTCACAAAATGTAATTCCTACACGCACATAAGAACAAGGCTCTCAGTTTTTTAGGAGGGGATGTAACTTTTGATTTTGCCAGTTGCATGTGAGCACTACCACTAGTACCTACCCATATAAAAACCATAATTTTGCCTTCAGAAAGTCTTGACAAGTGTAGGACTCATTTTTAAACAGTGAAAGCAGGTATGCGAGTAAGCAACTATGGCCACTGAACTTGATACCCTCCTATATAAAGTTGTTTCATAATTCCCACTAAAAACGTGATTTTTTTGGCCTTCTGTGATGTTCCAAGAAGTCAAACCAGGACTCACACTTTGCTTGCCATAATGCAGTTCCAGAAAGATAGTAATTGCAAGATACTTTCTGCTGAGGTGTTGTGCAACTAGGGCAACACTCTTTTTTGGACAGAACCTACATAATCCTGGTTAAAAATATCACTTCACTCAGTTAATAATTTTCCTCTTCTCATATTGACTCACTTTATTAACATGAAACCTATTATTAAACAAACTGATTCACATGAAAGTGATTAGTAACAACAAGAATAAATCAGAGTCAGGCCTGAATTTGTGAAAGGACTCTCGGACTAACTCTTTCAGAAGACTATGTTCTTCTGAGATACTCAAGGGGTAAACAAGGTCAAATTGCCTCTGCTACAGAATGGGGGAAATGAAGATAATATCACTGTGAAATTAAGCAGAAGTGTTTTACCTTACAGTTAATGAGGAAACACATTTAGCTCCCATACCAAAGTTTGTAAGCATTTTAAGACATACCAGCTGAAACTGAAACTCCATTTAACATTTTGATTGTTGAAAGAAACAAAAGAGAAAGAAAATTTGTTTTCCTCTTCTTTATAGTTGTACAGTTAGGCAGCTGTAGATTTACAGTTGAACAATAACAGGACAAATTACTTAACTCACTGAATATATCACATACATGAAGTACAGGCTCTGAAGTAGGTTGGTTTTTTTTGTCACATGGCCTATTTGAATAAAACGTATTTTCATTTAGTTCTACCAGAAAGAGTTTTAAGGCCGTAGATTTTTTCTTTTAAAGACATTTTTAAATTCAAACCTGTCTCTTACCATTACTGCAGGAATCACCACAGCATTCAGAGGCTTGTCATTGACAACAGTATCTTTAACTAGCATATATATTCTTTCAGCTTCAGAAAAACATGAAATTTGGAGTACAACAGCACCTGTAAAGAGGCATTAGAAACACTTTTAAAGAAATACTTTTGATATTATCTATTATTATTATTAGAAAATAAGACTCATATTACAGCAAAAGTCTACTCAGTTTACTGAGGCCGTTATTCAGCAAAACTTATTCTGCGGTCGTTTGTTATCAGCTGAATTGTGTCGTTATGTTTTCAAACCTTCCTACCCTCAGATATTTGTAAAAGCAAAGCAACTTAAAGACAAGAACTGCAGCACAGAACTAATGCATATTTAAAGATTTCCTTTGAGCTTCAGGGGTAGGGCCTATTTGCATACTCTTCATCATTACTAACATTCTGTTCTCATTGTGTACAAGTGACAGAGGTATCAGGTTTCATTTGGTATCCAATTATTAAAAATCCAGTAGTTCTGTTCATTAACAATATCTCAGTAAGAATTACTGCAAGCAAATATTCGGGCTGATAATCAAGTTTAGATCTTTATGTTGGCTTAGGTTCTGAATGGAGAAGCTGGGTAAGAAGGGAAGACAAAAGAGAAATAACAAAATAAATACTGACAAGTTAATGTAAAGTAAGATATTTGGTGAGGAGGAAAACAGGGCAGGGTAGGAAAAAAATGCAAAATGGACAGTACATGAGATGTAGGCTGGTAACATAACCTGGCTGTGACAAAACAGGAGAGTTAGGAAATTAGGAGAACTACAAAAATACAAACATAAGAAGAAAGTGGCAATAAAAATCACATACAAGCAGAAACATCTAAAAAGCACATGCATGTAAATTTGGTATAATGATGCTGTGACATGGGACGAGTATCACAAAACCAAGTATTGGCCACTGACAAATATGGAAAGAAGAAGGTACATCTGAAAGCTTTACAGCTTTTCCTATGCAAAGATCAAAATCAATCAGTATCAATTAGTCATGTGGAGACAGCAAATAACCCAAAGGAAGCACGCATCAGTCTTCAAAAGCATGCTATAGAAAGACCCATTTAGCAGACAGTGGAAGATAAGCCTGCCAAAGGATGTGAAACATCTCAACTACAGACACCTAAACATAGAGAAGAAAAAATTCCACACTTTAAGTTTTTACCAAATGCCGATCTCCACCTGACCACTGCACTAAAGCTGCCCAGAGCCACTGCTGCTCCAGCTGTCAGAAGCCTCATGGCTTCTCCGACCTTGCTGAAATAAAATTCATACAGCAAAAGCAAAGAAACAGCTCAAAGGATGAATGTATTTATTTTCTTCAACTTTCAGCCATTGAACTATAGCTCTTAACACTGCTAGGAAACAGCGACTATGAAACAGTCCCACTGAGTCCAAAAGCAGCACCAAATTTTAGTATTCTCAAAGTCAAAGAGACTAAAAATCCTTCACTTGAACAATTTTTAACAGTTCTGTTGTGTTAGTTTATTCAGTTGAAGTGCAACTTCAAAACTAATTTTTATGATGAAATCTTACCGCCTTCTGGTACACAAGGCATGCAGCCAACATTTTAACTTTTTTTTAATAAGGTAACACTAATCCACTGTTCTTCATAAATACAATGTGTTATGTTTTACCTGAAGGGCTTTTTGCTTATGCAGTAAGACTAACACACTCTGAGCTTCCAGCCTCTAGTATTAGACTGCAGTTTTGAACATAGACATTGTTTGCAAGACCAAAAATTTTAATGCTTACCTTGTGCTTGATAAACATGACTCACAGATACTACATTTGCTGCAAAGGGTAAAAATATAAACACATAAAACCTTGGGTACATTTAGAGTAAATATTTAAAGTATTTTAAGAAGTTACATAAATATAATATAAATAAATATTAAAAGTTATACAAATACATGGAGAACCTCCAGCTAACACTTTTCTTCGCATGTTTACTTTGCAAGTAAGAACAGCTAAACTGATTTTCATAAAAGGTGACTAAGAATTCTTTCTGGCACTTCAAGTTTAATTCCTCTTGAAGTGACATAAAAGATTGTGAAAAATGCTTTGTTTCCTGCAACAAAAAAGTATGACACATTCCTGACACTGTTTATAGAAAGTATTGGTTTAAGGAGTATTATTATGAAAATTCAATTACACTTCTTTGAAAAAGAAAAATAAATTCTTTTTCCTGAGTGTTTGTCCATATGTGTGTGCACACACTGCTCATAGTTCTCCATGATGGGGCACAGAGCTCATGACTAACATGGAGAACAGCCCAGACAAAAACTGTCAGAGGTTAAAAAAGGCAAGAGATATTCTGTACATAGTTTAAGGTATACACAATTCTTCTAAAAAGTGATGCCTTTTTATACAAACATAACAAAAAGAAAAAAGAAAAGGTGTAGTCACTTATAACTAGAGTAACATAATTATTATTCTGTAAATAATAAGCTGTCACATCTCTCCTACAACTGTGCGCATGTTAAAATTATTAAAAAAGCCCATGTGAGAGTAAAAGGCAGAATGATTTTTTTAAATCGGGCCAGAAGAGGTTAGAATTATATTGATGCTATTAAATTTTGTTCTGTTTACTTACTTTTGATAGCTAATTCTTCCTTGAGAATATTTGTGTATTCTTCCGGGGAAAGCTGAGGTGGAAGGCCACCAACAAATAAATTTACTTGTACAATGGATTTACTGTTTTCCACAATGTAAAATCTTGTTTGATTCATCTGACGTATTGAAGTCTACCAAAATAAAGGAAAATAAATGATATGACATTTGGCAAAAAGATATTGTGAGGCAAAATCCAAAATAGTTCTGCACTTAGCAATCATGTCCTCTATGCTTAGAGAATATCAGAAACAGAAACAAACTTCAGTTCAAGCACTTAGCTTCTCTACCCTTGAGCCTGCTTAGGGGGTAACCAATGACTCACTTTTTCTGTAAGAAAGGGGACTCCATATTTGCTGAAACAAAAAAAAAATCATGTTTCTTTTTCAGATTTACCTTTCTTATGTCCTTGAGTCTGTTAAGAATTGGTTCCTGATTGTCCAAGACCATGCGCTGAACTGGAGAGGGCAAGAACATTCATCATGTTAGAAAGCATGTAAATTATTATCAGGCTCAACTACACAAAAACAAAAAGAAGAAAAATTAGGGGAAAAGTACAGCTCTGCATACAACTAATTTTCTCATAAAGGATCACGCAGACATGAGCTACATCTTATTCAACAATAAAAACACATAGGTGCTTGGAAGAGTTCGACTCTTTCCAGAGTTCTTAAATACCACCCTCCTTTAAAAAAGGGCAGAAATAGCCTGAATCCCTCAAAAGACAAGCAGTACTTTGGTAATAATCTAACAGTTTGACATAAGACTTTCAAACTGTATTTCCTAACAAGTACAAAAAAACCCAACTTCTGTGTTTTATCAAAATATTAAAACAATTGTTTTAATCAACAATTAAAACAATTCTGACAACTTCCAGTGAATGTAAGGTTGCAAATGATGCTTTAAAACAGAGCACCAGAAACCACCCAAGGTTATGACATTCACAAAGCTACAATAGCCTTATGAAACAACTTCCCAATAATGCTTGCAAATAAAGCAAAGCATCAAGACAGTATGTGAACTACCAAGATATTTATTCAGCTGTGGTCAGAGCATTAGACTACTTCAAGGTCTTTATTTCTCCATGCAACCTTACAAATACTGAAGCACAAAGGGATGTTAACCTGGAGAACACCAGCCTAGCTCGTGCAGGATCACAAAACACTTGAGCAATGCTAGAATTGCAGATTTCTATTCTTCCTAACACACAAACATATTTCTGGGACTGTCTTAGGGCTCAAACTTACTCTTCTTCAGGGGCTGTGTCAGGAGGAAAGAAGCCATTTGAACTTTAGAATTAATCTTTAATAAATAACTGCAATTAAGAAAATTATGTCAGTTAAACATAGTTCCTCAAAATAGGGCAAAAGTATCAATACCCACCAGAAACTACAAATGAGTTTTTATGTAATAATGAAGGGGAACCTTATTGCCATAGGACACACAGGACTGAAAAGAATCAGCACCACTTCTGATTCAGTATTTCAACATCACCATGAAGTTTATTCTCATTTGTGTTTTTTATTGTAGAACATGAACTGTGACTGCTAGAACGGGGAAAAAACCCACAGATATCAGATGTGTCTTTGGCCAGTGCTCCTTCACTTACCTTGCTTACTGCCCATAAGCACTTCCACCAATCTGAAATTCTGGAGGCACTCCGTCTGCCAAAAGATACCGCATGTAAATTCAGTTTCTGACAGACATAATTTTGCCAGATGTTACATTATTGTGTGTTATATCCTGTCCATAGTGTATAACACAGCACAGAAAATTAAGCATTTTTAAAAAATTAAATCTTTTAAAATCAACCATGATGTTCTTCCTCCAACCAACTCCTTCGAAGACAAGAATAATCTTTATTTTATACACTCACAGCATCGTGCTCCCACACTCCTAAAAACATTGGCATTCTCACAGCCACATTGTGAAGGGACCCCTGTACAGCAAAGCTTCAGTGACGAGCAGCTAGCTCATCTGGAGTATTTCCTGAGTGTCCTTCCAGAGAAAGCATGCAGGACTGGGAATGAGCCTGCTCTTGGAGAAGATTGCCCAGGAGCCAGCTTGGCAAAAGCAGACTGACCATTCCCCACCTCCTGGGACACTCCAACTCTGATGGACAAAAGTTCTTCTCCAAGCTATTGCCAGGGACCACTGAAGTCCCTTTTGCAGCTGGACCAGAAGAGCTGGCACAGCCAAGAGCCGTACCATTTACAACAATGACTGAAACACTGCAAACATACAACAGTCAGGATTGAAGGACATTCGGAGGAAGGGTTTCACATTTTGGCCTTGAGACTCAAGAGACAAATGATCTTGCTTTATATGTCATGAATTAGCATGACACATAAAGCAAGATGGGGCTGTTAAAAGCCTCAACTCCCTACATGTGCTTTGCCTGATACTTGATGAAAACAACTTGGAGCACAAGCAAATTCTGGATATAAAAAAGAGATTTCCTGTATGCGCATATTTATACAGAGAAACAAGTAGAGCATTTAAAAATTAGCACTACTGGAGAAATTGCAATTGAGCGAAAGAATTAAGTCTCTTACAGCATATATCTAGCTGCCCAAATACAGAGGTGTGAAGATCTTTCCCTAATGGAATTTCCAACTATACTGTCTGACAGCTGCTTTTTTCAGATGAGACAAAACTTTGGACATGGTCATTCCTATTTTGTTAAAAGGTCCAGAGCACTTGAGGAAATGGACTGACAACAAATCCTGGAAGTATGCTGTAGCCAAAACAAGCTGCATGTTTTACACAGCTGGATACACCTAGACAAATCTATGATCATCACTAACTGCAGAGAGCTAGTCACAAGCATGTTCTTATGTGCCCTGTGAATAACCACAAAGGACAGCAGTCACCCTCTGTGACTGTGCTGTGCCCTGGAGCAGTGGAACTGTGCTGATCTGCTGGTGTGCTCACAAGCCCCAGGTGCTGACTGAAATGTGCACACTACAGCTTTGTGTCTCCACACTGGGGAGGTTGGGCCTGCCAATGGCTTGGCATGCTAGCAAAGTCTACTAACATGTTTCCTGAATGTCATGCTGTTTTGGCACCAACCCTAAGAAGGACAGGCAGATTGAAAAGAGACTATCTTTCACACAAAGCATCTACATGATTACAAGATGTATCTAGAATTTTCCAGTGATGTGAGAAGCAATCCAGACAGTAAGGAACGTGGGTGCTGTTTCAACTTTGAGTTCTTCCTTGCATCCCTTGGAGACTACAGAGATGCTGCTTACCACGCTAGGAAGAAAATTTCTGCAGTGCTCTTTAATGTTCTCATAAATTGTCTGGATGAAGAAATCAAATGCACTGTGAGTTTCCTGATGATACTAAGCTAGGAGGAACTATGGACACTCTCAAAGGTAGGGGACCCTTATGGGGAGATGCAGATGTGCTAGAGAACTGGGCAACCACCAACCATATGAAATTTTTAACAAGAGCTACTGCCAGATTCTCAAGCTGGGACGGGATAATCCTGGTTAAAAATACAAACTGGCGGATGAGAGCTGGAGAGCAGCCCTGTGGAATAAGATCTCAGAGACTGGGTCAGTGGCAAGTTGAATATCAGTCAGCAGTGCCTACCTACCCTGAAGATTGTGTTAAACTTTTAGCAGCATGCCAGTCAAAATAGATCATCTACCAAATGCTAACGACATTTACAATAACTGCGAATTAAGGGACTGTAATTTTTCTGAAGAGAAAAATACATACTTTCAGGGTCACTCAGGTGGTATATGGATGTGATTAAGATCTTTCACTTACCTGCCTTCCAAGTAGTGGGAGCACTTCTTTGATCACAGACTGCACAGTGCTATCCTTATTTACTCGTAGAGAAACATATGCCATTCCCACCCTAAGGAGAAAAATACTTATTTTAGGATCTATCCCGTGTGTACCTTTTTAAACTAAGTGTAGCATTTTCTCAAACATATTTGCCTTAGTTGAAGAAAGTTGTTCACTGAGACTCATGGCAGATGTGGTATCAGTGCCACAGATAAGAAAACACTTTCATCTCAAGGAACTGCTAATTACAGTTGTAGTACTAAAGTTTAGCTTCTTCATAATCAGAAAGATAAGCTGCAAGTTTTTCATAAAACTTGCCAACGCAGTTACAACAGCAAAATGAACACATGGTTAAATTTTATCCCGCAAGTCTTCAGAAATTAGTAGGTCCAGACCATTTTGTTTCCACTACTAAATATGCTTAAAGGTCATACTGTCTCTGGTAAATTGTATAGCTGTTGGGTTTTTTTGGTTGTTTTTTTTAATATTTTTTTTTCTTCCTCATCTCACATGGGAAGTTGCACTGTAGTTCTTCCTACTTCACATTTCTTCAAAAAAATCCACCAATTTTTCAAGTGATGTGTATGTTATCATTTGTTTACAGATGTAGTAAATGTAAAGTTGTATCTTTCTAACCAAACACATGATAAGAGAACTGCACAAGTTGCACTGTATGTTCCACACATGTAAAGAAACCCAAGGGTTTCCAGGCATGGTAATGAATGTTATGCACACTACCCATTCAGAAAAATCCTGAAACAGAGAAAGAAACTGCACTCTCTGTTAGAGTTCTCCAGCTTCAATAATTACAGCAAACAGAGTTAGACTACAGAGGACAAATGTAGCCAAGCAAAATAACCTTGTGATCAAGAAGGAAAATACTCACTTTAGCCAGGCAGGATAAATTCTGATCACTTCTTCATCCTTTGGTTTGGCTCTGATGATCCAGGCTTCAGGAACAGATTCTCGGAATACTGAGCCCAAGTTGCTGTCCTCTGCAGCATCATTCCTGTTGATAACATCATCAGAGAGCAGCACCTGCTGTGTAAAGGTCTGAAGCTCATACTCCTGCTGGTCATCATTTATGTAGTACGCCCTCAAAGCAGCCTCCTAAAACACAGCAAGATAAATTAACATTTACTTGAAAAGACACCATTAATACCTATACAGCCACAGACATTATAAATACCTGATTTATGAAATGAACATTGAATGCATGTTCTAACCTCAGAGGAGTGTATACACAGCAATGGCAAAAAAATCAAAACAAGACTGAAGTTTTGAAAACAAATTTCACTGAACATGAGAAAAGAAAGCTTGAGATATCCATGTATTTGAACACAATTATTTTTGGCAAGTAATAGTCATTTTAAGACCAAATGTAAAAATCCAGGTCAAATAAATCTACATTCATGCATATAAAATTTAGTCCACAAGGAAAATGGTAAATTACACTTGTTTGAACACAACTCTGCCTACTCAGTCTTCTTGCACTAAGGGATGCCAAAATTAGAGAGCTTCTCAGCCACAAAACTGCCCTGAACCCACACACCTGTGAAGAGGCAAGGGAAGGGCTATCTTTGCGAGATGCACACAGAAGTTTTACACCCATAATGGGCCCATCCCTGCAGCACCTCGGCTAGCACAGATGCTGCAGTCAGTACAGTTCACTTGTAAGAACTTGTGTTTCTCTCCTCTGGTATTAAAAGTGCCAGCCTGGTAAAATGTGCTTGAAAGCCAAGTAGCACTCCTAAATAAAAGAGTTTTCAGTCCTGTACATAGTTTTTCTTAAAGATCTTTGACATGCAGAACACTACAAACCTTTTGCAAAACTCTTTTGATTTTGAGCACAGTATCAAGATAAAGAAATCCTAACGATCTTTAGAGCTTTATATTGTCAAAATTCTGATGTAATACATTCTTCAGAATTCTTTGCCAAGTCTGTACGACTCTGAGACCTCACCATGCACAATTTTATTGTGAACCACCCTATTCCCCCTCTGGGACTTATCTCGCACAGCATGGGGTCTCTGCCTAGCCCAGTAAATAAAGATCTGTACAGTACACTTGATTTAGTACAAAGTAATTTTTCCATCCCAGATCGAACACTGGAAAAGCTAGAGAGGGGCCAGTATGTGATCAATAATTGATTATTTTCACAGCCAAGGGATGGAGATAACTATAACAAGCTTTAGTGTCCAAAGCTGATTAAATCAAGTGCAATATTGGTGGCTGTCCAGGATAAATACCAAACCTCTACTACAGAAAAGGAGCAAGACCTAAGGAGCTGGTCATCCTCTATTGCTTGTATCAGTAAAATCAGGCTTCAGAGTAACACCAGGAAGCAGAATGACACATTAACATGTGAACATGTGATACTGTGGTTGCCATTGTGCTACAGATATGTAAGCCACCGTTTCCTCAGATGCTCTAAAATAGAAGCGCTACCTGAATAAGTCAAATTACGTTGCAGTATTATAGCCCATTCACAGATTTTTGTTGTTATTGTTCAGTTACATTTCTAAAACTTAGCTTTTTACTATTGTAATATGTGTATCACACTGGAAAATTGACTCTCACTGGGTATCTTACCACAACTTCTTCATTTTTTGCAATCCTTGGAACTGAAATTAGTCGAAATTGGTTGCGTTTCACTGCGTCATTCCCATCAAATATCTTTAGTGTTTGTTTACCTGAATGGAAACAATTGTATTTCATTAACACACACCTTGAATCAAAAAACCCAAAAGCCCCGTGTTTTTAACCCACTGAAATATTTCTTCATGGGAACATTCTTTGTCATAGGACAAGCTTTGAGGCTGAATATTTTAAATTTTGTTTTGTTACAGTTCGTTTAAAACAGGGGAACATTCAGAGAGGAAAGAGGGATGAGTAATCAGAATTTTATCCTGGCTTTTGATATAACTGTTACAACCAGACTCTGTATGTTATGACTTTTTCATCCCCAGCATTCAAGAATGCATTTATTACTGACAAGCTGAACAACCTGAAGACCAAGACAAAGTGCCACTCTCTTCAGAATACCTCCCAGAGCACTGCCAGTTCTGAGCAAGTGCTTCCAAAGAAAGTCCTTAAAATAGTTGGTTAAGCGTACAGAAAACGGGAGGAAAACACAGGGACAACAAAAAAACTGGAAGAAAGAAGGTACAGCAAATTAAGACCTTCAGCCTTTTGCTGTGTTTCACTTCACTAAAGCCTTATGAAGTCCATGCTCAAACTGTTGAGTGCAGATTTTTGCACAGACATCTGTGAAAGGGTGAAGAGTGAAGGATTTCAGGTTCACCTTTCACAAAGATGGGCTACGGCTCAGGTACAGGCTGCTGTATGACAAAGTCTCTCTCTTAAGCAAGGTTTTTAAGAGTAATAGCAAAGTGCAACAACATTCTCACAGAACAGGTTTTGAGAGGTTTTAGGAACAAACCTCTCTAAAAAAAGTTAATATTACCAGTGCATTACATGCGTCCTTACTGCCTCTGGAAAGGAAACCGAGCTAATCAATCCAAACCAAAAAGGAGATCCCATTGAGACAGACTTTGTGTCCTCTCCTGATCACATCTTTATGAAGACCCTGATGAGCTGCTGACTTTTGCAGGTTCTTGCAGGTACTCCCCAGAGCTGATGCTTTACAGCAGACATAACTATTTATCACTGACAGAATATGCCCTTTTTACTGCAGGACTGAGCGATTAACAGAAGTCACCCATTGCACAGCACAGTGTTACAGTCTGATCTCACAATAAATCTGTACACCTGCATTCATCATCAAGTAGTACAACCACCAGAAGCTATCACTTGCAGTTCTTGGAGTGTTAGAAATATTAAGTGAAAGCCACATATATCAGCTGTAATGCTCACACAACACGTTAATCATGCAGCCTGTTAATGCACATTGTAAAGGAGATATGTTACATACTGGAGCCTACTTCCACGCCTCCCTTACAGCTTGGAAGTACTTTGTAGTACAGAATAAAATACAAAGAGCCTTTTGCTCTCAAATAATATTGGCTTTTAGGTTCAATGAAGCACACTAGACAATTGCTATTTACCATAGAAGGATTAAAAAGGAGAACTGGAACCGGAGGAAGAAAACCACTAAACCACCTCTAACTGATGACTGATTAAAAAGCAAGCAAGAATCCAGGCAGAAATGCACATCACTGGGTATCTCAATGCTGTAGTGGCAGATTATGAGGAAAGGCTACAGTGTGTAACTACTTAGCAAGGACACTTCAGTGCTAGCTTTCTTGAACCACCTGAAACTAATCCACCTACTTTGACTTCCTTGTATGCTCTCCAACGTCAATGAAAAGCAGACACCAGAGAACTAAAGGGTTATCTAAAGGATTAACTAAAGGATTATCACTTATGTGTGAAAGCAGTCTTCTAAAAATGAGATTCCAACCCTCAATAAAACCATGATACCTTAATTCTTATGATTGTTATTTCTCCTTATTCTGAAATGTGACAGCTATGCTTGGACTTCTTTTTCAGTGTAGACTTGTCCACTTCTTAAGAATATTTCTTCATTATCAGTTCCACTGGTAGTGGCAGAATGTGTGTGCAAGGACATTCTCATTACATAACATGAAGACCTCACTGCACAGCAAAGCAGTCCCCAGTACAGCCTCCCATCCTACTGCCAAGTCACCCTAGTCTCTCCTGGGACAAAATTGGCTATGTTGACTGGTCTAGGGGCAGGTGTCCCTATCCATGTCAGGGGGATTGGGGCTAGATGATCTTTGAGGTCCTTTCTAAGTCAAACCATTCCATGATTGCATTATGATATTCAAAACCTTAGTGAACATGACAAACTGCTCTGAGTGACCTTTCTTGAGCAGGAGGCTGTCTTAGATAACCTCCATACTGCCTCCAACCTCAGCCATGCTGTCACTCTTTCAAGAGAAGCCTGTATAACAGATGATGTACAAAGAAAACCAGACAGAAACAGAATAAATAAAATCACAGAATTATAAAATAGTTCGGGTTGTAAGTGGCCTTCCAGGATCATGGAGTACAAGAATCCTGACAGGGACATCTTTCAGTAGATCAGGTTGCTCAGAGCAACACCCAACCTGGTAAAATACATTGTAACTTTTCAATTATTTTTGTTAGTATGAAAAGAAGTATCACTGTGGATTTTCAGTTTTCCAGCTATCATAGTGGTTGAGTCTGTTGTCAATTTATTTTTAGTTACAATATAAGGAAGATATAAATATCATCAACTTTTACTTCTGAAGTACCCTTGAAGTCCAACAACCATTGCATTGAGGCCATAACACACATGAGAAAGTGACCTACTCCTTTAAATTCTGCTGGATCTATGCCAGAATGAGTGGAATTCTTTTAGACACAGATTTCTGTCAGAGTGATCTCCATGGTAACTACAGCAGAGACAAATGTTAACCAAAAGACACACTGTGTCCTGGGTGACCTTCTTTAGAGCTAACACAACTTGAGAAAACAAGTGAACGCTGGTTTCTGACAGCACAGCTGATGTTCTGAGTATGAACTTTCATAACACTATCAAAATCTCTGCTGCTTTCTCTAGCAATCCAGAAAGTAGACAACCATCTGAGAATAAAAACATTCTTCCAAGTTCTAGTACTTGTTTTCATTTGCTGTGCCTTTGTAGTCTGCTCTTATGAGATACTACTTGGCCTGAGAGAATCCCTAGCAATTGTAACTGGAGAATATTTTATGAGCTCTACATGTCTTAAGAACAGTCAAAGAACAGTTGGATTGACTCTCAAAATAAACTGGTTTACAAGAACAAGTTTAGATCTACAGACCAGTAGTAATGTTCTAAGCTCTAAGCCTATTTCTTAGATAAATAAGCATAATGCTGCTAATCTGTATCCATCACACAAAAAACCTCCTCAACTTTATCACGGAAAAATCACGTATAATTTTGTCACTGTCCTCCTCACAGGGGACACTTTTACTGCACTCCAGCAAGAAATGGCTTGCTTGCCCATGAGCTTCTGGAAGCACATTAACAAAAGAAAAAGCAGCTACATACTGCAATTAGTCATCCAGAAATACATTTCTCCACTGAATCAAGAGCACATCCAACACATGTAAATTAAGGGGTGTTTTATGCCAGTCTGATTTGTCTAACTAGCCTTGGCAAGAAGCTCAACTACAACCACTTCTGAAATTAGGTAAAGCTCTTCTGTCCACCTGTTCCAATTTTTAAATATTAGAAAATGATCCAGCTACCAAAGTGAAGTCTACATACCCCTACTTAGCATATAATATATACGCATAAAAAACACCTCGCTAATATGAAACGGATGCACTTATCAAGTTGTGGTATTTAAAGGAGTTACTGCCTGTTTTGTAATACTGGCACATCACTGCTAAATGTCTTTTATCTTTTCCTGTTGGATCAGAGTACACAGTACCAGGACTTCCTCCTGAAAAACACATCATTTCTTTTCTTACCATGGGATACTGACCTGAAAATAACCTGTTATTCACCCTTACCCTTTCCAAGGGGAAAGTAACTACAAAAGGTTAACTCCAGGCATAATTTACCAAAGTGTGGAATTTGATTTCATAGGCTAAGATACCAAATTTTCCTGGGAAAAGGATAAAACAGCATTGGATAAGTCCAAATTTCGTGTTTCCTTTGACTTCCAAATCCCCACAGACAGGACATGGCTTCTGAAAAGACTTACACGTGGCTTGTGACAGACAGGAAAATTATGCAGTCCTGAATTGTTTTGTCACCTAAGAAAGCTTAAGGCCTATACTGAGTGTATTTGTGAAAATTACTTCTAAAAGACTAAATTCTAGCAACGCAGCTTACCAAGAACCACTCTTCCCAAAACAACCAGTGTTATTTACATGCTTTATGCTCTTCTTCTCTACTGGTACTTCATAGAGTGGGGACTACCAAATTTTGGTTTATCTCAGTATTAGGATTCATAACCTACACAATGGCATTTATGTATGTAAGAATTATGTATTTTTTCTTTTACTGTCCTTGAAGAGAGCCTTTCAGAATCCCAGATTCCTTCCTCCCACCCTTCCTTCCCTTCCTTTTCTTTCCTTTCTTCTTTCCCTAGCTCTTTCTCTTCCAAGAGAGCCATTTGCAGGGGTGTGCCTTCTCTGAACTTGTTTTCCTAAGCAGCTGAAACTCTCCTAGCTTCAAGACAACTTTGAAGCACAAATCTGTATTAATACTTGTCCTCCCATTCTGGTAGCCACCTCTTAACCCTTCTCCTCTTAGTTTTTAAAGCCTTTCCAAGCATCTGCTGAGGAACATGACATGTTTAGTTATCTGCAAGCAGTTACTGAAGAACACATTGAACCTTTTTATGAAAGCTTAAAGTTTTCTTAAGTATCTTTAGGGGAAAAATCCCTCCCCACATGCTGTCCTTGCTTCTTCTGGAAAACAGTTTGTTCCTGCTTGCAGAATTACAGTGGAGATCTCCTCTGCACTGTCAGCTGGTTTGGGACAAGACATAAGCAAACTTTAGCCAACAACTTGAGTCTATCTAATACAAAACCATTTCATCTCTTAGTCAGCAGATGAACAGTAACCTGAGCAAGGCAAAACAGAGGCTGTGGAAGGACATGCTATGAAACATCTGTTTGCTGACAGCAGTGCAGCTCCCATTTCTCTGGTGGACAAATTCCTCTAACACCTCCTCCAGAATGGGTTTTCATTGATGGCTGAATTTTGTCCTGCAGAAGAGGGACACATGCTGAATCAGACAGTTCACTTGCAGCCAGTGAGTGCTGAGAGACTCCCACAGTGCAGAGGGAGTACTTTGCCAAACTCACTTGTATGTCTGTTAAATATATCAACTCAGAAACGGTGTGATTGTTTTTATGTTAATTTTATGCTTTTGGTTTCAGTATCTTGGTAGGCTAAATATAGTGGCTGATTTAACACATTTAAACCACTAACATTAAGACTTAGATCTTCTAACTTTACATTTCACTCAACAAGTCCATTACATTAGCAAAGTAACAGAAATGAATGTAGACTACTAATTCAAATCGTCTTACAATACTAAACTACAGACTTGGTATCCTTTTCTGCTGGCTTCTCTCCTGTGCAAAAAGTGTGTCTTTCCACATCAATATTATTCAAATTGTTCTGACTTGTTTTCATTGTTTTTAGAAATATGTACCCCTAAAACATAAAGAGCTGGAATTAAGAAAAGCTAAATATTCTGGAATGTAATTGAGTTCAGACACTCTTGAGGGAAAGTATGCCAACATGCCAAAGACATGGCAGATGTACTGAGTCAACACACAGAAGCAGTGAGCAGCTCCTTCTTGACCCACGTTATACAAATGGTGTTATCCCAAGATAGGTGAGTGGTACAGCCCCCTAAAACCGTGTCATTGTCATGTTAAGTTCAGCAGCTTATGACTCCCCACAGACACAGAGGCACAGCCACACAACAGCTGGCAGGTGACCCTCAATAACTTTACCAGGCAGGTTATCAGAGAAGCCATGTCCTGAGCTGACCCGAGGTCATCAATCCCATCATCTGGGGGTGGCACACACCAGAGGAGTCCACAGAAGTTCTGTAGCACACCTCGCTGAGCAAGGAGGTCGCTCAGCTTGCAAGGATATATGAGATACATGTGAAAAGGTTTCTGGGATGGTACAAGGGTTGTTAGGGGAACTTGAGGAGAGGAATCAAAGCGAGAGATCAAAGCCATTTGGGAAAGAAGTAGTGTGGGAAAATAGAAGGATAAGGAGACAAAGGAAGTTGGTCACATTTAAAGAAGTTGCTGGTTGGTACTGCATGGCTGTGCCCTGGTTTGCATCACCACAGTCTGTCCTGTCTTACCAGCAAATGCTATTTCTGACTCTTTTTGTGGGTGTGGTTTTAGCTGAGTTTTCTAAATCACAGTGAAGTTACTGCACTCTACACTCCAAAGTTTTGTGAAAATGCGTTACAAAAGAGCAATATTTTATGACACTGTTCTTTTTAAAACACAACTAATGACACTTTACATGACCATTGAAAATATACCATCTACTGCTGCTTTCTTCAGTCCAGAAACGGCCTGAAAAAATGACATATTAAAGTTTGTATTCTGCCCTGAATTTTCATATCTTTTTTCTTCTTTTGGGAAGGCTAAACTAAAGCTGAACTGGCATCTACTAATGCTTCCAATGAATCCAGCTGAAATATCTGGACACATAATTTGCTCTTTTTGACAGTCATAAGGGAAATACGCTTAATTGTTGAAATGTAGAAGCCCTCACACTCAACCACTTAAGTCACTTAAAACACTGGAAAAATCAAAGTTGTTTAGACAAACTGCAGTTAGTGCATTTTCCCATAATAAGGAAGTATGGCGGCGGATCATAACTTGAAGTCACTCAGGAACTAAGAAAGTGAAACAAGAGGATGCTTGAGATCTCTTCTATAACTGATTTAACTACTTATTGAGCTGATTTTTAAAAATTACGAATAGCACTTGCACAATCAGCCTCTTAATTTTGCAAGAACTTCAGGACTAAAAAAAATAAATTAGTATTTATTGATTTGAAATGTCCTTTTTTGCAACAATCCACACAGTTTCATTAGGTAGCATGTACCATGTTATTCTACTTACTAATATGGATTTAGGGGTGGGAAGCTCTTAAATTGCAGTTTTATCTGATCTTCTAGAAAGCAAGAATTTGGTTGTTACCAACCCCAGAAAACTCCACATGCTGAAAAATTTAACTGCATAAAAAACAGCCAGTCCAACTCAGTCTTGTTTACTGCAACATGCCCAAGCCAAAAAAAATTCACCTGATGTCCTCAGCAACATTTGGATCCAGAGAACACAGAAGCAAAAGACTCTGAAAAGACATTGCTGTCTGCCCTCTAAATTTGTAGTTTATCTATGGATTATTAACACCATGTTTTCTTTCTTCAATTACCAAGCTGAGAGAAATGATCTGTTTGTCAAGATAATGAACAGATTGACACTTATGTCAACCTACCAATGGAAATACCAAGTAAACATTTGTAAAGCCCTGGATAAGTATGTTGGACCAAAACTTTGGACCTGAAATTAAAACCTAACATTAGAAAAATAACCATTTAATATTTTGTCATAAGGCAATATACGTTAAGATTATATGAATAAAGATTAGTATATGAATAAAGAAATGGGTCACTATTCATCCCTTACTAAAATTTTGCTTACTTGAATCGGTTGAAATTTGGATATCTTTTGTTGATCCTTGTGTTGACCCATCAACATCATCATCTTCATCTGTAAAAGACAGACATTTTAAGAAAGGATTTTTGTTAATTTGCATGGAAGGAGAAGGTGTTGGCCATTTGAGAACAGCTTCCATCAAACAAGCTAACACAAAAAGAACCAGTCAGAAACGCACACTTTCTCTTTCTACCTATTTTATGATAATAATTCATAGCATTAAAACTGCATTACAAAAACAAAATTACATTGTCATGTAGCTACAGTGAATGCATACGTGAGATCCTTATAGTATTGGTTTTAATATTGCAACTACTGCATTTCATTCTTTACTGAAGTCATGATGTTTGACTGTCACCAAAGTATGGATGTTTCCATTAAGTTTTAACTTTTTTAAACCAATCCAGCCTTCCAGTCAGAAATATTGGTGTTATAAAAGTAATTTCCACAACTGGAAAACAAAGTTACTGACACCCAAAGAGAAAGAAACTGCTGCTCTCCGGAAGAGGACTTTGACAGTAGGGTCATCACTCTCACTAAAGCTAGGAGCTAACATGTCAGAAAATAATGCACCCCTGTAAAACCATACATAAGATATTCTAAAAAGATTGAAATAAATGCTGTGAACATTTTGCATTTGCTTCTGTGCAGAACATCCTTGCTGTGTTCTTATTTCTGACACTCAGGGCCATATAAGACCAGTGCAAATCCAAACATGATCAATTTTCCTTCCCTGAGGGTAGCAGTAGAGTGCAATGCAAGTGCTCATCAAATAACAGTATTCACACTCACACCCACTGAAAATCCCAGTCAGTCCTGACTGGGATGCAGGCAAAGCTCCTGAAAGATATAAGCCAGGCAACACCTTTATAAAAATTATGCCTTGCAGCTGAGGGAGAAAGCAAGAAAACAAAGCACAAAGCAAGAAAGTATAAAATAAAACAAGTAAATGCAGATCTTCAGAGCAAAAGAGGTAGTGGGGAAGTCAAAATCCTAAAGCAGGAGAACTTCCAAGAAGCAGAATCATAGCATGTCAAGAAGGTCCTGGGCAACAGTCCTAAACTTGACACCAGGTAACTCAGTGAATATTTGGGTAATGCTTCAAGTGTCTACAAGAAGACCAACAACAATGCTTTTGAGTTGCGGCTTTTAAAATATAAAAAGTGTGTTGAGATATTTTCCCTGTTATAGCTGACAGACAAACAGATCAAATTTCAAACTGGAGAGAAATTTAGACAGTATGGTCTTGAAACACCTTGAAATAAGAGAAAGCTGAATGCCTTCTTGAATTTCATTCCAGATAATTAAGTTTTTTTTTTAAAAAAAAGAAGCAGTAAATATAACAATAGGAAATTACTGCTCCTGATTGCTCCCAACCCTTTTCTTTCCCAGTTTAGATGAGAAGAAGCTGACTTCTTCTATTACACTTTCTCCTTCAGTCTGAATAGTAGGGAAATCTACACCAACAGCATCTTGAAACTATTCTAGTGAAGTTCAACGACTTCTTTGAAATTTGTTATGATAGGACTCATTTGGAGGAAGAGGCTCCACACTGCTCTACCATTGCATCTCCTGGTAGCTCAAGAGTTTAAAAGAAGTCTCTTCCAACACAGAGATGTTTGCTGAATGTTGGTGATGAAACTTGGCATTTACACAGTGGCAAAAGCTGCTTCAGACAAATGGTCCCCAGTACATCAGCGATGATGGCTGTGCTCATTCACTGCATGGGACAAATCACCTGGCACTTCCCAACCACCAGCTTGGGACGAGCTATGCCTATGCCTGCAGCAGGCAACTCACCCAGGCAACTGCCAATACTTCTCTGAACCTCAGACTGGTCTTTTCACAGTGTTATAAGTGATGTCTTTTGTCAGCTGTGGCAACAGAGGAACACCCTCTGTGCATGCCACGTCAAGAGAACTTCTTAATAAGCCTGCCATCACACAGAAGTGCTAATTATCCTTTGACAAGGGAGTTCCTTGCTCCCCTGAAACATCCCTAACATCCACACAATCTTTAGCAAGATCTGCCACCCAGAGTCTATGCTTTTCTCCTGAAAAAGCAGCAGCAATTCCTGGGGCAGCTGTCCTGAGCTGCTTCATTGTCAGAGGAGCATCAAATACATCCCAAGAGAGTATCAGGGAGCTGCTGGATTCTTGGTAACTTTCAGCACATACCAGGAGCTAGTGGGGTTTCATAAGAAGGCAAAGGTCTGTTCTATAAACATGGGTAACAAGAAGGACTAAAAGGCTAGAGCTTCCTTGACCCAGGATGATGTGGGAACTAGTTCAAGACAATTCTTGGCTCTGCCTTTGAGGAAGAATTTGAGCAAAGAAAAAGAGAATATAGCAATGGTATCCAGTGCTATTGGTGGTGACCTGCAGACACCTGATCTTCAGCAGATGACTGAGGATGGCAAACATCCAGCAACAGGTCTTGAAGCAATGCTCAACAGGATGTGGATGGTATAAAAGGAGTCACATGGAGACACCAGACATATTCAGCATGTGGGTGCTAAACCAAGATGCAAAAAAGCACTGTCAACTAGGGAAACCCAGAACAAAACACTTTATGCACCGCAGAGGGCAAGGAAGGTGCTGCACCACAAATATTACTCACCACGCCTTGTGCTGAACCACAGCTGTGGCTCACTAACCATGAAAAAAAAAGATGTCAATTGCTGAGGCAGCTGTCAAGATCACAGGTATGCGACAGATCTGCAGCAGGAGGAAAGGGGAGCATCCCCATGGCTCGGGCTCTCCTCCCTGGGTGGAGCCCCCATCCTGAGAGGCTGCTGCCCATTAGGATGATGGGGAGCTAAGCCCAAGGGGCAGAAATTCTCATAGGCCACAGGAAAGAGAACCTGTGTTAGAAATGAGATTTTTCAAAGTGTTGCTATACCATACCTCTGTGATATGCAGGCTAAAGACTATAAAAATGCATTCTGGCTTTCCAAACAAGATGAATTTTATTAATTTTTTTTCCCCTTCATGTCACAATAAAGCACTGGAAATGGTCCAAATTAAGTAAGTGAATATTCCTCCATCCCTATGTATCTGCTTCTGACCACAAGCTAATGGCTGCATTCTCTCAATTCAAAGGATCAAACAAACTTTTCCATTAAAGCAATGCAAAAATGCCATTCTTACTTTAAAAACCTCTACTATGTGTAATATGAAATACCATACTTAGCATGTAGCATAAGTCCTGAAATACAAAACCTTTTCTTCCATCTCTTAAAATACTGAAGGAAGAGACTAGAAGGTGTAGCTAAAATTGTGTAGCTTGCATTCTTTCACTTAAGGTGCTCCATGTTCAATTTTATTAAGAGGTGGTTTAAAAATAAAAAAATGTGAAGGTCTGACATATTAAAAGAACACACCACTGTTGAAGAGAGAAACTTAGTTAATATCAGAAAAGTCGGACCAAAGACTCTATTTTAAAGGTTTGTGATTAACTTCTCTTAGTTATAATAATCAACTTGATCATCCCTTAAACTTTTGGGACACTTGTGAAATACCTAACAACAGAACTGAATCAAAGTTCACAGTCCTGCAGCACAATTAAGCTCACCCAGACTCTGTGTTTTGGTTACTTCTTATGTTGGAAGCATTAGGAACTCCATGATCTTCAAGTGGGTGCTGTACTACATCTTTTACCACTAGCAAGCAAATTCATTAAAAAGAAAAAACACTCGTTTATAAAAACCTAAGCCACAAGAGCAACTTAACTGCTCCTCTCTGCCTTTGATAGGTCACTGGAGAGTTCTGGGCTGTGCAGAGCTTGGGTCACGCAGTAGCAGGGCTTCTGCTACAGCTTCTGCACACAGAACACAGGGGTCTTGCTCATCATCAGCTCTCCTCACCAAAACAAGACCTGAGCTCAGAGCAGAAAGTTCAAGAGCAATCTGCCATGTTGAAAAAAGCACAGTTGCAAAAACTTTCATGAGCTGTATTTTGCCTACCTTTTATTTTCTTTCCTATTCCATTCAAGCACCAAAACAAAGGTTTTACAGGTGTGTAATAATCAAAATACAAATGAAAAAATACTTCCATGTACCTCAGGCTTAAAAAAAACTCTTGCTCCTAAAGAGCTGTTAGACAAACATTCACTCTAGATGGCAGCAGAACATTACCCTGCCTAGACATATGGTATTGTTTCAGCACAGAAATCTTAAAAAGGACAGATGCTTAATCCAAGAGACAAATAAAAGTATCTGTACACATGACGTAAGAAATAAGAAATAAGTATTTCCAGCAATGATAACACTAACATCACAATTTTCTTGATTTTAAGTTTTCGCTTTCTTTGTTTCAAGGATAGTGCACAAATTGCCCTGCACCAGTAAACAGAAGTTTCTGCATTTTGCACAGCATCCATTAAAATATCTCTAACCTCTCCCAGAAATAGCAAGAAATTACCGTATTGCCACAAAAGCCAATAAAAAGTAGCAATAATATACTTAACTGAATGATGACTCTAGGTTAAACAAACTCATCAATTAGTTGCAATCAACTTTGAAATTTTTACCTGATTCTGTCTGCAAATTTTCCGATATCCGAAAACAATGCAATTTGCTGAAGTTGCGAGAAAACAACTGAACACAACTTGGAGGAAGAATCATATTCCTTAATCTTCCAAAGGTACATTCTGGTGGGACAATTACACAGCAAGCAGCATGAGCCTATAAACAACAGCATTAGTTAAGAACTTGTGATACACACTGGAAGTAAATTTATTCATAACAAGCTATGACTGAAATTGTATAATTCAGGTTAGGGATTATATAGACCTTTTGTAAATCACCTTCCTTAAATGAATGGCCCATCTGCCACTCTAGATTTTTATTTGTTTAATTTAGGTTTTGTGTTACCAGTAATAAGGAGTCTCAATATGTCAAGAAACTTTCAAGGATCATTAACCTGTTCTGTTAAAAGCAAAAGGTTTTTATACAGCTACACGGAGAACTTTAAAGTTTTGGTCTCAAACTCTGATACTCCACTCTGTGGATATTTACTGGGGGAAACGGAAAAGGTGCACAGGTTATATTGAACAGCTTGAAAAGAGCAGTATCCTCTTATATAGCTGTACACACTCGCAGACTCTGAGGTAAGACTGTTTTCAGTTTTATTCCAAAAGGTGACTGGATAGTTTCTGCCTTTGCACTGTTGCAAATCTTCTGCCTTTACTGAATATGCATACCTTTGTATGTATGGCCACACAGCATGTTACATTTCTTAGACTGTTCTCAAATACAGTCCCTCCCACCTCAGAAATTATGTCTCAGATTAAAATACAAACCCCACAATATTAAAAAAAAATCATTGAAATCATACCTGAAATACTGAATAACCTCTAGAGTTTTATTTTAAATCATTACTACATGGAGTACCTCATCTAGCCTTAAGTAGCAAATTAATGATTTCTTACATATACTTTCAGTTCCCAACTCATCTACTGCTACTTTCTTCCACCATATTTTGATATGAAGTGGCATTAAGTGGATGGACTAATTGTTATCTGCACTAAACACTGTTGATCAGTGTGTGAAAAGCTGTGGTTTCCAGAATTATTATTGAAGGGTGCCATCAGCTTGCACGGGAAATAAACATGTGTCATGTGAATGGAAAAACACAGAAACTGGTATTGACAGCTTAAAAATCCCCAACCACACAGGCTAAGACCTATTCTATGCTGAAATAACAGCAAACATATGAGAATGGTAAGTCTTTGTCCTTGCAGAATTCATGATTTGAAATAAATTCTGATTCAACACAGAAAGTGCCTGCAAGCTTCTAACCACAGATCTATAATGATTAGGCCCTTTTAAATTCCACTGGATTTACACAAAGCTTCACTGTGACTTTGAGAGTTGTTAATTAAAATTACTATGAGGAGGATTTAAAAAATCAGATGTCCCATCTAACACAAAAAATATATTCAAATAAATAACTGTATAGATTAAGTGTATTTACAAAGTGTATAAAAAACATATTTATACAGTGTGCAAATAAATTATGTTTATATCAAGTGTTCAAATAAGCACGTGCCTATATATATGTGGTTACCACAAACACATGCAGCAGCACAACATACCAGGATGCCACACCATTCACATCTCATGCCAGAGAGCACCTCAGAAGACCCACAGGTTTTTTTGCAAAATTCGCAGCGAGCACTTGAAGAAAGGTTTCCCTCCCTCCAGTGGTGGTGGTAAGTATCCTGAGGGAACACATCACAACTTAGCACTACATGAATCAGGTACACATTCATTTTCAATACAACTTTAAAATCAGTAATTCAAATAGCTCTGAGGAAATAGCAACAGATAATAGGGCATTAAGCTTTTCTCAAGATAAATACGAATCTTTAACGATCTAACATTTCACTAAAAAAAGAAGTTTTATCAAACTATCAAAAAATTTATCACTGTATTTTTCCTTCAGTTCACAAAAAAAAAATTCTTTTAAAAAAACATCCTACAATGTCAGTATTCTGTATCTACTGTGCTGTGAGAAGATAAGAAAATAGGCAGTTTTGCCTCAGACTGCAGGAAGCATGAGGATAAGAGAACATTTGCCCAGGGATGCAATACAGTCAACAGCTCAACATTCCACACCAGCTTTTGCAAAGAAACTTTTATATAAGATACATGATTTTTTTTTTAATTTGGAGGTTGTACACATCCCACAGATTTTTTCAGCAAGAGTTCAAAAAGCATTGTGAATATATCAGCATTTAAGTTCACCTCACTCTTTGAAGTGTATTCTGAAGTCACACAGGTCCTTTGCCTGTCAATAAGCAACTCAAGTGCTTTGATAACTGGCAGCATGTGAGACTAAAGACCAAGACTGCTCCTTTAGTCCACAAAACACACGACCACCTTCCCCTGCAAAGGCATCGGCACTTACATGGTCCAGGTGCCCATCCTGGTGACACTGCCGGCAGTCACTGCAAGCAAACAGGATACAATCTGTGTGCACATGTAGCTCACAAACTAAAAGCACAAAAACAAAAAAAAACTTTTTTAGGCTGGAAACCCCAGCGTTTTTCTGCATCTCCTTCTGCCCTCCTTTCCATACTCCTCTACTACCCTTTTCACACTATACTTTTTCTCCTTCATGCTCTTTACATTCAGCAAAGGTAGGCAATAAAGAAGTTCACTAGTATTGTTTTGTGTGTTCCTCTACTTCCTCTGTGTAAAAAAGATGTAACAAATTTAAAGGAAAAGCTGAGCTAATTTTGCTCATAAGCAACATTTGTCATATTTCCTCCAATTACAGCAAGTTGAATGTGTACAACTGCTCGGTTTTGTCTCATAGTTCCACAGGAACTGCTGCCTACTCCAACATACCTGTGCCTGAAGGCTACTTTGATTCAATCACCATATATAAGGCAAATCACTATTTCATTGTCAAAAAAAAAAGAAATAATTTTTTCAGAGCACCCTCCTAAGTAAGGTTAATATTGCCTTCCAAAATATGGTAGGTACTTGTAGGTGGAAGAAGTTTGTGTGAACCCTGCAAATGTTTAGGCAAGTTTTGGTTTTAAAATGTCTTCATTATTTAAAAGCTGACTTGAAATACCAGATGTGAAAGAATCTGCAGTTATGCTACAAAGGTATGAGTTACAAAAAAAAAAAAAAAAATTCCCAAACCAATAACTGATAGATCTCCATACCTAGCTTCATCATTTCAACAGTTAGGAGGGTTCTCTGTGGGCCTTAGAGACAGAGATGGATAAAAAAGATCCTCCTGTAGCTGCTTTGTAAATACTCTGGGAAGGCATCTGACTTTTCATCAAGTAAATGAAAGCAAGAGACAAGCATCAAATTTTTCAAATGCCTTTCAGTTCCAGTCAAGTTATTTCTCTAAGCATATCACAAAAATATGAGAACTGTAACCTGAAGACTGGAAGGTAGCAACTGCACACATTAGCACATTATCTGAAAGTGTCTTGAAAACAATGCTATTAATTTACTTGAAAACAATGCTATTATTTAGAAAATAATACCCAATTTGTGCTCTTTGGGTTCTTCCAGAGCAGAATTAACATTGTGTTTTCTAACCCCAGAGAAGACATAATCTCCATCACACTGAAGCAGACTCATGACTAAGTCAACCACAAACACACACAGCTCCCCCCATGCTCAGTGTCTTCACTGCACTCAAGAACTTCTCTCTGAGCTGTGGCACAGTCCCTCCTCCACTCACATTTCTCCCTGTTCATAGATGTAACAGGAATATTTTCCATTTTTGCCAGTTCAACTAACCAGGCAAACTAGATGCTTGGAGTCGTACTCTTGCTCATGTTCAAAGTGTCCATAGACAATGTTTGCAGCTTCAAGGAACTTACAAAAGCATTGGGCGTTTTACTGTCAATTCTGCCAATACAGGCATGCACTGCCCTTTCCTATACTTTGTAAGAACACAGAGGGGGTTTTAGCTTTTGTTTAATTCACATCTGCTGCTTCTAGCACCAACCCTAGCCCCAAATTGGTAAGAAATATGTTCACATAAATGGTGGGAATGCCCTACAGGGAGTTAATCCCTTAAGCTGACTATCCTGGTGTAGGAAAGAGGATGTTTTTGAATGTAAAGATTAAATTAGAGGTCCTACAAAAAGAAATTTCATCTTTATCAGCCATTCCATAATCTGCATTATTCTTTAACACATAACAGAATGACAATCTTCTGTTCAAGCTAGCTATGAAAGTTCTTTATGGTTGCCAAAAAATCCAACCTGATTAATTTCAGATACATAAACTTGAGAGAAGAGCCTTTAAAATATTAACTGCATCCTTCTCCAGTCAATCTGCTGATCCTGCTCAATGATTATTAAGGAACTTTAGTAAACAATTCAGCACAAAAAAAAAAAGCCTGGATTACTCCAATTTCTATTTTTCACTTTCCATCCCTTCTTCCTGGAAATAAAAGGAACAACATCATTAGTCCGGGTTCAAATGGCACCAGTAAAATCTGGTAGCAAAAACAGCTATCCAAAGCAATCAGTAACTGTCACCAGAATTTGGAGTCAGTCTATTGTCATTTTTACCAATGACACTATATATTTATTTCACTATGCATTAATAAACATCCATGCTCATTTCTGAGAACAGGTCCCCTACTGTGCACCCACAAGATTTATGTGGGTGAAACCTTTTACTTCCTTTCAAGAAAGTTTATTCCATTTTAATATATAAACAGTGCAAATCAAGTGATTAAAATCACTTGAAAAAAGTGATTATTTTACACGTACATTTAATGATGTCAATCGTTTGTTTCAGAGAAGGTAACTCCATCTTAACCTTTGTTTTTATCATAATTATGGTAAAGAGTCCAGGAAAAGTTCTTAATTTTAGTATCAGACATGAACACCATAAACAAGACTAGATTTGCACTATTAAGCTAAGTCATTAGAGATAAACAAAAATAAAAAAGGAAGAAAGTTCTATATCTCCATCTGAATTTAAAAGAAAGTTCGTTATCTTAAAACATTAGACTTCTAAAACAAATTCCACAAGCATTTTTGAAGAATTAAGGAAGAATCTTGTGCATTTTATAAACTTCAGCTGCCCTTTTTAAGATACATTTTAAAAATTAGCAGAGAAACAAATTGTAGACTTACTGGTATTCAGAGAAAGGGCACCGAACAAATCACACCACACAAAATAGTAAAACTGTAAAATCCATGTGAGGAAAACAATTCAGAACCTTAAACGAACCATTAAAAAAATTCTGTGCATGTGTAATACCTAACTACAACGTGTGATTTCATGTGCTTCATGTTTACAAACACTTAAATGGAAACATCAGAAAAAATATTTCTTTGCACTTGTATGCTGGATTTGGCTGGGGTAGAATTAATTTTGTTCACAGTGGCTAGAATGGGGCTGTGTTTTGGGTTTGTGCTGCACACAGGGTTGATAAGATGGAGATGTTTTAGTTATTCCTGAGCGGGCTTACACAGAGCCAAGGCCGTTCCTGCTTTTTGTACTGCTACGCTGGCGCGGAAGTTAGGGAAGGCTGAGAGGAGACACAGCCAGGGCAGGTGACTCAAACTGGTCAGAGGGACATTCCAGACCATCTGACATCCTGCTCAGTATTTAAAGCTGGGCACAAGAAGGAGGAATGAGGAATATTTGGGGTGATGGCATTTGTCCTCCCAACTCCCTGTGAGGCGTGAGGGGGCCCTGCTGTCCTGGAGATGCAAAACACCTGCCTGCTCATGGGAAGCTGGGAATGACTTCTTTTATTTTTCTCTGCTTGTGTGTGTGGGGGTTTTACTTTCCATATTATACTGGCTTCCAATTGTCTCCCTGATCCCACTGGAGGGGCAGGCAGCGAGCAGTGCATGTGGTGCTTGGCAGCTGTCTGGGGGAAACCACAACAAATGGACACAATGAGAATGCAGTAGAATTAATAGAGTAAGAATATGAAAGCAAAATTTAGAAAGCTTTAACTAAATTGGATCACTAAACTAAAGCTATTTGTAATAGTTAAGAGGGTATAACTAGTGACAACTATTTTCTTCTCAAATTTCTATGTTTATCTAATGGCACACAGGTTCTGAGTCTTACTAAGATCACTAGAAAATTCCCTGTGCTATCTGTAGCTCACAGAACATCCTACCAAACCGTCCCGGTCACATGGGGACTATACTAAGTGACATAATCCCACTAGTCAGAAGAACAGTTTGGCTCCATTATGCAACTCAACAGACAAAAGCAGGAACAGAAATACTATGCCATTCCAAGTCTAAATGCCGTGATCAAAGAGGATTGCTTCCCCTACACATACACATAGAAAAATCACATTTAATAAGACATTATCTTTAGCAAAACAGCGATTTTGGAAGCAACTCAATTCCCTGAAGAATTGATTTTTCATTCATTAGACGTTTTTTTAAATCGTTCAGAGGTAATATTCCAATAAAACAGTAAATTCTATTTAACCTCACAACTCAACTGAACAACTAATAGACATTTAAGACAATAGAGAATTGGAGAGCTGTCCTACATCAAAATCAGTCACGTACTCATGCCAACATGTATTTCAAATAAAAAATCTGGTATTTGGGTGATTTCTTTAATTATTATTTTTTCAGAGAATCCACGTCAGAACATTCAGAGCAGTACTATTTTGACAAATAATATTTTCAAATATTTTTCCATTGAAGGTACCTTATCCTCATTACAAGTAACAGATATCTGAGACTAGTAACACAGGAAATTCTACATTCTTTTCTAGAAATATGAATACCTGATGATTCTCTGTATCAAAAGTTTCCACTAGAAACAGAAATAAATTACTGCAACAGGATAAGTCTCTCACCATAATATCTCCTCATTCTTCGCCCATCTCAGGCAGGGATTCACTGCACACCACCACAGACTTGCTCAAAGTAAATTGGTGGAAAGATGAAAAGAGTGTACAGGTTTGACAAAGTTTGCAGTTTACAGAAGGTGGCTGATTTATTATTCCTTAGTTTGGAGTACACCTTCCCACAAATGATGAATGGATAACAAACAAACCAAAAATTGCTCAATCACTCGAGTGTAGGGAGACTGTAGGTTACTGGGTGGCACACAGATGGTCATACAAGTAGGGTTTGAGTTACCTTCACATCGAAAGGCAGGTGACTCCAGGGACTTCCTGCACACAGCACAAAACTTTTTTTTGTAAAGTCCTGGAGGCCCAAAACAGTGTGCAACTGGAACCTGCCAGCAAAGAATGCATAAGACATCATCCATTTCAACTTTCAAAGTGTCAGTTAAAATTCATAGAAGCTGCTTTATCTTGCAACAACAGAGCAGTATATACAACGTAAACTTAACCCAGCACAAGAATAAATAGACAGATGAAACATCCTTTAAAAATAATCATACTTGGAAATATATGTTAAATATTTAAATGTAACTTTTTAAAATTATTGGGAATTAATGTTTATTGTATATATTTTTAAGCTGATTTGCTTCTTGATGATTCACAACAACATGAATCCAAAGGCTTCCTGTGGGACATATCTGTAATCGCAGCTGTCCTTCTAAGCATTCTTAATTGAATCAAGGACAATTAAAGAGTAATTACAGCACAGGTGAACAAAATACCCTAAAGACATGCACAAGACAACTTTTAACATCTCAGTGCTGCCACAGGTCAGTGTTCTCCACATGCCTTTCACTTCCTCCCCAAATACAGCCCGGCCACTGGCTGACCAAAGGGATTGGTTGGTCTCCCCCTGCCTTATCCAAAGCTTCAAAGCCTGAATCGTATCCAGCTCCTGAAGTACATCCAGACTGAGCTTCCTCTTGACTGTAGGTTGAAAATGATAGACTACGATTTTCTCTTGCGAGAGCTATCTGTACCAACAGTTTTGGCAAATGTGTTTCTTCTTATTAATTTACCTTAAATTGGGTTTTTTCTTGCTTGATTTTATTAATTATTAATTCTTGATTAATAATGAACATGGGAAGTGATAGTACCAAAGCAACAACAGATGAAGCAAAGTAAAGAATAAGAAACATACTTAAGCTTCATACCTTTTCTAGAGACTACTCTTCCTACAAATCCACAACTCTGCTAAAGTGACAGTCACATTAGAAGGAAAGAACATAACTGCATGTTTAAAGTCCTGGGATCCAAATGAGTTCCACAAAAGTTTGCTGTGATTTAGGTATTTAGTATTATGCATTTCACATGCCCTTCTTGCTACAATGAAGTTTTACACATCAAGTTTATCTTGTGGCGGTATTTCTGGTAAAAGCTGACAAATTATTATTTAGGTCTCAAATGAAATTAATCATTCCCAGTAAAACTCTGGAAATAAAGACTTCAGATACAGGGAGTCACAGACAGCAGCCTTTCCTCTCAGATATATGGTAAAACCTCCTTCAATTATCCATTAGGAGTTGAATTTTCTCCTTGTATATTTAGGTTTTCCTGAGAACTATTAGCAGCAAATCTGACACGTACCGTGAACACAGAATTTGATGACCCAAGGAGTTGCTTCCAGTTATAAGCATCAAATTCTCATAAGAATTTTCTGTCTCAGAAAGTATGGGAACAGTTACATCAAACAATCCTGTTATTCAAGCATGAACGATGAAAGAAATTAGGTAAAGTTTTGCCAGATGCAACACAAGGAGAGAAGAACAATGCTGGAAATTTAATCAAGAAAAATCAGTAACCCCCAAACTGCAAAGCATGTGGTTCCTCAGAGCTCCTCAGAATTAAGCTTTGGGAGGTAAAAGAGGACAAAGAGAGGTATGAAATATGTTTGTCTTACTAAACATGAACAGAATAGTGCACAGGAGCTGACCAGTGAAACAGTCACCAGCTCATTGCCCTAGGAGACTGTGAGGAATCCTTGGTCCCTGACTGACCAGGAAACTGCCCATTCAGATCCCACGCTCCCCACCAAGCTGGGCTGACAGCCAGCCTACCAAAAAGACTCCATATCAGTATCTCAAATACAATATATAACAGCATTTCCTCCGAAAGCTTCAAGTTAACTTGCTGTACAAGTTGGGGATTAAAAAATACAGCCAAACCATTATTTTCGGGTCCATACCCTACTCCTTTCAGCCCAAATTGAAATTTCATTCTCTGCAGCCCACCATCTGTAACATAAAGTTCATAGCTGGCTTACATAATTTCTTTTTAAATCAGAATACTTGAGCCATATAATGTATGTTTACAAAAAGAATATATATTCTTGGTGGGAGTAAATTATCCTAGAAAGCCTAAGAAGCCTTAATCAAACTATCTCAGATTAAGTTAAAGGCTCATAATCCCTGCCCACCCTGCTACTTCTTCAAGAGAAGGAAGAAACAAACCTCTCTGTACAGTGTCATGCAAGTTACCTGGGCTCAGTTATTGTGGAGGTAAAGTGCCAGAGCTGCAGCTCACTCTAGCTGCTCAAAAAAAAAAAGTTTGCTGCGAGCAGGCCACTTGCACAAAAGTCATCCTGCACAATGAATTCATGTGCAGAAAGCTGGTAAGAGATGACTATGTGAGCACAACCTGACGCAGACACTGTGAGGAGTACTGAAAAGCGCTGGTGGGATTTCTTCAGGCAAGCTTTTCTGCACATCCCAACCTGTCTTCAGGTTTCAAGTGTCATCTTTAAGTGCCCTACCACAGCCACAGCCACAGCACCATGCAGCCACCCAAGGGAGAAGAATTCCCCCTGAAATCAGACACAGGGGAGACCCCCCTTAGCTCCGAGGTGTGAACAAACTGCTCTGGACACCCAGCGTGAGCATCCAACCCTCTCAATAACCCAGGTTTGAAACACAGGGGACTCTTTTTCTGGCCATGAGTCTGGCTATTTTATCTTAAGCCTAGCTTAGAAATGCAAGCTGTTCATTATTGTCACAGAGAGGTCCAGCTGAAATAAAGAACATGTGAAAAACAGTGTTTCTTTTGGGAAAAATTGTGACAAAGGACTTTGACAGAAGGCAAACTTATTCAGAGTCTGACTGTACTTATCTAGAACACTCAAGGGAAGGAGACCAAGTCTAAATTCTTCAGCTGTTCAGACCATGGTAACACAATCGTCTGAAGTCTCAAGTCACTGTCAAACAGAAGGGAGCAACTTGCTGATTGAAATGTTAAGGGCAGGTGGAGAAGGGGAAAAGAAGGGGGGGAAAAGTTTCTTTAATTTTTTTCTTACAAATCAAGCCAAAGAAACTTTGTTTATTGTGAGTGGTCTTTCTAACATGCTTTGGAAGATGACAGGTATAAAAGCAATGTAGAGCCTGATGGAAAATGGGATGGGAGGAAGACGGAAACAAAGAAAAGGTAAAAGACCGAGTACAACATAACAAATGCATCAATTACATAATGTTTCTCCAAACATGTTTTGGTTACTGAACAAGGTCCAAGCACCTAATATATATATATATATATTTATAAAAATATTTGAAACTCAGACAAGAAAAGTCAGTGAGACACCATGAAAGAATACAGAACATTATATGTTATTACTTAGTTTATATCCACCTCCGTAAGTACAGCAAAAGTACAGAAGCATAAGGTGGCCTACAGAGAAAATGTTAATAATTCATGAGAGTTTAAAACTGCTTTTCCAATCCATCTACTTAAATTACATTATGAAAACCGCAAAAATTGATTTCCACAGAAAAATACAGAAAATGTCTTCTAGTAATACCATTAAATGACATCTAAGTGCCCTTACAATATTGATCAGAAGCATATCAACAGAAAGTATAATGGTAACACTCCAGTACAATCTCCAGAATGACGCTGCACTCAGGGACAAGATACTCCTAGTTCCTGTTCTATTTCCTGCCATTCGTTAAGGAATGCAAAGCATTAGAGAATGTAATACATATCTGTAAATGCTCCTATCAGCCTGTAACAGAATTTGATCCTATCGAAACCTAAGAGTCTAACTCCTTCAGTGCAATCTGTGCAAGTGCACAGCAGTTCTGCATTAGAAAGCAATAAACTGCTTTTAAAATCCACACTTTGGAAGATAGAAAGGATAGAATTGCTTTCTCTTGATAGTGCCTTTTAAAACTGTTCCACATCCTGAGATGTCACAGGATATTAAGCACATGACCAACAGTATATCATGAATTCAAGTACCCTTCCACTAAGGTGGAGTCACTTTGTACACAGTGGCCCAGCTACCCTCCAGACCCTCTGATTTGTGTATAGAGTCAGGCCAGGCTGTCTTACTGGCCTGCAGCCTTCAGGATGCCTCAGCAGCAGTGGAGAAAATACAGCTCCAGGAAGGCCTCTTTTACACCCAGCAGCACCTTCTTTTCTACCAGGTCAGGCAGAAGAAAGCTTCATCTTAAATCATGAGGCAAAGACTTCCAGGTGCAAAGGGCAATGAGAAAAATACACATATATCAAATGCCAGTGTGGCAGCTGCTGTCTTGGGCAGTCTTAAAAAGGAACTACCTACTAAAAACTTTTCCTAGGCCTATGTCTAGATATTATTTTGCCCATGCATCTCCTTCTCCATCAGATCAGGGTGACTTTCACTTGGCATGACTTTGTAAAAAACACCGGAGAGATTAAGAAACCAGGGTGGCAGGACCTAAGGTAGTGAGGGGCTGAACAGCTTCCAAGAGGGAAAGGGTAAACAGAAAGAAGGATTCTAAAGCTCTCAACAACAGCCTCCAAGTGTTGAGTAAAAGCAATTTAACTTACGATCACCAGCTTGCAGTTCAAAAACACTGCTGCATTTTAAGGAAAAGCACAAGCAGCTTGGAAGCAACTATCTTCATCAGACACTCACAAGGGCAGTCACACAAGAGTCATTCTCAAAGACTGCTCCCATCATAAAACCAAAAAGAAATTTCCTGATAAAAATTAAAATGTTTTTGTTTCTGAAACAAAAACATGTATGGATGTTTAAGTGGAGAAGCACTCCCCTATCTAAAGTTTCTAAGGTTCACTCCAACACTGTAAACCTTTGCTCTAGGGAGGTAGATATGGTGAACACACCTCACTCCACCCCATGACTGTTCTATCCAGGCCTAGACTATATCCTCTCTGAGAGAAGCCAACAACTTTGTAATTCAACTTTTGCCCTTATTGACATATTTTCAATTACTTCCTTATTACTCAGTAATCAAACATAGCACTTTGATTTGTTTGAAACCTCTTATTTAGTAGCAAAATATTTCTGCAACTTGAATACACTGTGTGCTCTGGAATGTCCTCTGTTGTTTTGGCATTTTAGGGACAATGCCTATCAACTACTCTTCACTTATGTTCAAACTGATGTTTTTGCTCTGAGTACTTGATTTATTGGCTGGGGTTTAAAGGCAATGTAAGTATGCATTCCATATGGTAGCTCTGAAATGAAGTAAGAATACAAAGTTAAATGGTGTCTCAAGATATAACAGGATAAGAGAGACAAAATCAAATACTTAATTATCAAAATTTTAATTGGCACTAATGCAAGGGAATGATGCATACATCTATATGCTATCTCACTATATCCAGGATTATTTTTCTTCATCCTGCAGATCTCTGTGACAGGACATTTGGCCTTATACAAAAGGTCTCAAGGACCCTTTGCAATGGATAATGCATCTCATGCTAGTTCAAGTCAGAATGATGTGATACTTCTACTCAAAAGTAAGACTTGTGTAAAAGCTTTCCACTGCAATTAATAGTTGCTTGGCCTAGTCTTTTTGGCCTAGTAGTGTAAAGAAAAAATAACATGCAAAAGTCACTCACTCCTTGCTTTTACTGCTACAGAGGAAATCAATGTCCATGTCCTCTTATCAAGACAAAGATTAAGAATTAAAACAAACACAGTGCCATCCCATAATGCTTCTGAAACTGAAGAGTCACTGATACAGCTGCAGAGCTCATCTGGGAGTTCAGATCAAGTTTCAAGAGAGCACAATAAACTGTCCTGAGGTTACAAACAAGGAGGAGCTAGCCCTTCCTTCCCTTAAGCACTGAGGTTCCCCTTCAGGGAGAAAAGGGAGAAAACCTTGGTGCAGTGCCAAGATTACCAGCAAGCAGTTTTAACCTTCATTTGGATTCTAAATTTTGCCATGTGACTGTCTCCAAGCAGCTGCCTTGCTGAAACAACACAAGCATGGGTCAAGTGCTGGAGAGAGACCTTCTTGACAGAAGGTGGCTATCCAGCAAGGGCCCAACCACAGTCACAGAACAGCTCGGGCTGGAAGGGAACCTTTAAAGGCCACCTAGTCCAAATTTCCATGCAGTGAGCAGGGACATCTTTAACTAGATCAGGTTGCTCAGAGCGCTGTCCAACCTGGTCTTGAAGGCATGCAGGGATGGGGCATCTACCACCTCTCTGAGCAACATGTGACCATTATTGTAAAAATGTTTTCCGTAAGTCTAGTCAGGATCATCCCCTTTTAGTTTAAAACTACTACCCCTCATCCCACTGCTATGGGCCCCCTAGAAAGATCTACTTTCAGACCATTGTTACTGACCCAAATAACCAGGCTGCACACAGCTGAACCCAGCATCCAGAGGGAGAAACTCAGGTCAGCAGACAATTACAAGAGCAGAGCCCCTGAAAGCACCACAGCCTTCCCATTCCTTACCCCAGCCCATTAATGCAGAAACTTTCCTTGCAAAGGAAAGTTTTATTTTTAGCACACAAAGATTCAGAATCTGATAACCTAGACTAGCATTTTTCCACTCTAGACAACCTGGCTTTAAGAATAACAGCACACAATAAAGTCTCGTGAGCAGACTTCAAAACCTTCTTAAAATGGAAATGTTTAGAACCCATTAGAGCAATGCAACAATACACCAACAAGGAAAAATAAGCATAGCAAATGCTGAAGATCACTAAACCATTCTTCATGTGATCTCATTTCAATTTAGTTTTCCAAGAACAGTTATATAGAAAATACATACTTCTAAGAAGTTGTAATACAGCTTCAATTCCAACCTAACAAGGGAAAACAAAACTTCACATTTTACCCCCAAAAACGTTTTGTTTTTACTGTTACTTTGTTTTGTGTTGGTGTTTGGGTATGGATTTTTTTTTGTCCTCCCTTTCTCCCCTTTTTTTTTAACACGTGTACTGCAAAGTAGGTAAATACTTATGGGAATGTAGGAAAGAGAGAGTTTGAGTTTGAAACAGTTGCTGAGACCTTACTATTGGAACAAATCATATGCCCTGCAAACTTTTCAGAAGACTGATCCACAAAGGCTTGTTTAGAAACATCATGATCTGTATCCACTCTGGAATACTAAATGCAGGTGATAATGATTTACAATTGAGAAAAAAATGCATAGGTCAGTCATAAGAATGATCTGAGACTGGATGCAGTTGTGGCATGCTTGTGACTCTGTGGGCCTTTACTTGACCCTGGGAAGGAAACCTTACTGTCAGGAACAAAAGTTTCCACCAAACATCTACTGAAAAATTATTCTCTGATGGGTTGACTTAGTATCAAATGACACATTCTGATGAGCTTTAACAATTGACATCTTCTCTAGATGAAACCCAGGCAAGTAAAAAAAAAGTCTCATTTCTGTAATACACTGAATATTGACATAGCTGAAAGAACTATCAGAAAAAAATCCCACCAGTGTTCCCTCCTACGTCAGACCTTTTAATAAATAAATAATCTGAAAGGAGAGATTAAGAAAATAAACTTCCCACAAATTGTATAAATGGCTGTCATTTGTTTTTCGCTCTGTTATATTTTTTACGCAAATGCCAAGTCTGGTATTTGCTTTGACAGAGCCTGCATGCAAAACGACGTCTCCCATATGGCAGCCTTCACTTGTACAGCTGATCAGGATTAATGCAACTTGGATGACCACGTCAAGGAGGACATGACTGTCCAGAACGAACAGTACAATCCAGAGTTTTCAAAATAAAATCATTACAGCTCAAGACAGAAAACACAGAAGACTCAGAGCTAAACACATCAACGCTGAACTGCAAACAGTTTCAAAGACTGACAACACCACCAAATAACTATCCTTGCTGTGCAGTACAATTTGTGTTTATTGTTTACAGATAAATCACAAGATAAAAATTTTGGGGCAGATAGATTACAGGGACTGACAAGAGAGAAAAAAATTACACTGACGTCTACAACTGATGCAAATGGGAACATTAGTTAAGTTTAAATTGAGGACTTTTACCATATAAAAGCAAAGGAACAAATACTATTTTGAACAATGAATTAAATTTAGAGCAAATCCACAAAAGAAGCAGTCATAAATGTTTACAACGCCCACATTCTGAATTAAATTACTATTTTCCAGTTGGATTTTTGCCATCCTCCCAAAGGCCCTTGTATATACCTATATCATCTGATTCACTATTCTTCTTGCGACAATGACTGATTGTCAACATAGTGAAACAGCAGATGATGCTAATTCTTAGTAAAAGCACTTCTTACTACCTACATGTCCCTTTACCATGGGTTCTAAGACAGCAGTATTTCTTACTGTTTCACTGGCAAATTTATGTATCAGATACCTTTCTGACACCTCTCCAGATGAAAGGTATGTAAGGAAAGAGGAAAAGTAAAAGAAGAGAAAAAGCAAAGCTTTGTGTTGGCACAGTCTAGCAGCTTTATCACCTAGACAAAGCATATTCAAGAAAAGCAAATGGATAATTTCTCTTCATCCAATCCCTGTAACTCAAATTGCATATTGTTTTCAAACTTCCACATCTCACCCCCTACACAGGCTTCCACAACAAAAAGGAGCTGGTAAAATGTTCTACGACACAAAGAAGGGGATCAGCTCCCTTCACAGGTCTACACAATAGATTCCCATAAACGTGCTTTGAGTCAGCAAGGTCTGTAATGAACAGACATGATTTTACAGCCATGTCTCATTTGACTTCTGCCTGTAGTATTACTAGAGAAGTAGTAAAACACTACAAATACCTTAAGGTATTTGTAGTGTTTTACTACTTCTCTAGTAAATTTCTCATGTCCTTCTCCCCTTCCATTCCTCTCGGGTCATCCTTTCCCAAGTGGATAACACACTTTGTTTTCTCTTCAGTTTAGCTTCTTAGTACCTTAGTCGCATCCTATTATATTCTGTCAGGTTGATTCATGTCCCACACCCTTTGAATCAATCTCTTACACATAAAGTCTTGTGGGAGAAGGTCACAAGCCATCTGAAAGCAAGTACTTTATTGCGAAACTTCCAGGTAATGACACATAGGAAGAACATCTAGTAACATTTAAAGAATGCAAATAACTGCTCTTCAAAGACAGTGTATCTACAGTTGCTCATAGCAGACTTCTCAAAGGAAGTGTAGCTTTGCCTGTGAGCAGCTATAAAAGCTTCAGTGATGACTAATACAATTTTTGCATTATGATATGAAAGTAACCCACTGCTAATACAGCACCATGTTCATTACTGATAAATGTGTGGTATTACCCCAAGAAGGAGACAAGCCAGTGTCTCTTTACTCACCCTTACAAGGCTGGGAGCAATACATGAGCATGGTATCTTGACATTCTTGAGGCACTTTTCGTGAGACATGAAGTTGCAAACTGTGGAAATAAAATAAGAACCATGAGCAACTCTTCAGAAGCAAGGGGCTTTAAGAAACACAATCAAACAAAACCAAAAATGAGGTCAAATACAATTAGGAATACATCTTTTTAAACATATTTGCTATCCCCTAGGTTTGAGAACATACACAACTGTCACACCCTGAGCAGCGCATGCACTCCAAGTTGTTTTGCTACTAAGATGCTGGCAATGGAAAAGGAAGGACAGCTTATCCCAGAACAGTACAAGCCTAATGCAAGTCATGTCCTCCCACACTCTCTCTCTCCATGAGCATCAAAATGAGTTCTTAAATTTAAAAAAAAAAGTTTTAAACAGTGCGAATCAGCTCTTTGATGTAGCCAAAGCAGAAGGACATGCTTGCTAGTGAATTATTCTACAAGCTAGTGCATGTGACATAAATGTGAGAAAACAAAGTATTGTTACAAACTGAGTATAGTGGATGAAGGTTGCCAATTATAGGAGGTTTGAAAGCCAGGAGTAACTATTTCTTTTATTACAGGTTTATAATTTCATCCAAGCTCCAAAAAGCATGCTTTCAAGCATGACAGTGTTTTAAAAGATAATTTCTCATGGAGGGGACATTTTTTACAGCTTCTTACCATGAATTTGCATTACATTAAACTATGTGAAGAAAACGAGGAATTCTTTATTTCATTCTTACCACCTCTGATTAATTAGGAACTAATAAGCCATGCAGCTATGGATTTAAGAGTCCTCTTTCTTTCAGAATTAATCTCCACCAGTTCAAGTGCGAAGCCTTGCGCAGATGCTCAGCTCCTGACCTCTTGAGTGGAAGCTCAGACCTCTCCCAGTGCCAGGGCAGAAGACCACTTGCCAGCAGCAACTGTTGCTGTACACAGGGGGTTTTCCTCTCCCTGCTTTTCCTAAGCACAGTGGACCACTTCCTAAGGTTCCCAAGTTTCTGACAACACCCCAAGTGCTTCAAATTTCCCATCTGCAGTCCACTGTTGCCACTGGCTGTATGCGCTAGTGTCACCAAAAGCAGTCAATTTCCTCTCCTCCCCTTTCTCCAGCTCATTGACTTTTGATTGCACACTTCTCCTTCCAGGCCAACTGAAGCATTAAAATCCACTTCTCTAAACAGCTTACTGCCAGCCCACACTAAGTAAATTTTCCTTCTGGTAGCATAAAAAGGATGACACCTTTCCTCTTGGCACCCATCTTAATATGAGCAGTAAGCACCTTTTTTTCATTAATCTACAAGTCAGAAAAAGAAGCACTGCAAGTCACGACTGTGTTCAAACGTGTTATTCGTCATCCATGGGTGAACCCAGAATGATTGCTGCACTGATGAAATAAAGTGGGAAGGAACAGAACCAAATCTTCTGCTGGGTGCTATGAAGTGTTACGTGCATCTCTAAGGTTTATGGCTGTTTCCAATCAAATAAGGCAGATGAGGGAAAGAAACAGCCAAAGAAAGGATGATGAAGTGGATTCTTGCAGCTGCAAATGCAGTTGCTTAAGAGATTTGGAGGTGATCTCTATGGTGGGGAGGAGCACACAGCCTACCAGTGCAGAGGAAACCAAAGTCATTATCCAGGCAGAGGAGAGATGCATCTCCTGCTCCAGAAAACAAGTATGAGTCCATACAGAGAACTGATGAATCCTCATCGCTGATATGTGTTTTCTCAACATGGACACAGTGGTAATATAATGATAACATAATTAAACTTGCTCCTTCCTTAGCTGGCAGCAGTATTTCTACTGACGCTCTTAGGAAGGTCACCTGCTTGTGGTGAGAGCAGGTCTGTAGAAGCTATAGGAAAAAAGGGTTAAAGGCCACCTGCCCATTACCACCTATAGTCTGAAATTTGTCACTCATATCCTGAAGACATCTGCCTCAGCCACTTGTTTAGGTGATCTTGTCACTGTCTCAGAGTGGTGCCCAAAGTTTGTCTGACCTGGCTAGGTGAGGCGAAATGCCCTCTAAGGCGGAAGTGTAGGGACAAAGGTTCTCGTGGCTCTGACCCATGAAGAGCAGAGCATGAAGCTTCAAATATAAACAAGCAGTGTCAAGAATTTCATAAAGAGGTGAGAGCTAGTCAAAGACGAATCAGCGGTGACTAATGAAATTCAGTGTAATGACAGTTTTCCCTCATTTTTCTAGTTCAGAAGGAGGTTGGCTAGAAAGGAAAGCAGAGAGCAGACTGATCACACGAATTTTCTGATCTGCAAGATGCAGCAGGCAACTGAAGTCTGCAAGACCACCTCTCTAAGTGCTATTAGATTTAAGCGCACACAAACTCAATGCACAAGTCAGCTGAGCCCTACCCAAACACCCTGGGGAATTCAGACAACCAGCTCATGGAAAAGATGCTCCTCCCATGGACCTTGAGAGGTGTTCTCTACTTATTTAGACAATACAAGTCAGTACACATACCAGAACCCAAGCCAATCAGTATCACAATTTTATCTTTGCACTGACAAATCCAGCAAAACATGGTCTGCATAAAGACAGTAACATATGGTTCAGATAAGGAAACATCTAATGACACAGAAAAGCATACTAAGTCAGCAACTTCAGACAATCAGTAAAACCAAACAGTGAAGGAATGTTTCAGACAAGGAGCAAAATAGGAAGGTGCATAAAGGTTTTAATTGTTTGAATGCATACAGAAGAAGACAACACAGAAAAGAATTAGCTTCCTAAAATGTCAGCCAGAAAATGGAAGCATTTGCAAATAATCAAATTAAGGAATATCAGGAGACAAACAGCAGGAGATAAACAGTGCGCAAACATAGAAGGTAACATTCTCAGTGAAAGATTTTCACACATTTTTCAGGAGCTATTCACACAACTTCTCCTCTGCTTGTCACATTCCTCAGGGGGTGAAATTACTCCTACAAGTCACCAATTTGTTTTTATTTTGCACATTCCACACAGGAAGAAAAAACCCAAAATGGCAGCAAACGGAAGCATTAACAATATTAGGGGGTGGGGTGGGGAGGGGAGGCAGCAGAATCCTACATTTGTATCAATAGTCCCAGAGAGGCTTAATTAGGTCTTAAATTCTGACAGCTAGGAGAGGTTTTGTAGGTTTTAAGGGGTGACCATTCATTAGGAAAAACAAGCCAGAAGACACTGTATGTGAAGTTTCAGCAGATGAAATGCAGAATTCTGAGGAAAAAGCATTTAAAGGAAGAGGACAGGTGGATCTTTTTAAAGGATGAAGATTTCTTGATCCATACCAATTCAGTGATGAGCTAGCTACAAGCAGACACATCTATGGGTTGTCTAAGTCAAAAGAAAGCCATTCAATTGCAGCTTTCAGACACTGTACAAAACATTTACTTAAAGGTTTAGGGGGCTTTATAGAGGTCTCTCCAAGCATCTGGTCAGGCATACTGCACCAACCATATTTGATAAGTTTACCTTGAGGCCTTCTGCTATTCAATTATAAATTACTTCCTTCTTGTGAAAAATTAGGTTTTGGTAACGCTCAGCAAGAAGCCATCTGGACATTGGGCATCACTATGCTGCTGCCTGTCCACATGGAGCACAAGATCTGGCTTTACAGCAGGCTCTGCCCACAAGCCATCACTTCCTGGGCCACTTTTCCTACCACATTCTGTTTGACTTGGTGTTTTAATAAAGGCCATGTGTACATATGGCAACTCATGGAAGGTACAGCCAGCCCCTTTCCAAAACACACTTGAAAAGAAACAGAAAACATCTCTCTCCAGCAAGGCAGGACATAAAAGCTGGGAATCACAGTAACTCATGAGCTGTGTAACACTTCTTAGAAAAAGGATGGCTATTTATACCCTCCAATATGTCACACTTTTTCCACATAAGCATTTTTCTCTCTGTTCTCAAGACAGACTTCAAACCAGAATCCAAAACTAGGAAGAAGAAAACCGTGAATTATGCCCTGTAGGGACTCTAGCTATATATTGGTGCCCTATGCAAATGGTGAGAATTGTGGGTGAGAATTGCTCATGAAATATCAAATATAACACATAAACTTCTCCCCCTTTTGAAAAGACCACTCAGTCCTGAGGAAAAGCCTAGGTGGTGTTAAAAATTACTTTTGTTTCCTCTTTGGGAAAATACTCACCATAATTCAGTTCTGGTATTTTTTAAACAGAAGTTTATTTGTATATTTGTATTTTAACATGTTAGGTTTTATTTTTTTCTTTTATCTTTAACACTGAAGTCTAACTTTGCATTTGATAAACATTTTAATAAGTAGAATTATCAAATTGCTCTCCAGGCAGGGTATATTTTAATTTTTTTTTTACAATAAATTTTTTGTTTCTGGAAAATTTAAGTGCAATGCATTAAAGAACATACACAGCTTATTAATGTGGGTATAAATACAACTAAATTAAGTGCAGTAATTCTCTGAGGCATCTTGTTAAATGTAAGACTTGGAAGAAGTCCCTGTCTTGCAGAGTTTACTAGAACAAATGGCCTGATATATGTAGGAGTATTACATAAATGGAAAATCTCTACAGTCCTCTACAAATAGCCCTCTAAATGTACATAGATTACATGAAAGAATTACAAGGGGACTAAAATAAAATAGAGAAAGGAAAATGTCACGTTCAAGATCTAATGCTGCATCAGACACCTACAGACTCAGCAGCAGCTCAGGCACTGCACAGAGAGAACCAGCAAGCTGACTTTATGCTGCAGCACAGAGGTGGCTTTTCTGCCACTTCTCCCCAGTCTCCTCCTAACAACATCTAGCATTCAAGTTGCCTTTCTTTGACAATTACACAAGGGGCACATATTTCCCTGGATGTACCATTACAACTCTAAGACCCTTTCCTGCCTATCTGTAAAAGCTGACTAAAGACTCAGCAGCTTGTGAGAGAACTTTTCCTCCCCTTCATAACCATCACTTTACATTCAACCACCCCAAGCAATAAAATGAGACTGAAATATACTTCTGTAATCCTCAGCAGCTGGTGTCAGCGTGAGCTCTCATCTCACCACTGGCCTTTGTAGAGGAGGTTGTGGACTGTTAATGGGAGAGCTGGGTAGCACAATCCCCCACACTGCCACAAATCCATGTGCAGCCTTGACTGAGTTCTTTGCTTCCCTCTATCGCTTTTATCTGACACCCAGGCCCACGCACACACAGTCAGTGTGTTTTTATTTTAGCATTTCACACACTGTGAATGCCAACTTTCAGTTCCAGTGGGAACGTTCCATACACAATATCTTTGTTTATATCTGTCTTCTACTAAGATGCTCAGAAAAGCAAGGCTAAGAAAAGGCTGTGGTTATGGTTACCAGCTGGCTCTGGCACTAGATTTGGGTGGCCAGGGGAATGTTGTTTATATCTTCCTAAGCACATGAAAATTTTACAGGATGAAATAAAATGAAGTTTCTACCAGATGAAATATTGAACAATTTGGGTTTTTTCAACAACAGGTGTCTAAAAGTGTTATAGATTATCTAAATGCATTATCTTAAAATGGTTATTTTTAACAAAAAGGTTGAAGAAACATGGACAAAGTCCTCACTATGTATCTAAAGTGTAACTTAACTCCTACACTGAAGTGTGTCTCTGTACTCACAAGTAAACTTCCATATCCCAAGAATCTCTGTCCTCCTTTTCCATACGACAACCTTCAGCCCTTTATTGTATTTCACACATCAAATGAAACTCATCTGTAGTCACATCCTTCTTTTTTCATCTGAACAAGTCCCAGCAGCTGTAAGAAGTAATGTTTTCTACCAATCAAAGACTGATAATTCTCTGAAAAGACAGGTTTATGCCCCTTAACACTTCCCACCACACATTTCCAGACTTAGCTGTCATGAGACTGTAGCAAGCCACAACTGGCCCAAGCTGTGATTGCCACAAAAGGGTACACAAGAAGTCCAGAAGGTGTACACGAGAAGTCTAGCTCCCCACAGGTAGGAAAAGGACATGTACCTTGTGGTGGCTTTGGCCAGAGCCTGATAGCAGATCTGATAGCAGATGGTTCCAAGAGTCAACAGTGTCATGGCTGCAAACTCCAGGGTGACAAGCACCAAGGGCAGGATTTAGTTTTTGTTTCCCAGAAAACTGCTTGTATTCAGTGGACCTCTTGGAAAGGTGACAGCATAGGCATCTTTTACCTTACCACTCGCCTGGTGCAACAGAGCAGCAGCCTCTGCAACAAATGACGTTTGGCAGCAGTTTCCTCAGGGCAGAAGGATGTGCAGTGCAGTTTCAAGCCTTGTGCCTTCACAGCAAGCATGGCTATGTTTCAAATGCAACAGGTACTACAGAGAGAATAATGGCTCTTACCATTTACTCCAGAGGGGTAATTCATTCCAGCAGAGACTATTGAATTTATTTTCAATACTTCCAGTAATTTTCATTTTCAGTAGCTCCAATAAAGAGAGCATTACTGCTAAGAGTGCACTACAGCTACATCTGACTATACAGTCTGTAGAGTTAGGGTCAGATTCTCACATGCTATAAATCAGCACGACTACTTTCAGTTTGCTAAAGCATAAGAATTTACCAAAGACAAAGATTTCTAGCTTCAAGTCAATTTGCCAGATTATAAATTTGACCATGTAGCATTCATCTTGTTTTTATCAAAATGAAATAATGAATTAAGGGTAAAACATTACCAGGCTTTCTGTAAAGCTTAGTGCTTTGAACAGACAGAGATCAGTACTTCTAGCAATATAAATATTTCTTATAAACAGATGCAATTATTACGAATCTTTGTTCCATAAGTCACCAGCTTATATAAGGCATTCAACCATCCAGAATAAGAGAAAGTATTTGAATTTGCGTACACTAGAGCCTTTAAAGTAGTTATTCTCACCCCTCCCCTCACTGAAAAAACAAAACCACAAACAAAACAAGATAGAGCTCAGCAACTGAGAAAACAGCTTTTTTTAAGGGCACTGTCAATCACTGCTAGAATATGAGAAAACAAGATGTTCTTTTACTGTCCCTCTTATTCAGGAAAGAGATGTAAATACTTGTTCAGTCCAGCCAATATCCCCAGGGTTGCCCTGAAACACAGTAGAGCTCTGCTTTCTGGTGGGTCTGCAAACCAAACTGCTTTAATCCAGGACCTGGAAGGGCTTCCAAAATTCCCAATTTGTTTGCCATGATTCACAGAGATGCCACAACTTCCACTTTGGCTCTGCCAGGATGCATAATCATGAAATTGCAGCACTGGCTTATGCAAAGAAGCTGTTGACGACTGCTTGGGGAAGGAAGATGGGTACGGAAGTGCTGAACATGGAAGAATCAGCTTGCCCCAATTAGTTAATAAAAGTGCCCCATGCACACAAAGGCAAAGATGGCCACTGCAGGAGGCACAGCTACTGCAGCATGCTTAAAAGACAGAAGGAGGAAGGACAACTGCCTGCAGACGGACAGAGAAAAACAAACAAGAAATCTAGCAAAGCCAGGGAGTAAACCAAAGCTTCAAAGCTGTTATGCAAGACAACAATAACAGTCTCCATTTTCCAAACAATGAATCAGTGGGACTTAAAGGGCATACCAGCACCAAGACAATTCAGCCTCAGTCAATCTAACTCTTTCAAAACAAAGTTTTATTTTGGTCAAAACGAAGTAGGTTATTTCCTCTGCTCTGCCTGCTCTTCCATAGCATGTGCCTGACATAACAGAAGCCAAAATAGAGGTTTAATCCACCTCTCTCCTTCAGCGGTTTTATCACTCCCTTCTGAAGTTGTCCTTGGTGTGCAAGCAGGCTTATTTTGTTCATCAGGACTGCCTTCGCATTCGCTGAAGAGATCCATTGACAGTTAAAAGACAATAGCTTTCAGAAAATGCCCACGGGCTAATAAGTCATAGATTGGAGAAAAATATTTTTATTTTTTCTATCACAGTGTTCTTAAATTATACCAAAAACACCAGACTGCTTATCTAGACAGGATCATTCAAGCTGGTGGCACAGTCACTATTTTCAGGAGTAGCTTAAAAGCAACACTTTCATTTTACTGGAAGTTTGTGGGACTCAACTATTACATTTGTTACACAGCTTTGAGCTACTTCTCCATTGTAGCAGCTTGCCAACATAGACGCATTTAGCTTTTCATTTACAACTGCGACCACAGGCTAGTCTGAATACTGTGGCTATTCACTGAAAGGAATGCTGCATGCAGCACATGGACCTCACCAGCTTATTTCCCAATTCAGCAGAAACATGCAAACACCTGTATGCAATATTGGTGTACTCTCTCAGACAAAAACACAGCCTAGTTTAAGCTTAGAATTCTGTTGTGCAATGCTTGCTAAATGTCACCAGGAAAGCTGTCATAGAAGCTTCGGTCTTCCCAAAACATTTCAAACAATGGTGATAGAGGAATGGAAAAATCTCTGAAATCTTTAAGAAGTCAAGCTTTAAAAAGACTCTCCTTTCTCACAGTGGTGAGAAACTTCAGGCTTTGCTTACAGTGTGCTTGAACTACATTGTAAATACTCTTCTTCAGAAAATCCAAAAGAAATGAAAACCTTGTTAAGGTTTTTCAGAGACCTGTTGAGTATCCTTATAGTTCACTTGTATTCGACAGTTCTTTTCTCTCTCTGGGATTCTCTGGTCTTGTCAACTAACCAGTCATATATGCTTCTGCTTTAAATGGAGATACCAGTATATACCCTGTTTGATTAAGATGCAGTTTGCCTCCACACTATGTGAATTGCCTTGCACTTTATATTCCCAGAATTATCTGCATGAGAACACCTTCTCTTTATAGGCACAGATACTCCGAAGAAATGCTTTTGTAGCATCTGACCTCCATAGTTTCAAGGCAGCACATCTGAATTCCTATTCATTTGTATTTCAAACATGCTGGTAGAAAATAACAAAGTAACAAGACAAGTAAAATAAGACAAGCTACTTATTAAGAAAACAGTCAGATAAGTTTTGTGAGACACTTGAAATATCAATCATTTGGTTATAGTAGGCTTGCTTGCATTGTACTAGCCTCACAAAGTACCTGGGCTACATAAGCCCTTCTCACTCTCTCATCCCTGAAGTCTACAACACGGTATCTTGCTTTTCCATCCTCCTGGTACTGTAAAACAAGTACTGACAAATGAACTAAAGGAGCCTCACTTGCCAAAACAGAACTCTCTCCATCTTCCCATCTCCTGACTTTACCCAGAGTAGGTTTCTTAGATCCTGCTAAGCAGGAAAAGCCAGAACACCAGCAGCTGGAGACAAAGGAACCTACACTGTGTGCTCAGTCCCACCAAGGCTTCCCATTTCAAGGAGAAAACTGCACAGAGAAGTTGTACCACAGTAGCAAAAGCAGCCATCTCCGTTTGGACAAGAGGTTTTTCTAAATCCACAGCCATCAGAAAATCTAGACACCCTACAAGCTACGTCTATACACAGAAGAGGGGTCTATCCACTCCAGCTCGGATGCTGCAGTCCACTCTCTTTCCAGTCTGTACAGTATGGCCAAGTGAATATGGGCTGAGGTGTGAATAGAAAGAGAGCAGCGCTGCTGAGAAGCACTTGGGAATGTCAGTGGACAAAAACTGAGAAAGGAGGCGATTCTTAACTTTTGCTCTGCTCTCATGAGACCCTGCCTGGAACACTGCATCCAGCCCTGAGATCTTGAGCTCAGTAAAGAATGGATAGATTTGAACAGATCTTAAAGAAGGGCCACAAAAAATATCACATGGCTGGAGCACCTCTCCTATAAGAGGCTGAGACACTTGGGATTGTTCAGCCTGGAAAAAGAAGGCTCCAGGGAGACCCTTAGTGCCACTTTTTAATACTTAAATGGGGCATATAAGAAAGATAGCAGGGCCCATTGCAATAGGACAAGAGGTAATACTTTTTAACTAGAAGAGGATAAATTTGAACTGGGGGTAAGGAAGAAATTTGGTATGATACGGGTGGTGAAACACTGGCACAGTTTGTCCAGAGAGCTGGCAGACGTCTCATCTCTGGGAACATTCAAGCTCAGGTTGAAGAGGGCTTTGAGCAACCTGATCCAGTTGAGAATATCCCTGCTTATTGTGTGGGATGTGTGGGAGTGGGGTGTTGGGCTAGATAATCCTTAAGAGCACTTCCAGCCCAAACTATTCTGTGATTCTGTTCTGTGAAATTTTATGAGAAAGGTGGGTTCTGCATAGACTTTACTTTTTTCCCCTCTTAAAAGACAGCTGGATCAGACTCACCACCAGGGAAATGAGGATGAACACAGGGTTTCAGAGGCATGCAGTTTTAGTTACTGAACAGGTCCCCAATATTAAGAGTGTTTTCTTCTTCAGAGAGATGGAAGATAGCTAGTCTCAAACCTGCATTCACATCCAGAAAGCACTAAAACCTTCTCTTTTCTTGAAGATTAGGCCAAAGATAGGACAGTGCAATGGGACAAGGTGCTGGTCCACTGATGGAAAACAAAAAATCTCCAAGAGGGCTACATCAGGGGAGAGAGTTCAGCAACTCATCTCCTGACAATTCTAAGAAAAAGAGGTCCTTCAGAGGAAGAGGCCTCCCACTAACAATGTGAAGATGCACAGGGAGCCTGGAGGGACACAGTTTTTGCCACCAACAATGTAACAGCAACAGACTATTGGCTGTGACTCTTCTCCAAGCAGGCTCCCAACCACACCGGCTATCAGCAGTCCTCAGGGATGCTGAAGACAGGAGCCCGAAAAGTTTTCTCTGAACCACAGAAATCTGTCCGAGGGCAAACAATTAAATACTCGAGCAGCTCTTCTGTACAGGCAGAAGGATGAAGGTTGCCCACACAAGCCAGATGCAAGACCATGTAACACAGTTGTGGCTTTTTTCCAGGTTTTCCAGACTGCAGCCTTTACACAGCTAGAAAGGGTCAAGCCGGTTTGAAGGCTGACAGAAAAACCTCTGATTGCACTCCCTGCACATGCAGTGAAAGGCTATACATCCTAACAACCTTCAAAGAAAAGACACCCAACACATGGTTTCAGCAAGATGTCATGGTGATAAGAAAATCAAGTACCAGACACCACTAAAAGACTCTTGAAGACCATTTAGCAATCAGAAATTTCTCCTGGCTCTGTCTTAACCTGGTGCCTCTTATGTCTTTTGCTGCAGACTGCCTGTGCAACCAACTGAACCCCAGGGGCTGGAGCAGAGATGGGCCAGCTTGGCAGCATGTGTAGATGAAATTGGACAGGAGGGACAGAGAAACATGGAATAGTTAAAACCAGAAGAACAAGGAAGATCCAGCTGGACCACAGAACCACCTACTGCAGGGCATGCACACCAGTGTCATAAATGCTTACCTCCCTGCAGCTGTTGTCTGCAACAGCTTCGCCAAGTCACTGTTTTCAGGGTGATGCCTTACAAACAGAAACTTTGTCAATTGTTTATCAGCGCTGTCCAGCTGACTTACAGCTACTGGTCAAAACAAAGAGCTACAGCTTACAGCATTCAGAACAGCACAACAAAAATTACAGTGAAGACTGATCCAGCCCTCAATTTAAAGGAAAATGCACTAAAACCATTTGACATTTACTGCAAGCATCCTCACAACAAAAGCTTCATCACAGAATGATGGAATTGTTAGTGCCGAAGGGGACCTTGAAGAACATGTAGTTTCAACTCATACTGCCACTCCCCACACCAGGTTGCTCACCAGACCATTCAATTTGGCCTTGTGCATCTTCATGAATGAGGTATTCTCTGGGCTGCCTGTTCCAGCCTCTGGGCAAAGAAATTCTTCCTAACATCTAATCTAAAGATGCTCTATTTCAGTTTAACATCATTATCTCCTTTCCTGTCACTATCTGCCCATATAAAATGTCCCTCTTCCTCCTTTTTTATAACCCCCTCTTAAGGTACTGAAAGCCCTCTCTTCTCCAGGCTGAACAACCCCAGCTCTCAGTCTTCTCTATTGCAGAGGTACTCCATCCTTCTAATCATGTTCATCACCTTCCTCTGGACACACTTTAAGAGGTCCATGTCTTTCTTATGCTGAGGATGTCAAGCTGTATGCGGTGTTCCCGGTGGAGTCTCACAGGGGCAGAGTAAAGGAACAGAATCACCTACCATGACCTGCTGGCCACACTGCTTTGGATGAAGCCCAGGATGTGCTTGATTCTGGTATTGCCAGCTCGAGTCCAGCTTTTCATCCATCACAACTTCAAGTCCTTCATCACAGGGCTGCTGTCAAATGACTTCCTCTCCCTGTCTGTACTTGTGCCTGGGATTGCCCCCAGCCAGTTACAGCACCTTGCCCTTAGACTTGCTGGTTTCAAGAGCTTATCATGCCTAGGCAGCCTGCATGAACACTGTAAGGTTCCAGCCCGCACACATGCGGCCTCCTGCACCACTGTCACTTGTTACCCAGTACAGCACAAATAAATCCACACACTGCCATGTCAGTGTCACCCTCCTCAACAACAACACACGTGTCCTGTGCAAAAACAGTCCTGTTAACACTTCTGCTACATTAGACATACCTACATTGAAATGCCTCCGCACACATAAAAGGGAAATAACAGTAGCACATCTCCAGCATTGAAAAAGAAGAATCTGAGTTACATTGAAATAAACAGGGTGGATCTTAGCTGAACTTAATGCACACTAGGACTTCATAAACTGTGATGGAATTTTGGCAGAAAAATGTGATATTGACACAGCTGCCTGGACACTCACAGCGCCCAAAGACTTGGAGATTTTCTCCACACTACAGGCTACAGACAGGTGTAATACACACCAGTTCTGCACCTACGGGGCATATCACCAGGGACACATCGAGTGAACCCCACGTGTGTCCCATGCACACAGGGACTCAGGGAGTTAGCTCTACGCTCTTAGCAGTGGGGGAAACCAAGAATTCCCTCCAAAACACACATAAGATGTTATGTGTGGATCAAGGAGAGCCAGGCAGCATTTCACACAAACACAATCTTTTCCACTCAGTGATATAACCAGCAGACAAGAGGTTTGCAGTCCCTCTTCTGCCGCTTAAAAACTGAACACAGAACATAAAAATATAATAAAAAATCCTGAAGATACTGAAGAAAAATCACTGCTAAGCTTAGTTGCAGTAGCACCCGCAAACCTCCACAGCAGAGTTACAATTTTTCAAGGAAAGTTGGATACATTTAAAATGTAGGTCCCATTATTAATCGACATAAACCCACAATAAATCTTCTTCCACATTTAATTTGGGTAATCTCTGGATTATCTAAGGCATCTCAATACTTCCCAGCAACACAAAACAAGGAAAAAAACCGAGATACCCCAGAGCTGCCGTGGCAACCTTTACATGTCATTCCTACAGGGCTTCATTTCCAAGTTGCACCACACTCACAAGTGTATAAAACAATAGGATTTGAGTGAAAAATACTCAGACCTGGAAAAAATTGAGAGGAAAAATGCAGAAAGTGAAGAAACAGAATCCTGTGCCAACTGGGTAAGTACATTCAGTATTTTCTCCACTGTGGTTACTACAAAGCTATTGACACGGTCAGGAAACTAAAGGCAAATGATTCACACAGTGGTGAATCAGGAAAACAAAACACTCACCAGGCACTATTTCCAAAAGGCAAATTGAAAGTGCTGATCTCGTGATTTTTTTTAAAATCCTGATTCTTCATCTTATTCACTTAAAGTATTTTTGAAAGACTCTTTTTAAGAAAGTGTGAGCATTTTAGTTCCAGCACTTAGGCTTGAGTCACTGATGAGATTGAGGACTATATTTCTCCTGAATTAAAGCAACAGTCTTTCATGTATCTAAGATCATGCAAAATTCATAGAAAATGAGTGTTTACATCTATATGGACAACAGAAGCCTGCAGTACAAATTATATATACCACTGATTAATACACCAGAACTTCCAAAAATAAAATAACTCTGTCCATAAACACTAAAATTAAAAATATCTCTCTGAAAAGACATAAATCTTTCCCAAAGAGGGACCAAATTATATCAAGGCTCATATATTAATTTCATTTTAGTGTCGTTTGGTGTGGTCTTCTCAACTGATCAGACAGCGAAAGTTCTTGTAGCACTCAATCTTAATTTACTATGTAGCATAATCAGCTATTAATTTATGCACATGAATTATCAACACACACTGAAAGGTTCTTAAAGTTTCCCAGGACATCATATTTAAGAAAAAAGTTACACTGAACTGAGCAAAAGTAAATGTAAGAAAGCAAAACCAAAAAAATGTAATATATCTCCATTATCTTATGGATTTAGTTTTAAATAATCTATTTGGTTCACCTGAAGAAAAAGTGCTAGAATGAAAAATACAATAATGTCAAGAAATCTTTATGCATTTGCCAAACAGGAACTATTCTGGAAAGAAATATAGTAGGAACAGAATAACAGAGGTCAAAACCAAAATGGACACAACAATATTTGGCTGTTTTGAAAGTATTTTTAACATGCTAGTATTTTTACCTTCTACTTTAGCTTATTTTTTAAAAAAGGATTTGGCAACCAAAAGTCCCCGCTGCTGTTAGTTAACTTCTTCAGAAAAGAAAATACAAGCCTGTAAGTCTGTACTTGATTTCTGCACAGAAATTGAAACAGGAATCTATTAAGTTCTTCTTGTTTAAGGTTACATCTCTTCTTTCACACCTCCTCATCTTGGATCACGTGTTCGGTTTCTCACTGAGCATCTTCTGTTAACATAATTAAGTCTGCCCAGCATCCAGACAGAGTTGGAGCATCAAACATAACTGCAATTGAAAATCATTTTCTAGGACAAAGGGATTGTGACTCCTTTTTGGAAGGGCTGCTATTGCTACCACGGACAACTGTCAGCAGTGAGGGCAGACACCCTGCTCACAGCTCACATGCACAACTGCTCCAGCACTGCACTAGCACTGGGACATCCAACAGCATCCACCCAAAACCTGGGCAACAACCTGCAAAAGTGTCTTGAGAGTTTTAAATCATGTGAATATTTGTGAATATCTAAATATTTTTAAATTGGCTTTTCCAGTACTCTGTATCAATACTGTTTTGACAAGAGGTTGAATGTGAAAAAGCAGTTTCTCCTAGGTTGTTGCTCAGCCCACATATTTGTTTTAATTCCAAGGGATTCTTTTTATAGCGGATATATGCCAGGATTGCTAGTCCTAATCAGTTTCCCATGCAAATTTGTATGTGTGATGAGTTACACTCTGCCATCCAAACTAGATTCTGAAGAAAATCTGTCATCTCACAAAAAGCCTTTTTTATTCTGAAATAAAGCATTCACAGTCTCAAATGCAATCAGTTTTTTCACTTTATGTTCAGAGCCTTCCCTCACGCCATCTTCATGCTTAGGGGAATCTTAGCCATTTCCTTGTATTTATGATGATTCCAGGCAAAGATCCTAACCACATCATGGTTTCAGCTCTGAGGAAGTATTTTTGCTTGAATCACTTAAGAAACCGGTTAGTGAATTATTTCTTATGTTCACTGGTTAACAAGGTGTACCAGTTATTATTTTCACATTCTGCAGAGAAAGTATTGCATAAAAAGGAAAGACTAATTTCCTGAATTATAGCATGACAAACCAAGGCAGTAGTAAGTGACACAAGCTGCCAAGCAGAAAGAAAAGCAATGAGGAACTGAGATTTTTTTCCTATGCATTCTTGCACTTAAACTGGATGTCATATTTCCTAGCCACCATAACCTAATACTACCCTCCAGAACAACACAATGCTCCTATTTTAACCCCTAAAATTCAAATTATTCAATACTTCAATAATCTCTTACCAGAAAATCAGTTTAGCTAAATATTCAGAACGTCTCTAGCAGTATTGTGTATGGAAAACTTGCAAGCATGGATTAAATTGTGGTCAAATACACCATTGTTTATTCTTTTATTTGTTTTGGATCTTAAATAATGATATTTTTACAATAGTAAGGGCCCTACAATTATATCATACAGCTGGTATTTAAAAAGAAGCCAAGGAGGTGAGTGATACCAGCACATCACATTAATAATCCTAAACATATTTCCAGGTAATGGTAATATTCACTGGTAATAATTTACTGGTAATAATCCATTGATATTCAATCTTAAACAGGAAAGAAAGCAACAAAGTCACATAAATATATGTGAATATATACGCATGAATATACACACAGCCCCACCCCCATTCTTCCAGAGCCAAGCAAATAAAAATGCTTAAATAAGAACAGGAAGTGAAATGGGGGTTGACTGTACTCTACTGAATAACAAACTTCCACAAGTGAGACAACAATAAGGAAGAACACTGTGGCAGCACACTTAGGAAAAAAAAAAAAAAAAGAAGCGTGCTTCCAACATGTTCCTTATCACACTGCGATATACACACGTTAGGTTTCACTCTCTGCTTGGGAGTGTTTCCTAACTGGCTTCTCACAAATTCAAAGTTACCATTAATTAAAAAGGCTGGAGAGGGGGAAAGTGCAAAAAGAACAGAGGAGCTGATCAGCATGTATTGTTTAATCCTTTAGAAAGGTGTATTATACTATACACACACTCTGCTCTTTCCCCACTGGAGTTGAGTCAAATTAAACCTATTCAAGTAACTTAGTCACCTATTTTCTGTAAGTGTTGCAAAAGCAGTTTCACCACAGGTACTTTCAAGAGCCAGCTCAGGATGGATCCAATTGAGCAACAAGTAGCCCAGAAGGTAGTCAGCTTGAGCTAATGAAAGGCAGAGTTAGAAACACCTCTGGAAGAAACAAGTGACATAACCAAAAAAGTAAAGGTCATCCAGGGACAGCATGGTTCAATGAGAATTCAGAGCCACCACCTGAGAAGGGTGCCCCAAAATCTGCAAGAGAACCACCTTTCTATGGATAGTAAGAAACAAGGCAATTTTATGGACAAGTTATAAACAGCATGGAATCAAAAAAGGAGAAACAGACCAGCAAAAGCACCATGCCCAGAGGGAACCCACAAAAAAAAAAAAAAAGTTAAAACTTATTATTCTTGGTATAATTCCGAGTATGGGCGGTGCAGGTGGGTGGAAACAACAGAAACATTTGTTACAAACTGACCACAGGTGAATGAAAACTGAGCACCTTGCATGCCATTCCCCCTGGCATTCAACACAGGAGGCCCCACCTTGAGTTACAATTAAAAATAGGTAATTAATGCCCATTGCACATAGCAGAATCCCTGCTGGAAAGCAATTTTTAGACCCTTAGCACAGGACTGCAAGAACTAAAGTCTGTGGGAAATTTACCAGAGAAAGACTGAAAAATTTTGTGCAAGATTAAAAGGAGTCCAAGGCACTACCCTTGAAGATGGTTGAGAAACACCTGAACATACTATGTCTAAGGTATATTTGATAAATTATCATCTAGAAAGAGAACCTGCAGAGCACCAACCACAGCCACTTCAGACCGTGATGGGTTGATGAGCACCTTCCTTACTGCTTTTGTCACTGCTTAACGAGTCAGACTGAGGCAGTAACACAGATGATATATCAAAGTGCTGTGCAAGGCTTGGTATTGGATTACAGGCTTTAGCACTTTATGCAGTAAGTTATTTACTATCTAATTGAGTTTCTGGACTGAAATCTGAGCTAATGCTATCAACACAAACTATAGCTTCCAGCAACAAAAGCTGTGTGCATTCTCACAAAGCACCCTGTCCTTTTCTCTGCATCACTGCTGGTGAAAGTGATATTTTCCTCTGAGGCACTGTCAGGAGGCAGGGAAAAGAAAAGCATGAATTCTCTTCAGTATAAAATGGATTATCCTTCAAATACAGACCAGTAAATTGCATTTTTCAATGTGTCAGTCAATGCTCCAAACATTTTTCTCAACATGTATATCAGCTGAACTGAGCCAAGTTTCTGTGTAAGGTTTTATTCTGTGGAATTTTTTGGATATGTGTGTGTGGTTTTGGGTTTTTTTTTCCTTTTTGACTGTCTTTGTTTGCTTCATATAAGTTTCAAATGCAGCAAAGTCACATTCACTCAAATATCTCAGCACCAAATATCTTGTTGCACAGGAAGGCCCCACCACTGGCAAGAAAACCACTGAAGAATAAAAGAAAATGCAAACTGATTGGAGGATAGAAGCGAAATTGTATTGTGGTAATGCACCAAAAGCAAGTGAAGCTCACCACAAGAAGGAAGAATATGTTTTTCCTTTTGAACTGCAAGCATTAAGACTCTTGGGGGAATCTCATATATCACTCACTTCCTTCAAAACAGATCTGAATGAAAACTGTCGGGTCAAGGATGTTTCACGTACCTATCTCTACAACAGAGCTAGAAAGGATGAGAGTCCAAGGAGACTGCGCCTTGTCCCCTTATTCCCTGCTACTACTTCCATATCGCAGCAAACTCCCAGCTTTAACACACCTTCCCTGTCTGACTATATTTTCTTAGAACAGCCTTTAAGTTCAATAGACTGCATACAAAATTTGTCCAAAATATGCATCTGAAGACTGCTGCAAATGCTGTCTGAACATCTCCAAGCTCTCCTAAATCAACAAGGAACAACACAGCTTGTCCTTATCTGGGACATGCCCATATAAATTACAGCAGCTTTCTGGCTGTCTTGCCAAATCTGAGATTTATGTCATAAATATAACTCAGATTCATCATTTACATTTTATTCTGGAAAAGCTGTGGTGTTGTCAGCCAACATTTAAATCAGATTAACAGAAACAAAGCTTTATACATCTTGGTATAAGTTTGGATGGTCTGCTTAGAAGCCTAAAAAAAAAAATTTAACCCACCCCTCCCTACCCCCCAAATCCCTTCAACTCCTCCCCCAAAAACAAAAACAGAAAATAATGGTGTTGTTTCCCCAAAATATTATTTGACTTAGAGCCTTCATATCTAGACAGGGGCCCTATCTGCTTAAGTACATATAAAGAAGTCCACGACTGCAGCTTCCCACATATTCTAATGAAATACATAGATATAAAAAACCTAAAATGGTTAAACAACTGTAAATTTTCAATCAAACTTGCTTATTACTTAAATCCCCTACATTTTATCCTTGGCCAAAGTAAACCAAACTGACTTTACATTATAAAGTTTTATAGAATTGGAAATTATTGTAGCCCCCAAAAATGTACAGATCCACAATTCGTCCAACTCATTTTTTTTCTTGAAGTGTTTTATGTAAAATAAAAGCATTGTGAAAAGAAATGTATTTATTGGTGGCTGAAACTAATCCCAAACTCCAGTATAAAATATCTGCTAGCTACCTTTTAGTGTATGAAATTAGTCCTACTGTGAACTACCAATAAGAGCTCTCTTTACAATTCTTATACAGGCCTCATCTATCAAGTATTTTTCATTTTAAGATGTGTACACACATGCACAAAACCTCAGCCATTTACACTGCTTCTTCTTTGGCAAGCCTGAGGAAATTTAAACCCACTCAAACCTGAAATGACCATGATTAGGAAAGCAAGAGCAATATAAGAGAGAAGTTTTCCATGCTACAACTCAAGCTTCACTTATTCTGTCACACATACACACATACTTATCAAAGGAAGTCACAGCTACAAATAGCAAAGTGGTAAGAAAAACAGTTCTTTACAAAAGATTTACAGAAACCAGATTTGTCAGGGTGGGGAGGACATGTGAATAAACCACAGATGCAAGCCTGGTTGACTGATATTACATAAATATGTGCACAGAAGCTTAATACATGACATCTTCAGACCCAGCTGGACACCTATTCCATATAAGAAGAGTATTGCATTCCCTATAAAATTCATTTGTAAAAATATCTTGCCAATCTGAGTAAGAGAGCTGCAATTCTCCCCTGGAGTACTACCTTCAATCCCATACAAAGTGCTGGTGACAGTGGTCTGGCCCCCATACTGGAGTGGGAAATGGTATCTTACTTTTCAACAATCAGAATAGATGCAGGACACTTTATGCCTTCTATGGAGAGCATCAGAGCATCTCTTCCATAAACTTTTTGGAATTCACAGAAAAAACCTAAGGACCATCTTGGCTTCCACTATGAGAATGTTTTGAGAATTCATTCTGTTTTCTTGTACTTTTGCTACACAGCTATGTAAGCCACATGGGGATGTGCCAGTCTACTGAGTAGTTGATAAGTTAACAGAAAAAACCCACAAACTTTATCATTCACACACAGAAGATGCCATTCTCCAGGGGTCTAAAGTTCAATCACAATTAAAACAAAAATCCAGGTGATTTAGGCCATACAGCTACTCAAACTAATGACAGATAAGAGGCAGGCTTTTTTGGTATGTTTCTTTTTTTTTTTTCCCTTTCCTTTCAATAACTGGAGGAGTCACACTATGAGCATGTTTAGTTCCCTTCAAAGACTGGAAGCTTTCTGTTTTGGTAAAACCAGCTTCAGGGAATGTCAACACAAACAGCATCAGGAAACTGAACATCTGAACCTACAGATCTGGAAGAGCAACCACTGCAAATCCGCTTAGAAAAAGGCCCCTTGATGGCTTCATAAGCCTGTAGGTGGTTCATCAAACAGAGTCCAAAGACAGCTGCAATTATACCTGCAAACCCAGACTCTCTGCAGAGAAAAAAAAGGAGGTAGCAATCATCTACCATGTTTTTCAAGTCTACAGAAAACACTTCCTTCTCTAATAGCTGGGTGGGTTACTTTTTTGTTTTAACAGCCTGGCACTCCTTCTATCACTTTCTAAAGTGCAGTGATCAAACTCCATTAGCTAAAGTAAATGTGACAAGGAGGTAACAATTAAATGGAATTTAAGAAATCATATTAGCATTTATTAAATAACTTGGAACTTGACAACAGCAGACACATGAGCAAATGATCCATCAGATGGTTTTGAGATTTGTTGTTTAGCAGCAAGTTGTTGGAAAGACAAACATGACTCTAAGCATAGCTGGTTGAAAACAGATGAAAGGACAAAAAACAAACAAAAAAACCAAGCAAATAAAAAAACCCCAATTCTTATTCTTCACCCAGTGGAGACTGATGTGCCAGGTGCCATTACAGGGTTTTCCTGCACACTCTGAGCAGAGAATGTTAGAGCTAATGGAAACTGAGAGTATTTCCCCTCTCTTGTATTACCCCTCTCGGAGGTGACTTATTTTGGGTGGAGTTTTCAGATGTAGTTTTAAAAGAGATATTTTAACCACGCAGCTTGGAAGTGCCCCATCAGCACACGGCCATTAGAAAGTGGTGCTAAAGATGTTTATCCAGAACTCTGCTGGAAAAGTCAAAGGGGAAGAAAAGTTCCAGAACACCAACTGCAGTGGAAAACTAGAAAAAAATCCTAAATGCAATTTGCAGGAATACACTACCTTTAAGTATGTTTTATGTGAGTGGATAAAAAAAAAGTGAAACATTCTCGCCCTTTCACATTTTGCTAGCATTACCTGTTAGCATTACCAAAACTATTCAGATCTTCAACTGACAAACTGGCACCTGAATGCCCAGTTTTATGACTCAAAAAATTTGCCATTTTTAAAGTCAGTGATAGAAGAGAACACAGAAGACTGGCTTTGTGCATTTTCACAGTGAAAGAAATTATCATGTGAGCTTGGAGCTTTGTTGCTTATTAGGATAAGCAATGACCTTATGCCACACAGACAGAACAACATTTCTCTCAGAAAACTTTTAAGCAAATATAAAACCATCCTTGCAAGACTTGCTTTGCACCACACAGGAACATGACTTCCACCCAACTTAATCCAGCACTCTCTTTAACCCTGGCAATGACAAAAGGCAGGAGCTATTTCAAGAACTGCAGGGTACTTGTTCTACACCTACAGCCTTGTTTGACACCCACCCAAACAATGATGCTCTTGTACAACCTGACTCTTTGGACCTGGCCTGGGAGCTGCAACCCAAGCCAGCTGGACTGCATATGCTCATGAAGACATCATGTTTTGTGCTGTTTTGTTTGGGTTTTTTGTTGTTGGTAGTGGTGTGTTTGTTTTCCTTTAAAGAGGGACAGAGAGATCCACTCTTTTTGCTATGACACCACTGGATTTTGCTGCATCAGAACAAGTTATAATTTTTATCCGTTCCAAGAACCTCAGCTGCCTTGAAGTCCAGCAAGGAAACCTAGCAATTCCTTCTCCCCTTCCGTGCACCAGCCAAGGTTTAAAAGGTTCAAACTCCACACAGGTCTCAGATTCCCCATGGGACCAGGCATTTCAGCAGGTAAGGGTGCCCCTGAGATGGATCCACCGTGAGCTTGCTGGGGTGCATGGTGGCCCACATCCCCCCCAGGATGGGCTGGGACACTGCTGGATCACCGCACACGCCAGTGTCACCACACAGGAGTGAGCACTGACATATCTCCGGTTTTACGATATTTTTGTTAGGAATTATTATTATTATTAGTTACTCCTATAATTTAAACTGGGAACAGAATTTTCAGCACTACTCTAGTTTCAGACTTGATTTTTGCAATTTACGACTGTTATTATTAGGCTATTACTAGAATTTTGATTACTACCTTTAGACACTTCTTTTTGTGATGGAATGCACTATTATTATTAATGTATTTCAGTATTGCGTTTTAGTATTGTGGTTTTGCACTAGATTTTAAAATTAGATTTTAGTACTATAGTTTGTTGATACTAATTATGAATAGAGGTTTTATTAGCAGTGGGTTTAGGCAATTTTTCCTCCTCCCACCTCGCCCCGGACGCGTCCCCGGCAGGTCCCGCACGCCCACCGCCGCCCCGGCAGCCCCTTACCCTCGCACTGGTATCCGGCCAGCCCCCAGATGAAGTCGGTGCAGTAGTGGCAGAAGGTGGGCTTGGTCAGGGTCACCCTGCGGAACGCGTGGCCCGGCGGGCTGCTGCCCCCCACCGCGGCGCGGCCCCGCCCGCCCAGCACCGGGCTGGAAGCCGGGCTGCCGCCGCCGCTGCCGCGCAGCGAGCGCGCCCCGTCCGCCATTCCCGCCGGGCGCCCGCTCCGCGCGCTCCGCGCCGGCCGCCGCTCGCCCGCCCGCGCTTCCGCCCCGGGGCGGGGGCGGGGGCGGGCGGGGGCGGTGCCGCGGCAGCGCCGGCGGGCGGTGCGCGCTGCCCCCTGCCGGCCGCGCCCTCAGCGCCGCGCCCGGCCCGTCCTCCGTCTGCTCCCGGGGCGGCCCGGCCTGTCTTCCAACACCTCTCTGGGCAGCCCGGCCCGGCCCGGCCCGTCCTCCGACAGCTCCCGGGGCAGCCCGGCCCGGCCTGTCCACCGACAGCTCCCGGGGCGGCTCTGCCCGGCCTCTGGCCGCGCGTTCTGTGGAGAAACTCCGCCTAGCGTCCATCCAAAACCTCCCCTGGCGCAGCTAGAGAATAGGTTCCCTCTGCTCTCTGGCTGCCTCGGAGAACAGGCCGATCCCCACCTGGCCACACGCTCCTCTCAGGGAGTTGTAGAGATTGATAATGTCACCCCTGAGCCTCCTTTTCTCCAGCTGAGCAGCCACAGCTCCCTCAGCCGCTCCTTGGAAGACTTGTTCTCCAGCCCCTTTGCCATCTTCATTGCTCTTCTCTGGACTCAGAGGTAAGACATCCAGTGTTTTGCCACGACATTAATCTGGAAGGTTTTGCTGTCTTTTCGTCATATCATTTTAGAGCACACAAAGCTCTGCCTCAGGAAGATTTGTGATGATGCACTGGCAGAAGAAAATGATTTGCCATAGGTTTTGCCTTCTACACTCAACATCTCTGACTTCATGAGAAAAGATAAAGGGTTCTGCCAAGTCTCCCTCCTCCATAACACAGGGCTTTTTTGTCCTTTGTTCAGTTAACCTTCTTGTGGCTAGTTTGGAAAATGTTTACACACCTGGATGTTTCTATGATGCTAGTCTCTGGAATGCCTCTGTTTCTGTGATTTATTATGTTGGGTAATCTATTATGGATGGAGTAGGGTGGGACAAGGAAGGAGGCTATCACTTTGGATTTTGTGTATCTCGTCTTGATCTCAGCTTTGTGTTGGGAATCTCCACTCAGCTGTTCAAAACAGCATCCAGGTACTTCCATTAAGCAATGAGAGACAACAAAGGGTAGTTAAAATTTTTGTTCTTGGTTCTGATTTATCTGTATTTTGGTGAAGGGTATAATAAGCTGGTGTAATAAACCTCTTCTGTAATAAATCCTTATCACTGTAGACCAACAGTGAAGTTCTAAAATCTGTTAGCATCTTCTAGTTTCTACTACTCTTACTGTGTGTCTCCTTTCTGTGTTGTGAATATGAAAGTAGTTATGATCAAAAGGATTTGACCTTCTCAAGGAGAAACGGTATAAATAATTAAGAGACCAAAGAAAGCATAATACGACTTTTCATGGTAGGAGAAAGAGTGAGTAGTTGCATACATAAGCTTTCAAATGCTTCTAATTGCTTCTGCAAACTTGATTTAGAAAACATCTAAGATACCATAGAGGCTGTACAAAGCCTCAGATACACAGGAGGAAAGGGAAGAGGGAAGCCGTGTGAAACCCCTGTTTTTGAAGGTGTGTGTCTGCTGAAGGCAATGAATCAGCCAAAGCACATAATGATAGGTCCTATCTTCCACAAACTCAGCCTTGCCTCAGTCTTCTTAAAAATCATAATACAAGGCCTCTTGGAACACATTTCTGGGCTCATGGGGAAAAAGACAGAGGAACAGCCAATATTGGATTTGACAATGGTCAATGATGCCCAACATACTTGATTGCTTTCCATGACAAATGTGTAAATCTGTGTAGGAGGTGACAATAGTGTATCCTTGACTTCAGCAAGGTTTATGACTTGTCTCCCACAATATTCTTGTATCCATAGTGGAATGTTATGGGTGGACAACGGGACATGGGTGGACAACGAGATGGGTAAAAAACTGGTTGGATGGTTGAATTCAGAAGGTAGGGGTTGATGGGTCATACTTGAATTCTGCCTCAAGGCTCATACTGGGAGGAGTGTTACAGCAGTCTCTCCTGCGCCCTGGGCATTCAGCATGTTTATCAAGATCATGAGAAGGTGACAGTGAGCAGTATTGTCAAAGGATGTCCAGCTCACACATGACACCAAGCTGAGGGAGCAGACATTACACTGGCATCTACAGGGACCTGAACAGACATAAGAAATGAATCCCACCATAAAATCAAATGGTTGGTTTGGGTTGGAAGGAACCTTAAAGATCATCTAACTCTTCTGCTGTGTGCAGGGACACCTTTCATTAGGCCAATTTGCTCAAAGTCCTATTCAACCTGACCATGAACACTGCCAGGGGTGGGGCATCCCCAGCATCTCTGGGTGACTTTTTCCAGTGCCTCATTACCCTCACAGAATATAATTTTTTTTTGTAATATCCAATCTAAACTTACTCTCTTTCAGTTTGAAGTCATTTCCTCCTTCTGCCAATACACACCTTTATTTATTCTTAAAGTCTCTAGAGCTCTCTTGTAAGCTCCTTTCTGGTACTGGAAGTCTACATTAGGTGCCTTCTTTTCTCCCAGGCTGCAATCCCAATTCTCTCTGCCTTTCCTTGTGGGAGAGATGCTCCATCCCTCTGATCATCTAGATGTCCCTCCTCTGGACTCACTCCAGCAGTTCCATGTCCTCCCTGTGCTGGGCCCCCAGAGCTGGATGCAGGGTTCCAGGTGGGCTCTCACCAGAGCAGAGCAGAGGGGCAGAATCCCCTCCCTCCCCTGCTGCCCACACTGCTTTGCAGGCAGCCCAGGACACGTTTGGCTCTCTGGGCTGGGAGTGCCCATGGCTGGGTCATGTCCAGCCTCTCATCCGCCAGCACCCCAAATCCTTCTCACTGAGCTGCTCTCCATCTGCTCATCCCCAGCCTGTCCCCTGATACTGGGGATTGTCCTGGCCCGGGTGAATGTGACAGGTCCAATAATAATTCTTTACCTCACTTTTTTTTCTACTGTCTAGGGCAGCAGGTGTGCTACACAAGTGAAATGGAAAGGGTGGCTAGCCTTCCACTGCTGCCATACTCCATGGCTGCTGGCAGCAGATGTTTTGGCAGACTTAGCTGATGACAGCCCTTGGACAGTTTAGGTTGTTTTAACAGGTTACACAGATTGCTCAGAGATAAGATGAGAAATTAAAGCACAAAAAGTTTAGTTCTTGCCCCTGTGTTACAGCTTATAAGTATTTATCTGGAGAGTCAGTTGTTAAGAAATAGCCAAAATCGCACACTTAATTTATATCTAAACTACAAAAACTACCATTCTCCAGTCTTCTATCAAAGAAACCTTGTAACTACCTGCCTGGATAAGTGATCCAGTAGTGTATGTAATTATTTGTTAATTGAATGCATTTTCACCTTTTTATAAAAAGATTAATTGATTACTTCCTCAGGCTTTTGAAACAGTCAAATTCTGATATGATTATAAGGTAATTCCCCAGATTGTAGGAAAGACATGTTCACATGAGTTTCAGCTTTCCAAATCTTGGGCCTCTTTTTTTTACATCCTGATAAACATTTTGTGGCACTTCGGATTCTATAACTTCATTAAACTCAAATTATGCAACTCCTGGGCAGGCAGTACAGAAAACTTGTCATTTTTACAAGTTTCTGGGCTTGGTAGAGGTGTTTTTGGTAAATGGAGCAAACTTTGCACCTTGGACCTTCTGAGCCTTTTGTAACCTTCTTGTACTCTTTATATCTAGGGAGAAAACATACTGTGACAGATAGAAAGCCTTTGCTACAGCTGAGAAGTGAAAGTTCTGGTACATCATCCCAAATTTATGTACAAGATTAAATAAGTTTGATTGTAGTGTCAATATCACATCATGTTTTTATCCTTTAAGGAACGCAGTTCATTATACCAGAGCTCTCTTTACACTCAGTATGATGAAATTCAGTTAATCAATTCTTTCATGAAGCAATTTATTTGTAAGCAAGCTTCAAAAAACATGAAAATAAATAATCATGCCAGGTCCAGGTGAGATCCAGAGGATTTTATAAGACTGTATAAATATGGAAGTAGTGGATGAAAAGCAGATGGAGCTGTGCTTTTTTTTAGTGGTCTGTCCTCGCCTTCCCATTTCCTGGTTTCTCAGAGAGCTATGAACAATTTCATCCATCCACTGACATGATAGGAGTGGGAGTCATTAGCTTCCCAAATGCCGGAGAAGCTTGCTAAGTTTCTGTTTCTATAAAATGTGTTCTTTATGTGTTGGTGAATTGTGGAAGTGTGAAATCCAGTGGTACCTATCCCATAGAGCCATAAGCAAAAGCATTTCTAGATTACTGAAATCTTCTGCATTGTTGACTTCTGTTTTCCGAATTCCCTTCATTACTGCAAGTAATTGGAAGAGAGGAATGACACAAACCATATGTGGAGGTTGAAAAGGAAAGTTTAAAATAAATTGTGGCTTCTAAGAACCAAAGCTTTGAGTGTGCCCTCTTGTTGGCAACCAGCGGGGAAGAAGAGCTACAGGGGGGGTTGGTTTTATTGGTTTAAACCAGCACATCAGTATTTGGAAACTGAGGGATAATGCTTCTTTTAAGCTCATGAAAGGAAGTGGCTCATGAAGTATCACATTCCTAAGCAAGAGAGGTTTCAGATTTGCAGTTTTTTTACCTCTCCAAGTTGGTGATATCTGAATTAAAGGTAAATTCTGATGTTCATTTAAATAGGATACCTTTCTTTTTTTCCCAAAATCTCACAGCTGAAGAGACAATGAAAGTATTAGATCAGGTTTATGCACTCTTTGTCTTGAAATGGAAAACAAAAGAGAAATTCAATTTCTTATACCTACACTACCAAAAAAAAAAAGAGAGAGAAAAAAAGGGTTAGTACTTAGCGCATAATTAGTTTGGTTTTGTTTTTTTTTCTTCAAAATAGCTCTACAGTTACTTCCTTCCTGAAAGAAAGTCTTTAAAAAAACTGTTCTAATCACCCTAGAAATAAATCAAGTGCTCACTTGTTAGTTAAAAGCACCAACAGCCCCTGAATAAGAGAAGCAAAAGCCCTGCTATGGAAAGCCAGCAAAGTTCTGGATCAGTTCCAAGTTATGCAGTAAGATATGGTACGTCTTTCAACTTTTTATTTGATTGCCAGATGAACTATACCTTTTCAAATAAAGGTTATAATAAGGAACACATTAGACTGCATAATCTAAACAAAATTACGTATTAATGTTTATATATCAAATATATGCACACTTTTCACATAGGTACAGAGATTTAGAAGAAAATCCTTCAGTACAAATTCATCCATCTGTTGTGGAGGAAAAAACCCCTACAGAAATCCCATCAAGAAAACCATCTTTATTTCACCAAAATCATTATAGTCAGCAGTAGTAAGTATTTAACGAAAACGTAGATACATTTATCAGAAGCAGACATAACTGTAGAACTCATACTTTACTTTAGCATTTGCACTCCTTACCATCTCAGGAGTTTCCCTAGTTCTGCTAAAAAACTGAGACTTTGTAAATAATAAACCAAATCAGAGCTGAAAGTAAAGAAAACTGTGTAACAACATAGCAAAGTCAAAAGGTTGAAATTTAAGGCCCAGACAGCTAGCAAATATGATTATATGACTGGCAAGTTATTTGTGCTTCAAATACACTGATTTTAATATTTAATAGCTTATTTCTAGCTCTTAAGTTTTAGAACAAGTAACTTCCTGACAGAGTACATAAAGAATTTGCTCTGAGTTAATGAATCACTTCTCTGGGAGAAATACACCAACCAATCAACCAAAAAAACAGCTAGGGTTTGATTTATTTTTTTTATTGTAAAGGATTGCCAGTTTAACTTCTTTAGTCATGTTTTGTCTCTGGACCTAGGGAGCATGAAAGCAATTCTTATGAATAGAGTAGCTTAATGCATTCTGACATGCAAAATATGCAGAACACCCACATATGGAATAACAGATTGCTGTTAAGGTTTAGTAAGAGTTGTGCATTCTGAAAAGAAATTGTCCAAGACTTGTTGTTAAAACTACATTGCAATTTCTGATTCTACACTCTAATAATGTATCAGAAACCCAGTAAATAAAACACCCTTTTTTAATGTATGTGTATATGTGTAAATATATAGCATTATTTATTTCTATGCCTGACAGTACCTGTTGGCCTACAGGAGAGATCTGCTCCTGGCAAGAATATAAAGAAATACCACGTATGCTAGACTCCAGAGTGATGTGTTCATGCATGAGATCCTCCTTTGGCTGTGTCACTGGTGCCCACATGGATGACAGGAGGTTGTGACCTGTGGGCTCGACAAAAGCACCCCAGATCAAAGGCCCTGACAAGCAGCAAACCTTCTGAGACAGAGAGGTCAGCAAAAGTAAAGTCTCCAGCCACTATGACTTTCTCTGTCCTTGTGAGGGGCTCAGATGTCTTTCCCATCCAAGCTTGTTTCTGTTTATTTGTTGTCAGAGTATTGCACATGAGTGCCTTCAGTTCATACCTACATGACCAGAAGGAGTCATTCTCCTGTTGCCAGGAGTCACAAGCTCCCAACTTTCCCACCTTGCTAGTCCAAATCTACTATAGAGTCCAGCCTCGCCTTTTAGCTGTCCCACCTCTTAAGCAGCTATTGAAGATAAATTCTTAAAATAAGACATCACTGTGGAGTTAAAGGGATTTGTTGATGATTAAATAATTATAAAATTATAATTAAACAATTATTGAGTGATAATTAAATAGTAATGTAATTAAACAACTACAGCCCACTGCTGTATAGGAGAACACAATGGCCTCAAGGGTGGGGCTACAGATGTCTATAATGTAATGTGGTTGATTTGTAGTTAACCTGCCTTGCTGCAGGAGTACAGCCACAGCAGTTTTAGTTTTGGCTAGTCCTGCTCAGGATGGTTCTGTTAGACCCTGATAAATTGTGGTGTAGACTCCCTGGTTCCTGAGAAGTCAATGGCCTGGCACAGTTCTCTCGGTGTGCACAGCAGAGCTGACTGGCGGTGATGTCTGAATCAAAGTGCTGTTCATTCATTCAGCCAGAGTCCTGCACCTATCATTGCTGCAGAGGGCTCCAGCACTCAGCTCTGCACAGGCACCTCCTTGGGGGGATCCTGTTGCCTTCCTGCTCATCCTCCCTGGTGCTATGTCGTCTGCTGCCTTCTTCCATAGCTTCTGCACCAGGCAGCCCTGCACCTCAGCCAGACCTCAACCTCCTCAGTATCACCCTGGGAAGAGGCACCTGGCACTCCATATAACCTTACACCTGCAGGGCCCCCCGTGTTCTCTTGGAGCAGCATGTGGGCTGGTGCTAAGGGGCATGCTATCGTGCTGGCTCCAGCACAGTCTTCAGCAGTTCTTCTGTGCACCTTTGGTGTCCTCTGTAATGGGAGTGCTGTGCTAAAGCCAGCTGCCCTTCACCAGTGGATCACTGCTCTCCTCTGGTACAGCTGAACAGAAATACATACTCCCTGATCAGGAAAGCACTGACTTGGAAATGCTGTGTTCCACAATAAGGAGAACAGAAAGAGAGGCAGCAGTGTATTTCTATCTGTAAAAAATAAACTGGTCTGTTATGTGCCAAGTCCCCATTTGCTATCCCTGGTTACCACTACATTTCCTTTTTCTGTTCTCTTAACAGTTTGTAACTAATATGGGTTCTGTTGAGTGCAGTCCATGGTTGATTAATGGAAAGATAATTAATGAGTAGGCTGCTTCAAGCACTGCTTTTGTAGGTGTTTATTTCAGTGAATAATGTGGAATAGGAGAGGACTCTGTAGCTCAGAACATGGGCACCCTTACAGTTAGATCCAAGTTTGGTATTAAAGCAGTTCCCCACGTTCTCCCAGCAGGACTGTTGACTTGCTTCATCACCTTGTTATGCAGATGAAACTTCACGATGTGTAACTTAGTTCAAGATTTCAGAAAGAATGTGAGTTTTCCAACCCATGCTGCAAGTAAAACAATTAAAAACTTGCTTGTGTTCTCTGTGACATAACTGAACAGGACCAACAGGCAGTCATTGACAGAAATTTTCAAGGTGTGCAGGGCAGCCAATAGCTTGGGCAACAGTGTGACATTCCAGAGGATCAGCCAGGGAAGGAAAAGGGGCAATGACGCTTATTATTGCAGAACTCATGTCTTTAAATTCCCCATGGGCTAAAAGAAATGAGCATCCAGCTTAAAAATGGGCCTACCACTGCACCTCTGCATTCCAATATGGGAACAGGCACCAGCACCTCCAGCACCAAAGCTGTGATGGGCCTGGAAAGAAGCTGAAAGCTCATCCCAAATCCAGGGAGTCACCTACAGGCTGGTTACAGGACAAAATAACCACGAATCATGCAGATTCCTGTAGCTGTAGAAGAAGGGCTTATAAGTGACCTTACCCCTGATAAGTCACAGTGGTACTAATTAAATTGCCTTGCCCTTAATGGGTTGCAGCTGTGACTAATAAAGGTAAGTGTGATAAAAGAGGTAGGTTGGCTGATCAGGGAGAGCTTTGAAGAAGAGGACCTTGAGGAGGTAGAGGAGCCTTGAGGAAGAGGAGCATGCAGTCTGAAGTGTGTGTACGTTACTCATGGCAGTGGAAGCAAGTTCTTGTATCAATATCTCTTGGATGTGCATCTCAAATTATGCTGCTTGGCTTGTCTCAGAGTACTTTTGGCACCGGTTTTGCAAATAAATTATTCAATTGCTCTCCCTGCCTTTCAAGATCTTTCTTGGTAGAGGGCAGAAGGCAAGGAGGCTTTCTCAGAACAGAGATGGTATTGGGTAGGCCGTGAAGGACAAGCCCCATGTTTATGCTTTATTGAAAGACTGTGCAAAAGGAAATACTGCATCAGAAACTGAAGACTGTTTTATCAGTCCCAGCAACTGCTCTGATTGGTTTGTTTGGCTACTTTTTGCTGGCTTCCTTCTTTTTTTTTCTTTTTCTTTTCCCCCATAAACAATAAAGACTGACAGTATAAACATTCCAGCACTCATTTCTAAAAGACCAGAAGAGCCCTTCTTTTAGGAGCCAAGAAACAGGATTCAAATTCCAAAAGTGTCTTCGGAGTCATCGAATCATCAGATTTACACAGCAGCCAATGACAACAACATTCAGTCAAGCTCAATAGGACTGCTGTCTTCTTGACCATCTTCTGTGTCATTACCTTCCCCAGTTCCCATTAGACTGTTTAAAAGATTTCCTAGCAATCCCCCACAGGATGAGGTCTGCTTGGGCAGAACTCCGAAGAAAAGCTGTCCTGTTCTATCTAGGTACTCATTATACAGGGGGTCTCTTATCAGCAAAGTGTGATACTGTTCACACAATACTGTTCATACTGTTAGTTTTCTCCATGAACTGCCAACAACAGAAACCTGATGAAGTTTAGCAGTGGTTGCACAAAGGGTGGGCCCTTCTCTATGGAAGGATGTTTCTGTGTGTATGTCATAAAAACAACTGATGTGCTGGTCTTATTTTTTAAGCAGAGAAATTGTAGTATTGCCTGAGCTACAAACATGTCCACCTCACTGTGGTGTCTGTGGGACAAGGAGTATTCCACCAGCATATTTGCACAACCCTGACCATCTGTTGAGTGCAAGTGATACTGAGATTCACTACAGTTTTGCTTTCTCCACAGGTTAATAGCTAGTAACTGGTGTACTTTTGGATGTCTAAGTACTCCTGATTCCCCAATGGACTATTTTAGTGCTCTGGATATGAAAGCCACTCTTTCACGAGAATTTGGATCCATTAAACTAAACAATTTAGCCAAGTTTTCTAAAAGGTCTTCTGCTACTTTTGCATCTGACTTCTCCAAAGACTCCAAAACCAGCATGGAGTGATCAGCAGCACTGTTTTGCTGGTTATGACTGAAGAACAGTAAGCCCCTGAATACATTAGTTCTCTTGCTTCTGCATGTTTTCCTTGTGACAGATACCTGAAGAAGAGCACCCGGTACATCTGGTGATGGCCTGATGTGATCGACGTGATAGCGAGAAGACATGATAAGAAGGAAGGCAGAGGTAAGGCAGCCCAAAAGTTGCCCAGGATAAGACAGCCAGGAGCTGTGGAGGAACATGGCTTTTGAGTCATAGGAAGGAACATGGCCTGGAGTTGCAGGGAGACAGTGGCCAAAAAAGAGCTGCGAGAAATAGCACAGCTGGGAGAAGAGCTGCAGAAGTCTGGGTTTCAATTGTAAAAAGAGGTACGGCTGCAGTCCAGCAGGGTCCTGGGGCAGTGCCATGTTCCCCTGGCTCCTGCTGGGTGCATGGATGCCCGGCCCACTGGCAAGCGTCCTGCTGGCCCTGGCTCTTTCACTGCTCCAACCCGAGGGCGCGGTGGGGCAGTGTGGCTAAAGCAGCCAGCAGCAACACGGGAGTAGCAACAGAGCTCTGAAAGACAGAATCATCAATATGGTGACCCACAGAGAGCTGTGAGACACCAAGTTGACTAAGGAGAGATAAACCAGCTCAAGAACCAGAAACAGAGCAGTTTTATATGCTAGTAAAATATATGTATTTTATTTAAATATTTGTATAATTGTTAATCCTAAGCAGAATATGTAAATATGTCTATTTCAACATGTTTTTTTAATTAAAAGAAAAGGGGGAAATATAGGTGACCTTGCCCCTGATAAGTCCCAGTTGTTCTAATTACCAAAGAAGAACAGCCTTGCCCTTAATGGGTTGCAGCTGTGACTAATACAGATAAGTGATATAAAAGGGGTGGGTTGGCCAGTCAGGGAGAGCCTTAAGGAAGAAGACCTTGAGCAGGTAGAGAAGCCCTGAGGAATAAGGAACAATCCAGAGAGACAAAGAAAAACAAAACAAGAAAGAGAGTCACTGCTGAAAAAGATCTGCTTTGAGGTCAGTCTGGGTCTGTTGGAGTTAGAGACTGCCTTGCAGTCATAGTTGAGCTAGGTGAAAGTCTGTGGTCAGAGGCAGCAAGGAAATACTTGGAGTAATTTTCCAGCAGGAAATAGCCAGCAGTCAGTCTGCCAGAGAAACCAACAGTAGAAGCTTGCTGTAGACAGAGTCAGGATGGCTAAGCTCCAAAGAAGAATAAACTGGGACCCTTTTCACTTTAAGTGAGAATCTGTGTCTTGGTTCATTTCTACCCCTAACGAGAGGTCTGCTGCAACAGATTCCCACCACAGACCACTGACACAATGGAAATCTAAGCACTGGAGTGTTGAAGTGCATTAGGAATAAAAAAGGTGAATGTGATTTCACTGGTGGAAATGAAGCACTGCGGGCCTGGTAACACTTCATAGGACATTTCATAGCAGATTCCATTGGATAGCTTTCTCTTGGCACAATTGGAGCTTTTCATTAAGGTCTCTGGTAAATGAGGCAGTTTGTTCACTGGAGAGAGATTAACAATAGAGGTACTATTTGTACATAGAGGAGTAGTAGAGGATTTCCCACTCTCATGGCATCTAGATGTTGTGCTCAGAAACAAGGTAAAAAAGCCCACCAACCTGTGTCTTCTTTGCTGTGTTATCCCCTTCTTCCATGTTCATGTGCAAAGAATTGAACTACTTGCAAATGGGTGAAAAGGACAACTTTTGTGAGATGTAATTTAGCTCTGTGCTCTCACTTGTACTAGCGATCAGGGTATATCCGTCACAATGCATTTTCTCTCTGTCCTGAGGCAGGAAAATATGTCAGGGAAGCATCCATCCTGACTGTGCTGTGTCATAGGAGATCTGATCTCCTCTCTTCAAGAAGCCTTGGAAGCAACTAAGTGGAGTATTCTTAAATTGTGATTGCTGGTTTTATTCAGCATGTTAATTTGCTGGGGGAAAATTGAGGAATCAAAAAGCAAAATACTAGTACTAACATCTTGGGAAAAATAGGCAGTATCCAATTTTTCACTGAAAAGTAGTTAAGAACACTCTCTCATGTTTAGGCATAACAATAAGTAAAATGTTACAGAAAAAAAGTCTACCATTAGAGTGCAGCAAAGGAATTCCTACTGCTTTTCTGCGCATCTTTAATGCTCTTTGAGCAAAATATATATGTATAGGCAGCATAAAATGTGGACCTCTTTTCAAAAAGTGTGTTTTCCATTGCTTTCTATAACGTGCCCCTTGTTCTTAATGAAGTTTTAGATGTCAGAGCAACTACAAGTAATTACTAGTCAGTACAGGGAATGAAAGGGTAGTGCTGCAGTGAATGTCCAAGGTTGTTACATTTACCAGTCACCAAATGCATGTAGTAGGAAACAGGTGCCTCTTAGGTTAGGGTTAGGGACTGTGTGTGCAAGTTCTTTAGACAGGTACAATGGCAAAGTGAAAACCGCTATCTTAGACTAGCCACATGATAGATGGTAAATTGCCTGGGCTCCAGAGATTGTTTCTTCTACCAACTTTCTGGATTAGTTTACTCCCCACTTCATCCTGATCTATCAGATGAGTAACATGTTCTGCCAGAGTCCTGAGCTCAGTTAGGGAATGTTAGTGCTACTGCAACACAAATTATGAACAGCATAAGTCCAGGCTTACTGTGTGCAAGGGTGTTGTACATTGCCTATACACCAAAGGTTTAAATAACATTTTGAATATGGGTTGTTTTCAAATGAGCATTCACAGGAATCTAGTCTGGGTTAGTCCTCTACACCATTGCAAATATGCAAGGAAAAACACTGGTGGTCAGCAAAGACTTCTGGATTTACTGCAAGTTATATCGTTACTCTTGAAAGGGACAAGAACAATCCTTCCACTTCAATGGTGCAAACAGTTTTTCTTTCTCATGCTCTGTACAGCAACTATAAGCTGATCACAGATTATCTCCTTTGGAAGAAACTCTCCAAAAGCATTACATTGTCTGGTGCTGAAGGTGCAGTGTTGGCAGTGAAGAGTTTTACTTACCTCAGACAATTTATTCTTTAATTTTGGGTACATGGTCCCATCCTCAAGTCCCTTTTCTTCAGTTCCTGTGGCATAGTCGAACAAATGCTTTTATTCTGCAAGAAAACAGTAGTATTCCTTGACAATACACGTTTGTGAGTTTCTACCTGGGACTAAAAGGAGGATCTGAACTCCCAAGTCAATGCCCTTTCACAGGAGTGACAACAAGTCTCTGCTGAACCCCATTTAACCAGTAGATGGCAGAACTTTAATCTTTGTTTTGCTGCTGAAAACGAAGTTCAATAAATGTAACTGAAATTTTCTGAAGACTCATTTAAAGAAAGACAGTTAAGTACACCAGTGCTAAGATCAGAAGAAAATGATAACATATTTATTAAAATATGCCAACCACAGAATTTCCTTTGGAGGATACACAATCATCTAATTAAAGAGGGAGATGCAGTAGGCCCTCACTTAGTTCAGTAACCAGAATCTACTATGGTATTTCTGAGAGGTCATCTGGGAGCTGTCAAAATCTCTATTTTCAGACTTTTACTCCTACAATTTGAACAGCTTAAAACAGTCATGACTAACAATGAAATGTCACCATTAACGCCTTCATGAGCCACCAAACATATTTTCCTGTACTCAAGACAAGCTGTAAGCCTTAACCTGCAAGCTACTATCTCACTATCTCTTCAGTTCATTCACAGATGGCTTCCCAGAGTCAGGAACACTTTTACTTAGTGTTGAACTGATTTGAATATATAAATTCATATGTTTTGTAGAACATAGTATGTTAAATGATATACCCGTAGGTGCTGCTTATAGGGACACAGCACTCCCAAGCAAACCTCAACAAGCTTTTTCATCATACTAGAGAGAGCCAGGAAAAGCAGGACACATACAGACACTTCTTTTTGCTGACAGCTCCAAAGCTGGGTCCTCTAGGCTGCCAGCTCAAGTTTATTGCCTCCCTGTCAGACCTATCCTAGCCCAGCTTGACACTGATTGCAGCAATCCTGTGATTGCAGCAATCCTGTGATTGCTGCAGCCTCAGTGATCAGCTGAGCCTGCATGGAAGATTGCTACAACACTGAAGTGTACTGCTGTATGTTAAGGCTTTATTGACTGTAACAAGCTGAAAACAATCTCTGAGCAATTCAAAGCATTTTTAACTTCTTGACAGGATTGGAAAGAGCGAAATATGTTAAGAGACACAATAGTGAAGTCAGCAATTGAACAGATATGATGTGCTCCCTGGACTTCCAGTATGTTGGTGAATAACTTCAAAGAACACTCCAGAAAGAATCTGATATTAGACAAAGCTTCTTGGAAATGGATTTCAGTAAGACAGAAAGGACAAAGGACACATAGTTCCTCCTCTGTTGTGAAATAATTTCATGAAAAACCCTAAAAACACTCTAGAATGCACATGACTGCAACATAAAAGGCATTGTTTTTCCTATTTGCATCAATTTTCACTGCAAGAACAGAAAATAATTTTCTTTAATCCTGATTTAGCACAATGCATGATTGTCCAAGAAAACTGCTGGACATCCTTGCAATCTGATCCTAAACCCAAGAACCCATTTCAGTAAACATCTTCCTACAAACAATAGATCTAATATAGTTCTCACCTCCTGGCAGTCTTGGGAGAAAGGCAAACCCACACTTTTTTAGTCATGTGCTAAATAAGACACATTATTGTAAATTGAGCCCCAGTGAGAAGAACAGTAAAATGCTGGAAACACCAGCAATAACATTCAGACAGCATTGCCATAAACCCTTGAATGAACAGCCTGTTTTCCAATCCCATGATAGCCTCTGTGTCCTTGCAAAGAACCAGCAGAGGCTGAACAGTTCTGTCTCTCTTTCTGGGACATAGAATCTTCCCTTCTACTATCAGCCTCAGGGGCCTTCCCTCCCTGCAGAACAGAAAGTACAAACCTTGCAGATACTCACTGGGAAAAGTCAGAGCTGATGTATGGATTTCCCATTTCTGTTGCTGACCTGATGTTTTCACTAGTCTTTGCTTTTTGTCCAAGAGATTTTAGGTCAATCAGATTTTGCAGCAATTGCTTTGGTATCTAGGTATGGAGGATTTTATTCATTATTCAAAACTTAGTGATATACATGGGCCTTGGAAGTCTCTTCTGTTAGAAACAGCAACAACAACAACCAAGTTAAAATTTTAAAATTTTCTTTTTAAAGGAAGTGACCCAGAGAAGCATTATAGGACTTAATCCCACAAAGAGAAACATATTTGAAATGCCATTATTACTATTAATTAAACATATACAAAAATAAAAATGTCTATCAAATAATGAAACATCTAAAGCTCTAAGAGGTTTTAGAAATTCTCTGGCTTTTCAGACCATCAGAGTAATCTACTATTTTGTGGTGTCATGTAGAAACCTGGGCTTCCACCTTCAAGAGCCAAAAGCAAAACTACAAACATAACTGTGTTCTGCCAAACTCAGGAACCTCTCTGGCCAAAGGTTTGAAAACAATATTATGAATTAATGTCCAGTTCCATGTTAACCATCTGGTAAAGCAAATCATATATTCTAAAACCCAACAGAATTCTAAAAGAAGAACTTAGTGCAAGTGAATTATTCCAGGTGGTATTTATGCTGAACAGAAAGCAGGCCAACCTAGAAATGATTTTGAGCAATAACTCAAAAGTACTATATGTTGCAGATTACAGGCTATTTAGAGGTATCAGGTCAGAGAATAGCAGGTTTAACCACGATGGTCCCTAGAAGTCTCAACTGTTCCAGTGAAATCAATAGCAGGTATGTCAAAGCCAGGATTTCCATATAAAGTTAAAAAAGTCCTACTCAATGTATCTTGTTTGCTAGATCTTGGGGTCCTTGCCATTGATTTCTTCTGGTCTGACAGTTCCAGCTGGATAGTGTATGTAGGCAGGAGGATCTGTCAGCACAGGTCAGTGTGCAAGAATCCAGCCCACAAACATCCAGGTGAGACATCATGGGCATTTTCTATGTTTCATCCTTCTTTACAAGTTGAGCTAAGCACCTGTATTTTCACTTACCTGAGACTTGCTCCTCTGCAGCAAAGCCAGCAAGAAACTCAGTTTGCTCTTAGCCTAAGCTTTCTTCAGGTAAAACCAAAACATTATGGACCCTTTCTTACTCCAGCTGTCAGTGGTTAGCATGTGTCCTAGCTAGTGACCTCCAAGACCTCACCAAGACTTGCAGAATATTTACATTCCTTACACGCAACTCTTTACTATGTATACAATTATTTTCCTGGAATTAGATACTTTTTAGTTTTCTTAATTGTTAAGCAAAGTTTCCTGTCTGACTATCCAGGAATCACTCTGGCAGGCACACTCCACATGACCACGTGAGCTGGAATGGGGGTCACTTCACAATGGCGGCTCCAGTGAGCTGAGAGGTGCCCTGTTTGACTCCCTACACACCACACTCTCACCCAGTCAGCCCAGGTTTCCTTACTGAATGGACCCCAGGCTTCCCATGACAGAGTCTCAGACTCCTGGATTCTTACAATGGTTTAATCATGGTGCAGTGACAAAATAACAGCTCAAGCTGGTCTCTCTGAGGAGGGATCCTGAGCAAAGCAAACCTTGAGCTTTTATACCCTCACAGTCTAAGTGTGTGAAAGCCTGGGGTCTTCCAGCTGAACCACTGGCTCCTGCTGTGTCTCTCAGTGTCTGCTCACCTAGCTGGGCCACAGGGTCCTGCACCCTTTGTTGGGTCAATGCCAGTTCCTAGCCTCTTACTTCTGGCTCCTGCTATCTGCAGCTCAATGTGCTGTCCCACTGCAGCTGTACCCTGACTAGTTGCACTGAATGTATTCCTCAACACTATTCAGGCCCAAACTATATACTGTTCTACTGGGAACACGCTGGACACTGATAAAGTCTCCATGGCACTCAGCTATGGGGTTGATGTAAATTATGTCCTCTAGGATGTTCTCTACTCTGATATTGTTCTTTAATATTGACGTCATGAAATTGATCTTGACCAGCTTGTAAGTAACAGCCTGTTTCTGCCAACAGCCAGGACAATCAGCTCTCCTCCTGCCAAGAGAAACAACAGGACGTCCCACTCCTATTGCAGTACCTCGAGGATGAGGATGCAGTCCTGTGTGTCAGGTGGTGTCCCGAGCGACCCCTGTTTCCAGGCTTCACTGACAGAACCTCTGGACTCCGAAGCCTGAGCAAGCGCTCGAGCTGTGAGCACATGGGGCACTTACGGTCGGCACAAGGCACATCACCGCCCGCACCCTACTGCCCATGTCACAGTGCCCGTCTTTCCAATAACTCTAACCGCAGCAGATCTGGCCTTAACCTCGGTACCACCCTCCTGCCCACCCTTCCACACTCACAGCGCTCCCTCTCCTCCTCCTCCATCCAGGGAAAGTGGCTTGCCGAGGAAAGCAGCGGCTCTCTCCGGGGCCAGGGCTGCGGGAGGGAGGGGTGAGCCCACCAGCCCCGCGACCCCCTCCGCCGGGCTGGCCATCCGCTCGCTTGTCCTCCCGCTAGTCCGTCCTTCTTCCCTCCCTCCCGCTCGGGCTGCTGGCGGCCATCCCGCCGCCGCTGCGGCCTTGGGGCGCGGGGCGGAGCCCGCCGCCACCGCCCCTTCCCTGTGCCTGCGCCCGGCGGCCCCTGACGGCGAGCAGCAGCGGCAGCGGTTTGTGCTCCTCGCTCCCCGGTGAGTGCGGGCCCTGCCGCTTCGCTTCTCTCCCCCCGGCGCCGGCGGTTCGGGTGCCTAAGAGCCGCTTCTCCGGCCGCGGCGTGCCCGTTCCTGGCGGCCGCGGGGAAAGGTTGTGGGGTGGAGGGGCGTCCCTCGGGGCAGAGCCGGGACTGGAGCGGGCCTGGGCGGAGGGCGGGCACCGGCGGCTAGCAGGGCCCGGTGGCAGGACGGGGGATCCTGCCGGCTCCCGGCCCCGGCTCCCGCGGTGGGGGCTGGAAAGAATCGTTGGATGCGGAGGGAAGGCGGCTCTGGTGGAGCAGCCTCTGCGAGGCACCATTTCCTAGCGGCGGCGGGCTGTGCGGCCCCCGCCGCGGCTCCGCGCCCCGGCTGGCGAAATCTCCAGTGCCCGGCTTGGGGCCGGCTCACAGGGAGTACAGGGGGCGGCTTTTGCAGAGCGGTGAAAGAGACTTAGATTTAGCTCGAGAAGAGCGGACGTGGAGGAGAAGTTGTACTGCCCTGTCCTCATATAGGTGAAGCTTTAACATTGATTTTTCCTCCTGGAAGTGCTCGAGCCTTGTCTGTTGGTATTTCAGTAGTATCTAAATAGTGGAGGATAGTGCGAAGTATACCTGTTAAGCACAGCAACTTCTCTGTGTTGAAAAAAACCTCAGTAGATCTGCAACATAGGTCGGTCAGGGAAAGGATGAAAGAAAACAATTGGAAGGTGATGCCTATAAAGTGTTGGGTTTTAATAATTTTGGGTGACAAAATAATCTGTTTCATGTTCATGGCACAGACAGCAGGTGTAGGTGTTCTGTAACAGTCCTGGAGGTCCTAGCACAGATGCAGGTATTTGCCTTCTAATTTAACTTGACTTAAGACTCTGGCAGTGGAGATGCCCAGTTTCAGTAACTGGATCAGGTATATTTGGATCAGTCATTGTTCATGTTCAGTATATTTCCACGTCTCATAATATCACCACAGTTCCCATTTATTTTTTAACTGGAGGTTGTACTTTGATATTTAGTTTCCACCTCTAAAGCTAGTAAAGGTGGGGGAAGGGGGATAAAGGGCAGGATGGAGAGAGCTGAACTTTATTAATATCAGCAGGAAACTTGGTCTAAAACAGAGGATTCTGTCTCCAAACAATTGGAATTGAATTAATATCTCTGAGCACTCAGTGCTGTTGCTATTGTTCAGACTGGCTTTATCAATCCACAAAACCGAAGTAAAGGAAGACCACCCTAGTGAAATATTAACACTGGAATGTTTATTTAGTAATGCTTTGCTTAAAAGCAATTGTGCTTCATCAGAATGTCCTAATAAACTTCTGGGGATTGTTACTTACTGCTTCAAAGAAAGTAAGAGGAGTGTAATGGGCATAGAGTAGGAAGTGCAGCAGAGTCTTGTGCCTTCCAGGATCTGTGGTGTGTGTGAGGATTTATTAGGAAAATTATCGATACTTTACTCTTCTCAGACTTTATAAGATAGAGGAGATTCCTGGAGAAGCTTTCCATGTAAAAAGACGTCTGATCACTTAGCAATGCTTTACAGAGAACATCATGCAGACTGTTGCTGAATTGAGAAGACCACAGGGCTTTCAAACTGCAGGTTTTTGTCATATCATATTTGTAATTTAGCACCTTTCTTTCTCTCTGGTTGTCTTTGGCCATTCCACCTTTGATACTAATTGTTTTTATAGTAATAGGGGAAGAGCCAAAACAATAAATGCAGAAAATTAGGGAAGAAATAACATTTGAATAGTAAGAAATGGAACAAATCTCTTTTGCTAGTGTTTTCCAGCATAGACTCTCACTGTAGCATTGTGAGCGTAAGAGCTGGAAATTTGCTCCCTCCTTGGAGTAACAATCCGCATAAGCTAAATGGAAAGATGCTAATTGAAGAGTGGTCCCTTTGTGTCTTGAAATATAGAGAAGATAGAGAGGAGTCTTAATTGTGTGAAAATGAGATAATTTTTTTTCGGGGTTTTTATGTTCGCTGCTGCCTTAGGGATTGATTAATTCAGAAGATTTCCTCTAGGTTTTTGGCACTTCCTTGAAAGAATTGGGACATCCCACAGCTGTAGGGTCAGGACTTCAGATGCTTGTGAAAGAGGGTGTTAATTTTGGTTGTTTGGGGTTTTTTTTACCTACCCTTTCAGTGTGAAAACTGTTAGAAAAAAGGTGATTTAAAATGTTTAGGGGAACTTAATTTGCCTCCCCAGAAAGCTTGGCCAGAAAACTCTGCTAACCTAGTTTGAGTTCATGAAATTGTATCAGACACACACTTGTTCTCCTTACAGACTGAAGCTGTGGGTGTTTGAAAGCTGGATTCATCGGCACGAATAGTTCAATAGCTGCTGAGATTACCGGTAGAAGTTTTTGGTGTGAGAAAGTTATCTTTATTTTCAGACAACAAATTCAGGATTTGTCTTGAAATCCTGTGTGTGAAACTTAGGACCCCACAGTGTCAGATGATTTCACAACAGAAGTAATCCTCTCATCAGTTCTTCATCCTGGAAGGATCCTTCCACCTACATATCTTCAGTAGCTCTGAAACAGTTCAGATTTCAAGTTGCAGAAGAGGGGTTTTCAAGGTGCAGAGAGAGCAGTTTATAGAGCTCATATAATGGTAATGGCATGAGTACAGAGCTGATTCACAATACTCTCATTTTGTTTGTCTTTCCCATGCACCTCTCCTGCATTTCTTCACCCTTCACAGGAGTCTTTTGAAACTTACAGACCAATACTGAGATGTCTTTTAATCCTGCCTTTTGACATTGAACCAAAATTCTAGACCAAATCTTTGTACACCTGCTCTGTATTCCACATTTCTTGCAGCACTTCCATGTTGGTGTTGTGTTTTTTGTAACTAACACTGAAAGCTAGTTTTTTGTTAAAATTTGTTAATGAACAGTCTAAGAGTACTAGCATAGGGTAAAAAAGCAGTGTATAGAGGTAGAAAGTAGGTTAAAGTTCAGAGCTGCTCTCCCAGGAGGTGGGAAAGAAATTTCAACACTTTATTTTTCAGTGTTTGGTAGTCTCCAAATAAGCTTCCTTTTATTCTTGGGTGTAATGCTGCTCATTTTCCTGTAGCAAAAAATAAAAATTAGTCTCTACTTTTATCTGTGACACTCAGTGGTGAGTGTGCTGAGAAAGCATTCCCTTAACACTTACACCTGCTTAATTATGATCTGGATTTTGTTAAGACTAGGTTGCATTTCAGAGGCTGTCTGAGAGCACATGAGAGACGCTACATATGTGTGCTTGCCTGGGTTAGCAAAGGCTGGTGAGATCTATACAAGAGAAGTGTTAGCTGTCCCTCTAAGCTATGTTGAGGTGAGAGAGGAGGTAGCATTTGCCTTTCTGGAGGGATGATGTGAAGGAGTGTAATATCTACATTTTGGAACTGGGCACCTAAACTTCCAGCTCACTTGGAGTCAGAGTTACTTTAAGACCTCAATGTTTGATTTCACAAACTTGATCTCTGACCTAAACTTTCAGTTCCAATATGCGTGATACAGCATTGCTAACAAAGTGCAATGGTCAGAATACTCATGACAGCCTATGAAATACACAGATTATGGGAATATGCAATTAGCAACCCGTTTAGTGTGTTAGAAGTTTAGCACTTTATGGATCTGAATAAGTAAGTATTTTAGCATTGCTGTCAAAAGTTTCAGGCAGCAGGAGAAAGCAGGAGCATCTGCAATCCAAAGTTCTGTTTGTTTTAGTACAGTGTTTCTCTTGAGCATTAAAGTTGAAAGGGGTGCTCTGCAACTTTGCCTTGAGGTTGTTTAAGAAACCCTCCTTTTTCTATGACTGCATTTTTTCCAGTGTGGAATACTGATGTAGTTTATACTGGCAGAATAGTTGCTCAGTCATCAAATTGTTAGTGGACTTCTCTTTAAGGATCTATGTGTAATGGTGGACCTTTCTGTGTAACGAAGAAACACAAAGATTCTTTCTGGAGTCCCTTTAAACACTGGAATCTCCTCAGTGTCTGTTAGCAGCAATGGAACAGCGTTTTTTTGTTACATAGTGGCCTTATCTGCCGCAGGTAGAGTGTTAAATAATAAGAGCTTCTCTAAATCAAAAGAAGAAACGTGTGTTTATTGCAACAGTAATTGCACTCATCTGTTCTTTGTACATCCAAGAGTAATTATAGCATTTTATATTTTTATAAAACAAGACTCTGCTTGTTCTACTTCTGATGTTGAAGTCTATCCAAATGCTGGGGCATGTGTGTGTTTGAGGTTTTTTTTTGCTTATGGTTTGTTTGGTTGGGTTTTTGCCATTTTTTTGGTGGGTAGGTGAGGTTTCTTGTTGTTGCATTGTCATGTGTCTGGTCATCTCTATCTGTCTGTTGATTTACAAAAACATTTTTCTTAGACAATTTGAATATTTAAACTAAAAAAAAAAATCCTGCTACGTGGGTGTATTTATTAGGATTTTTTTCCTAAACTGACTTGAATTATGGATGGATTTACTTAGTGAAGTTTTATTACTTTGAACACCGGACTGATACTGAAGAGAGGTTGCCTTTCCATATAAAAAATGTAGGCTTTTGTCAAAATGCTTAATATAGGTCTTCTCCTTCCTTGGTTTTTGGATAAGGTAGGCATGCACAGAACATGGTGCAATTCCAATATGATGGAAATTCTTACATGCTGGACCTCCTCAGAGATCTTTGTTCACGGCTATGCCATCTATAACTTAGGTAAACTGGAATTAGTCATCAACTTTTTTAATGGGGGCTCCTTGTTGAGTAGAATGTGAAACCATGAGAAGAGCTATGAGAAGTTTTAGAGGCCTAAGGGAAATGAGGAATAGCCCTTAATTAAATAAGTGCTGTTCAGCTATATGTAACTGCTAGTAATGTCATGAAGTGCATGCTCAATGTTGTGATGTAGAATTTAAAACTCAGTAGCCTGCTGCTCTGCTGCAGCTCCACTTAGATTTTTAAGTTGCTTGCTTTTGCTATTTGAAGGTGCTTGTTGCAAACTTGGCAGCTAAGTACAGATATATATAGTGGCACTCATTTGAATGGACAAAACCAAGGGAAATAACTTGTGGGCACAGGAGTGATAATTGCATCAGAGGGTGGTAAGATCAGATTCAGCATGGATGAAAAATGTTGCATTTTTCAAGCAAGGCCATGGATATTGCCTATGTCCTGCCTTATCACCAGGAAAGGACTTTTACCATGGCGGTCCTGTCAGCTCACCTCTTTTTTTCACCAGTTTTCAGTTGGGAGTTTCATCACAGAAACATCATATTTTATCATGTTTCTTCAAGTACCAGCAAGTCTGAGTCTTCCCCTTTTTCTTGATGACTGATAAAATTGCATCTTTGCTTTGCCTGAGTGTAATCTTTTTTAGCATTTCTAGAGTCTGGTAAAATGTTGAAATGAAATTGCTTCTTTGCTGAGTGTGTGCTTCCCAGTGATGGCTGGGAATTTACCCATATTTCAGGAAAAAGAGCATTTCATACTTGAAATCTGTTTTAGTTAAGATACCTGGTGTTTAGTTTTATGCAGTGATGTCTAAAATTAACCTCTTATCATTGATAACATAGGCACCCTTTCATAATTGGAAAGACAGCAACTAAGAAACCAAAGATGGAATAGAAAAAGCAATTGTTGAAACATGTTTCTCCAAGTGAGAGAAATATATGTCTGTACTAAAATGCTGAATAACCATGGCTTTTCTGTTGCTACTTCATGCCCTGAAGCTTAGACAGAAGTTTTCTCATCCAGAGCCTTTTTTCCCTTCTGCAGATCAAACAATCTGTGTCTTTGGTTTATTGTCAGATACTTCTGTAATAAATGTGGTTGCTACTAATCATGAGTCTTCTGTAAACATTTGTGTTGTGTAGTGCAGAAAGAGCATGGTTTACTGTCAGCATGTATGTAGGAAACCGCTCGGTGTGCTACAGTTTTCTCCTTTTCTGCATGGTGAGAGATGAGTGGGATGCTCTGATATCACTAAAAACCCCAAAATACTACATATTGTTGATAGTGTGGGTCTGTTTGCAGTCAATGAGTATACATGCTGCTGTGTTTTTTATAAAGAATCTCTTTTTTTTTCTGATGTGAGATTGCTGCTTTTAATCTGACTAGCTGTGCTCAGTTTCACCTTCAATTCTAAAGAGAGTGGAAAAGTGTTATAAGTGATGTCTAGAACAGTTTTCAGACTTTCTCAGATATAGCAAGAGACTAAATACATTTTTTCCTTCTCTATGATCTTCATGAGATAATTTATGCAAGTGTAAAGGATATATTATGATATTTTTTCAATTCCATTAATTTCAGTAAAATTTATTTGTTGTCTTTGTTCCAAGTTACAAAACTGCTTTTAAAAGGGATCTGAAGTAGAGTGAAGGAGTCACTGTTGATCAAGAGTGTGGTTTAAACTGAACCAAGTCCTTTTCCAATCAATGTTGTTGAGATGTGACCAGAATTGTGTTTATGTTAGATACTCAGAAAGGTGCAACAGCTGAAGATTTGAAAGCACACATAAAACATACCTTGGAATCTCCTGTGATTTTTTTTTAATAAAAGATTTTAAGATTCTTACTTAAATCTTTTTATAGAAATCCCCATGAGACTTTAATATACTTTGACTGTATCTGATGTAGTTGATTAACGAATAAGAGAAGACAAGGGAAGAGGAAGGACAGACACCTTTTTCCTTCTGTCCCCTTGGACTTGTGCACATTTCTTACGTCATGATCATCAAAGGGTGTGTCCTTCAGGACACCACAGAGATAATCACAGACAGTACAGTCAGCAGGCATCTTTGCAATGATCTTTTGGTACTTGTGAACATCTGAGGTCTCCATGGTAAAAGCTGAGTTTGCTGGCACACTCAATACAGATGAAGTGAGGAGTGTTGTACTTAAGATTTTGTTTGTTCAAAAAGACTTCTTAGAGTATCATAGTGTAAAACTTGTGTTTCCAGAGAAATTTGAACTGTGTCACATATAGGGATGCAAACCGCAAGAAACAGCTGTTGTGGCCAAGGGTTCATTCTCTACCCTAAAGGGCAAGATGTTGCATTTGCAAAACACTACTTCCTTTTTTTGTATTTGGAAAGTTATGGCCTTATCCAGATAAACTTGCCTCTCCTGGTATTCATGGTTGCAATCTTTCTGTACTTCTGCTTCTCTGAGGGAGAGGGAAAAACAGAAATCAGACGTTCTGTGGTGAGCTAATGTGCAGTCTGCATGAATTGAGGTGCCTTCTAACAAGAGATTGAGTGTGGTGGCACAGTAATAAGCTACTGCAATGATGTAACAAGGTGAGTGGGAAACAATATTGATCGGGAGTTCAGATTCATATATGATCAGCGTTAATGTGGACCAGATTGTGGGTGTTCTCAGATTTTTAATAGTAGGCACTAAGGAAAGGCTAAAATCAGAATGTTGTTTGTCTGGTACAATTCATACAAGTCGTGCAACCCTTTAAGGAGGTTCCAGTATCTTGAGATTACCTCCATTGGTCAGAGCATGGTGCTAATAATGCCAGGGTTGTGGAATAGAGCATCATATGGGCCATTTACTTGGACTTGGTGATCCTTGTGTGCCTGCCAACTCATAATATTCTGCGAGTCTGTGTCAGTAATGAGATGCTCCTTTTTTAATGCTGTTCTGCATTTTCATGTTTGAATAATCCATGGGTATTTTTTTTAATGTAATCTCCATACAAACAGTTTTAAGGTTGTTGGGCTTGTTTTGGTATTTCTGAGCAGGTATCAGTGTGGTCACGTGTTGACCATGGTCAGCATGTGTGACCCTGCGTGCTGCACCAGTTCCAGGCAGACAGATATCTGCTCACCCATGTTTGCATATTTACATTTCAGCACCTGCAAAACACGAGTAAATATTCCTTGCTGTAATCACAAATTAACCTGTATCAAGTTAATAAAAAAGTTAACCTGTATCTATTGTGAGGATGACTTCAAAAGTTTTGGTATATTCAGTGTGCAGAGTATTGCCCCCAGATTTCTTTTTGACAAATCACTAGTTTAGAGTTCTGTGCTGTGGCAAGTTGGTTTATAATTTACTGTGTGGAAATAGTAGTTGGTGTGACTGAGCTTCACTGTCTCTGTGAAATTTACTACAGTAATGCCGCTAGTTGGTTTTTTCCTAGAGATTTTACCTCTTTTCAGGTATTTCTGAATGCCTTCCAGGTTTGTAACAGTGTTGTTCATATCAGTGTGACTAGGCAGATGAAAAGAATTTGTGATTAGGGCTTGGTTCGCCAACAGTTTGGCTTATTTGTATAAATCACTGATGAGAGGAGATTTGTACTGAAGTATCTCATACTGTGAGCTGTTCAGGGAAGAGGGTGATGTCTGATAAAGTAATGTTAACATGTAGATAATGTGTCATAACATCTTGAATTTCTGCTGTGATTTGCCAAGACATGGACTTGGATGGAAAATGTTCAAACTGCAGTTTATACTTGGATGAGAATATGTGAACTGAGTACAGTGGACTCATGGTCATATCAAAATAATGATCTGTTTTATCTGTCAGGGGATATCCGAATATTTTCTATCTATGGCTACTCTTAAACTTCCCTATGAGAAATTGATTTGAATAAAATAAAGTTCTCAAAGTGGAATGTAAAAAAGTAAATCTTAACAGGAGGGTAGCTGGCAAGAAGAGGAAAGAAGAAATTCATTTTGATCATGCTTAGTTTTAGAAGCACAGTTTGCTTAGAGGAATAGCTAGTAGCTCATGCTGATTAAAGATCATGACACCTAAAACTTTAGGGGCTTGTGTACAGGGTGAGTATTTGCAAAGCTGGGAAAAGGAGTTTCAGAAATAACTTGTCAGCGGAAATATGAGAGATGATACATTTGAGGTTGTGGGTATGTTTGCAGTCTGTTCATTTGCCAACCTTCCAGCTTCTCTGGGCTTTTTATCTAGAAACATCCATTATTTTCTTGAAAAAATTCTGTAAATATTTCTTTCTCTACATTATCTTGCTGCTTTGCACCCTGGACTTTCTTTTGTTACCATTTCTGCTATTTCTCTTTGCTTGTCTTCTAAGAAAATACATTAATTTTGAATTTTGAAAATACTGGAATACTTTAAAAACCCTCCATAAATGTGTCCCACATAGTAGTATTTCCTGAACATTGCATGAAACTAGCAGATGAGATAAATAAATTAATTCTTTGGCCTTGCTGTGTCTGTTTTTAACAAGTACTGGACTTTGCACATCCTTTTGCACCAGTCTCCAAGGCCTGTCATGTGTATATCCTGCCTTGTTGTGAATTTTCTCATTTGAAAACCTGGGGCAAGAGAAGATAATGGTACTTGAATGAAGACAGGAATTGTACTCTGGGAAAACAAGGGATCTGAAAATCAGGCCTTTGGTTATCTCTCTACTAAAAAATTTTAATCGTGACTGGGAATGTTGCCAGGCACTGCAAGAGAATTGTTCTCACTGTTAAATTGCTAGCTTGATCCTTGGCATGTGTTGGTCTAAGCCAACGCTTCCAGAAGAGACTTGGGCAGAGTTCAGGTCTTCAGTGTGTCCTAGGAAGTGTTCCATTAAGTAGTTTGCATATGGTTAACCTTTTCTGGACATTAAGAGATATTTCTGTAGTGAATTTAGGCCCCTTGCTGCTAGTTGGCCTTGCAATGGGGATTATCTTAGGGCTTTTTAATTTCTGTATGTGAACCTAAAAGTCCTAGGTCCCAGAGGAATGCTTTATTCAGCAAACCATTAAGCCACAAAAACCAGTAAATCACTAAGCAACAATAAAAAAAGAAAATATCTCAAACTAAAATGACATTTACAATAGAGCCTATGTAAATTTTCTTTTTGTGGTCACCCTAAAACATCTTTCTGAAATTAGGAGAGTTCTTTTTGTCTCTGATAGCATTTATAATCTTAGTCTGTAATACTTTCTGTCTCAAATAATAGTGTTTTCTGGTTTTGTTAAATTGTTTTTAATTTTGAATGTAAATGTCTGTCAGTTAAGCTTTAGATCAATGCCACTTCTGATGGTTTTGGCTGGGATACTGTTAATTTTGTCCCTATTATTTAGTATGGGGCTGTGCTGGGAATACATTTGATAACACAGAGATGTTTTAGTTCCTGCTGAGCAGGGCTTACATGGAGCCAAGGCCTTTGCAGCTCCTCACCCACCTGTCCAGCAAGGAGGCTGAGGGTGTGCAGGGAGCTGGGAGGGGACAGCACTGGGACAGCTGACCCCAACTGACCCAAGGGGTATCACACAGCATGTGGCATCATGCTCAGCATATAGAGCTGTGAGGAGAAGGAAGAGGGAGATGTTCAGGGTTATGGTGTTCGTTTTCCCAAATCACCATGACACATGATGGGGCCCTGCTGTCCTGGTGGTGGCTGAACTGCCGTGGAAGAGGTGGATGTATTCCTTGTTGTGCTTTGCTTGCAGGTCTAGATTTTGCTTTATCTATCAAACCACCTCTGTCTCAACCCACGAATTTTTTCATTTTGCTGCTCTGATTCTCTTCCTTTTCCTGCCAGAAAGGAGTGAGGGAGTGGCTGTGGGCGCTTAGTTGGTGCCTGGGGTTAAACCACAACACACTTTAGAAATGAGACTGTGTTGTCATGGTGGTTTGTAAGTCACAGAGGCACAAACGGCTGTCTAGAAGCAGCATAAAGAAGAGAATAATGAAGACATTGGATTTCCTTTGTGAAATCGTATCCAGAGGAGGCCAACAAAGATGGTGAAGGTGTCAGAGCAGAGGTTCTGTGAGGAGCAGCTGAGGGAGATGAGGTTGTTTAGCCTGGAGAAAAGGAGGCTCAGGGGAGACCTTACCACTCAACAGTTCTCTGAAAGGAGGGTGTAGCCAGGTGGGGTCAGTATGTTCTCCCAGGCAGCCAGTGACGGGCTTGAAACATATTCTCAAGCTGTACCAGGGGAGGTATATATTTGATATTAGGAAAACTTTTTTCCTATCATTGGAATAGGTTGCCCAGGGAAGTGATGGATTCATCATCAGAAGGTATGTGTGTGGCATGTGTGGACATGGTTTAGTGGTGGATATGGTGATGCTCAATTAACAGTTGGACTCGATGGTCTTAGAGGTTGTTTCCAGCTTTTAAGATTCTATGATTCTAAACCATGTGGTGTATCTGTATTTTTCACAATACTGCTATCTTCTTCAGACCTTTTGTCTCTGAGGATGTGTTACAAGTAGATTTGGGGTGGAAAGGCAATGACTGACAGTACCTTTTTTTCTGGTACAGGCCTTTGTGTGTGGAATAGATACATTGTAGGCTGTGGGACATGTACTTGGTATGAAGGACAAATGTAATGAAAATGCCCTTGATTTTTCTTTTGTTTTAGGGACACTAACTAGGGCCTTCAACAACCATGAGCAACCCTTTCGTACAGATTGTGGAGCCACTGGACCCAAAACAGCCTCTGAAGAAATTCTTTAATCTGAGCAAATTGGAAGATGTGAGATATGGTACGTTGACAACATAAGAGAAGCATTTTGTTAATACTGATAAATAGAACCTGAACAGACTTGGCCACATTGGATGATACTTGGTCTCTGGCAAGAGCTGTGAATTCAAAAGGCAAATCTTGGAAACAAAATTTTAGCAAAATTTAATTATTGACATTTAGAATGACAGAAATATTGGCAAGATCGCAGTAGTATTTTCTCAGCATACTGTGCACACAGTGGTCTTGTTTTTGCTGAGTGGTTGAGGAGCGCTAGACAAAACTAAGAGCACAAGTTTTCTTATACTGCTAAAGGCTGGAAAAGATCTAACACTGATATGTATGACTGAACTAATCAGAAAGATTTTTCAGCTTTGAAAACAGTAGTGGGTAGAGAATCCTTTCTGAGGAGGCTTCTTCCTTAGTTCTTCTAACATTTCCCAAATCTTTCAGTGGTACTGCTAAAAATCTTAGTGTCTGTGCCATTGACTGTGACTTAGAAATTTGAGTATCTATACCTTAGATACTGTGGTGGGTGCTTGGTGTTTCAAAAGGAGACAGGTGATTAAGGAGAATTCAGGGAACAAGAGGAGGAAATTTTCTCTGGATGTCAGCAACACATATCCATTACAGGCTCCAATATGTGACTAGTCAATTAATGTCAGTCTTGGTGGGTGAAAAGCAGATAAGAGTCTTAAAAAACAGACAAATACACATTCTGTGTTACCAGTTGATCAATTCCAGGATTCCAAGAGTGATAAACTCCAGATTCTTTAAAGGACAAAGGATGCAATTCTCACTATTCAGCATAAAAAGGTAATGGCTAAGCAGGGAAGGGCAGAAGATTCTAAAAAACCTCCAAACAACAGTAATAATAATGCCCAAAACTCCCAAATAAACAAAATCCCCCAAAACAAAACTCCCAACAACAACCAACTCAAATTGTTCTGAATTACTTGTCCTGAATAATAGATGTTGTTTTTTTTTTTTTACAATAGCACTAATGAGGTCTCACTGAGATTAAGTGACTTTTATGTCTTGAGGTCAGCCCTCTGTAGAAAGTTGGAACAAACTTCTCAAAAGATTTTAAAATGTGAATATTTTGAGAGGCAATCAAACAAGTATTATTAAAGTGGACTGGAGGAGGAAGGACTGAGACATGTTTGGGTTTTTTCTTCATACCCATTCCTTGTAGTAGAGCTGTCAGGGCTGCTCCAATAGTATTTTGTGTCATCAGCTTTAAATATTTCTGATTTGAGGTAAAGGAAGATTGATAGGTGCACAGTCTGACTTCCATTCAGTTTCATCTTCCATCTCTTGAGATGAAGGGACTGCATAAACCACTAAAGCTGTGCTTTGCAACATGACAGGTAGAAAACTATGCTTTTCCCGGTACATTTATATGTCTGTATTCAGTGACAAGAATGAAAGCAAACTGCAGAAAAACAAGGTGAGCACAGCATGTTTTCAGGGTTGCTGTGCTATGGAGGATAGAAAAGTCCCTTGGAAAAGATGTCTGCTGTGTCACAGGAACTGAGATAATAAACATACTGAGAGCATCAAGTGGAACAGGTCAGTTAGTACTGACCTCCTGGCAAAGCTGGAGGTGGGAAGAGGGGTTTGGATAATCAGAATAAAGCCTTATGAGAAAATGGGGACCTGTCTGCCCCTGGTGTGGAACTTTGCACTTGCTGACAAATGCCCTAAGGTAAAAACTGAGTTTGTTTCTTGCCTCTTACCCATGCAGCTCACCTGCCATTTTCCATTCGAATCCTCCTGGAAGCAGCGGTCCGTAACTGTGATGAGTTCCTAGTGAAGAAAGGAGATGTTGAGAATATTCTCAACTGGAAAGTGATGCAACACAAGAATGTTGAAGTGCCATTTAAGCCTGCAAGAGTTATTCTGCAAGACTTCACGTGAGTCTGATGGTCCCCAAAGCAAGGAAGAGGGTCTTTTGAGAGTGCAACAATGCTCAGCTTGGGGTGGAGGGGTGAGCTGAGGGAAAGAATAGCAGTGAGATATTTGGAAAACCCTTTTTCAGCTTTCCTGGATGTCATGCTACAGAAAGCACTTGGAGAGGCAAACACTCAGAATAAGAGCATTGAAAAAAACTTTTCTGAGCTCGAGAAGTAAATATCTTCACAAAACTTCAAAACAGGGGAAGAAAATGGGATTGATAAATTGCATGCAATTGAGAAAGTTTAGTGTTTAGAAGTTACTCTTTGAAGGGGTGGTATTGTCTATTCTCTCTCTCTCTCTCTCTCTCTCTCTCTCTCTCTCTCTCTCTCTCCACATTTTTTGTTTGGTTGGTTTTTGTTTGGTTGGTTTTGTTCCCCAGGGGTTCTTGCTTTCAATTTTCTACCTATTTCAGTTCTCATTTATAACCCACATAATTTCTTCCTCTTCTAAACCTGTGTTATTATAAATATATTTTTAAAGACTTATCTGCTGTTGAAAAAATGAGCATATTATTTTTCCCAGAAATGCAAATTGAGATTCCTACCTAATAGACTCTAAAAAATGAGCCTTGTTATTGCAGTGAGTCCTCAGATGTCAGTAATAATCATATAATAGTCCCTGTTCAATGTGGAAAGTCAATTTTTAGGTGAAACAATAGCATCTAATTGTTCTAATACAGCATTTGACTTCCAAATCTACTCACTGTTCTTTGTATCTTTGTCCTCAGTCTTTATAAAATATTTTAGTACATCCATGGTAAGCCCAGTGCAGCTACGCTGTCAGTTGATTTTCTTCCTCAACAGTAGAGTGTCTTAGCTGTCATAATCTCTGTTATGCATTTTCACAGAGGTTTTCAAAGTGCTAGAGACCCAGTACAGCTCAACTTAAAGACATTAGAAAAAATTGGCAAAACTTCAAATGAAAGAAGTGCTGATTTCCTAGCTATTTTTCATCCACTAGCTGTTGTTAATGTTTTGAAAAACTGGAGCAGAGAGGAAGCTGAACTTTCAAGCAAACGTTGTTCCTTACTGCTCTTCTTTCTTGCCCCTTACTCCTGCTGAGTTTTAAAAATGTGCCTATAAGTCTGCAGAGCAACTGCATTCCTGGAAAATGAGCTCTTGGACAGGCCTCTGAGGACCTTTTTGAAAAAGGCAGCTTTGGCAACTTTCCAAAAGCCATGCAACAATTACATTCAGGTTGTCCTGCTTTAGAATTATCTAACTTCCTAGTTAGGATTATTTTGTATTTATCTTTAGTTGTTCTAAGACTGTAGAAGGATATTGTGTCTGCTCCATATTAATTGTAATTGTAATAACATTCATAAGTTGACAATTCTTCTTCTGTTTTCCTCTTATGCCCCCCAATTCCCATAGGTAAAATAACACAGAATTTCCTATTTTTCTACAAAAAGCTTATCCTGGAATGTCAAACTGCTGAACAATATCAATTAATTGCGTCCAGTTTAGATAATGTGGATCCTTTTTCCTGTTTATTTTTTGGTAATTATTCTGGATTTTCAAGGTAAAATTCAGTAGGAACCAAAAAGCCTTTTACTGCTGTTGTTGCGTGGTTTCTGATATTTAAAAAAAATTGTAATAACTTCCTTATGGTCAGAGTTAAAAACATAAACCATTACTGCCTTGGGATGCTCTTGCAGAAATGTAGTTTTTTCAGTGGGTTGTTCATTGATGCCAGATCCTTATGAGGACATCAGAGAACTCTTTTTTTTTTTTTAGCACCCAGCAAAATCAGATAGGTAAGTAAGAGGGTTTTCCAAGTTGGTTCAAGATATTATGGTAGAATATACCACAGTAGAAGGCTGAGAATGTATGGGCAGAGAAGCATCAGAAGCTGTGTTAAAAGAAATATTGAAGTGTGTATGATCTCTTAGACAAGTCAAGTGTTGAAATGCCGGAAGTTCTGGTTGCTACTTGTTATTTGCTTGCATTGAAAATGGAGTACAGTTTGCTTTGTATGTGACAGTAGCTGTCTGTTCTGTATCTCAGGACTGTTTTTTTAATCTCTTTTCCAAATTGTTTCACCATGCTTATTTTGTTTCTGTTGTAGTGGGGTGCCTGCTGTGGTTGACTTTGCTGCAATGCGTGATGCTGTGAAGAAACTTGGTGGGGACCCTGAAAAAATAAATCCTATCTGTCCTGTTGATCTCGTGATAGATCACTCCATCCAGGTGGATTTTAACAGGCAGTAAGAATAAAAAAATCACTCTTTACTTCTTAATGGTACTAAGTAACTGAATCCAGTTACTGGTCATCAAGGTAGTTCTACTGGTTAGCATTTGTACTACAGCAACATACACATGTTAGCATACAATGCTAACATACTGGTAGCATTTGTACTATAACATTCCAGATATTAGGAAATTTTAGACTGTTGTATCAGCTGTGGTGAGTTGGGAGGAGAATTTTCTCTATCTGTGGTGCATCTATCAGCAGCAAAAGCCTGTACTAAATTGTTGATAGAAACAGACTCATTCCAGGCCTGTGTTTATTGTACTTCTCTTTAATAATGCTGCTTTATTATTTATCACTCAGAAATGGCATTTTTTCCCTAGTACACTTTTTTGACCCCACAGGGGTTTTTAAGAAAGGATGAATTGAGAACATTTCCTTTCTTCCTCACTTTTCTAAGAATAGAGGTGATCTACACTAGGCTCAGTTCTGAGGAGCTGCTTTCTGCTTCAGTGCCTCCAGGCAGAAGAGCATGAGGGACTGCTTACTATGGCCCCTATGAGTTCTGGAAAGGCTATTAAGTCCTCAACATGCTGAGGACAAAGATACAAAGACTCACTAGAATTCACTAGACCTACAGTGAAATATAAGACCTCTGTATACAGGTCCTTCTGCCCTCCAAGGTACATAAATATGGGCCTACTGAACTAATCTTCCAAATAGATCCTGCAATCACATGTTTTATGGTGGTTTCCTTCCATCTTGAAGTTTTTTGGTATGCAGTTACAAATCATTATTTTTTGTCACAGCCTTATTTTATTTCTGTTAACGTCATAAACATATGCAAGAAAATAGAGATTTTTCTCTCATATAGAGAACATTGGTCAGATTTATGCTTCAGTTCTTTCAAACTCTGCAGACCCAAGTTAGGCAGCTAATTGAAGTAAAGAATTTGTTAATGCTGTATTGAAACACAGAGTCTTCAGACAGCACTGTATCATAGTGACCACAAAAGTGGAAGTTGCAGGACAGTTGTGTTCCAGTTTCCTTTACTGCCTTGCTTATTCCTTCTGATTTAGGTGTTGGAAAAGTCTCATTTCACTAACATGCAGTGTTGCTTTTCTCAGGCTACAGTATTTAGGCCTGCCAAATGCAGATTAGCATTGACATTTGAAGCAGAGTTCAGGTATTATCTCTTAAGATTTCCTAAATCCTTTTCATTGGTTGCCTGTAGTGATATTAAAATGGTGCAATGGATCAGCGTTCACATTAGCTAATAAATCTTCTTTTCTTTCAACCTTTGACTAGATATAAAATTCACATGGTAATTTTGGTTCTGACAGCTGGTAATTTTCATTTGCAGACCAGACAGCTTGCAAAAAAATCAGGAGCTGGAATTTGAAAGGAACAAAGAAAGATTTGAATTCTTAAAGGTACCGACAAAAATAATCTTATTTGCATGGAGAAAAGTTCAGTGAATGAAAGTTCTTCCAGTGCTCATGTTGAAAATATTTTACTTTAATTCCTTTTGTTTCAGTGGGGCTCTCAAGCTTTTAAAAACTTGAGGATTATTCCGCCGGGCTCTGGGATCATCCACCAAGTGAACCTGGAGTACTTGGCAAGAGTGGTGATGGATCAGGATGGCTACTACTATCCAGACAGTGTGGTTGGCACTGACTCACACACCACCATGATAGATGGCTTGGGGGTGCTTGGCTGGGGTATGTACAGCAGTGCATCGTGAGCAGTCTCTTGGCTCAGGGAGCTGTGGTTTGGGCTCTGGTGAGTTGATCCTGGTCGACAGATCACCCCCACCCAATCACTTCCTCCCTTCTCCTGCTAGCACAACGGGGAAGAGGACTGTTAGTCCAAATGCAAGATTAAAGTAATGGCTAGAGACAAACACAGTTTAAGTGAAGAGGGGTGAGTGCAGGGAAAGGAAATGAAAGAAGTGATGCAAAGGCAGTCAGTTGCCAAAGCCCAGCCAGTCCCTGGGTAGTGGCTACTTTGGAAAGCCCACCTCCCTGATTGGTGATGAGCCTGATGTTTTATGGCATGGAACGTCTCATTGTTCAGCTCTCTTCAGCTGTCCTGGCTGTACCTCTCACAGTGTTTTTCCTACCCCAGGTTACTTGCTGGGGGGCAGAGTGAGAAACAAAAAGCATTGATGCTGTGTAAGGACTGCTTAGCAATAGCTAAAATTCTGGTGTGCTATCAGCACTGGTTTGGTCACAAATCTAAAACATGGCACTGTATGGGCTGCTGTGAAGAAAAGTGATCTCTGTGCCAGCTAGACATACTTACATAGCCTAACCCCAAATGCAAGTAACCTGATAAGGTCTCTTACAGTTATATAAGACTTTGTAACTAAGCTCCCCTTTCTGATAACTACCTCAGATGATTTCTGCTACATATGTTGTTGGCTTTGATTGGGTTTTTTTATACATTCTTTTCCATTCTGCATTTAAATGTCAAGGAAGTAGATAAAGAAAATATTAAATAAAAAAAGAGAATTGAAGTATCACTGACCATCCGTTTTTTCTTGTGTCACTTTGCTACTTTAAAAAGTGTTGGATTATCCAAAAAGTACTGCAAATACAGATCTGTTAGGTGGAAGGTGCTGAAAATTAAATCTGAATGACTAAATTATGGTTGGAGAGGACATTGTGCAAAACAGAACTGTGATGTTCTAATACCAGTTCTCTGCACAATATTTGTTGCAGGAATAGATATATATAATTTATTTTTCCTTCTAGTGGTGAACGGAAGTGCTTGAATTATTGAATAAATAGGTAACTGTGGAGTGGAAGTATTTGTCGTCATCCCATATAGTAGCAAAGACTTCAGCTGAGACTTTATATTCCTGTGATATGGTGATAGGAGCACTATTGAAACAGTTGTTGTACAAATAAGGAACACACTGTGTTTTTAAAGAGTATTTGTTAGCTGTTCATGAATATGCTTGTAAAGTTCTGAGCACCACATATGGTAGGACTTTCTGATTTTAATAACCCACCTATTGTACTGCAGCAGTATTGGTTGAGTGAAACTTTCTGAATCAAAGGGGGAAAGAGTTTCTGGCCTAGAATACAAAGGTAAACAACTTCAGTGCATCTAAAGCATGACACCTTTGGGATTGGACACATCTCTTATTCTATATTTGGTTGCAGCATATGCATGGAGCCATCGTTTAGATGAAGTTGTAGCTCTAAAAGCTGCTTGGAAAAGTGGCTCTTAGCTTCAGTTTTTCTCCAGTATATGAAAAGTATGGCTGGACAGAGTCTATAGCGTATGGGCTCAAATTCTTGCATATTCTCAGGTCCAACATTTTTTCCAGAGGCTGGTGATGCTGAACTTGGTTCGTGACTGTCAGTGGTAGTCAATCAGTTATTTCAATTTACTTAAATGTTTAAAAATGATTCAACACCCAGTGAAAGGAGCCACATGATTGGTTCTGTCGCAGGATTATCTTTTAAATTAACAGAGGTGTATAATTTTGAATGAAAGAAGGTAGAAATTATTTTTCAGAACTATTCTTAGATTAAGTGGGAAAAAAGATTGGAATAGTGATTTGGCATTCATAAGCAGCTATTACTGGCAGTTTTTCCTAGCTTAGTATTCATTATACTAAACAAAAGGCAGAAGGAGATTTCAGAGAAGAAGATAAATATACAAGGGACTTTCTACAGGCAGAAAGTTATAAAACTGCTTGGTGGCTTGGCTGCTTAATGCTAAGTTGCTAGATAATAAACATCATGGCTTTGTTAGATTGCATATGACTATGACATCTTGATATGCTACCTTAATAAATGAGCAATATTAAGTAGTTGCTGGAATTCTGATAGTGAAGGTGGGCTTATGCAACAGTTTCCACCTGCACATTCCTAAACCCTGCTGAAACATAGTGGACATAAGGGAAGATATTTCTGTCTTAACAAGTACCTTTTATGTTAGGATTCTTTAGTAACATTTCTTTCTTTCAAAATAACTTCTGATTTTTTGTTTGGTGACCAGCAATCATGGTCTGCATATGTTTCACTCACAGCACATATTCAGTGCCATGTCAGTGGTTCTTGGTTTGTTGTGTTACATGTTTAAGATACTAAATAAAAATTTTACATCTGTTCTTGTAAAAGCCAAACATCCTTAGATTCACCTAGTATCCCATCTAATGGCTTAGAAACAAGGATGAAAATATGAAACTAAATGTTTAAAAGCCCAACCTTGCAGGAACAGCAGCGAGATGAGGAATGCCTCTTAGCAGAAGACTCAGACTGTATGGTTTCTCTCCCCTTTCACACCTTAAATAGAGCATTCATCAGGCCATTGACTTCACAAGTTTATCTCTGACATGTTAGTATCTTTCTGAATAGTCACATTGTGTCCTCCTGTTGTGTGCAGGTGTGGGTGGCATTGAAGCAGAAGCAGTGATGTTGGGACAGCCGATCAGCATGGTGCTTCCTGAGGTGGTTGGCTATAAGCTGGTAGGAAACCCTCAGCCACTGGTAACATCTACTGACATTGTGCTCACCATTACCAAGGTAAATTACCAAGATTTGATATTTTGATGTTACTGCTGAGAGATAAACACATTCTGTAGGACAGAGCCACTGTACAGAATGTGTAAGAACCCTATCTGTGCTTCCAGGTAGCCATTTTGAATTTTTGAAAACCTTTATCACTGTGGATTAGATTCAACTCATTAAGGACAATTTTTTAGGCAAATCTGTTTCCCAGAAGCCACACAAAATATATGTTGGGATATTTTGGAATTCAGGAGTGTTTTGGAGCAGCAGTGCTTTTTCCTCTGGCTCAAAAGAGCCCTGATGTTTTTTGAGGTCACTACTTAAAATTAGGCAATATAAAATCTGGAAACCAGACAAGAAGCATTGCAGTCTTATTTCTTCCATGTGCAGGTGTTTGACTCTTGTCATATATTTATAATATGCTTACTCACTCTGAGCATTGTCACTGAATTAAGAGTATTACTGGGTCAGCATTAGTGTTGCTGGAAGTCAGAAATCTGGTACAGAAATTCATTATGGAATACTGTCTACAGGGAGACCTTCAAAAGGGGAAAGGCAACATTTTTTTCATAATTTTATTCAAATGTTGTGTGTGTTCACATGTACTTGTGCAGTTGGTTCTCCCTATTTTTCTGTCTTCCTGGGTTTGCTGTGTGAAGACTCCCCACGCAGTTCTCTTCCTCTTAAAACATCATGTTGAGAAAAATATAATTGTAAGGCAGTCTAGTTTAAATGAAAGGAAGAGCAAGTTTTAGAAGAAATATGGTCCTATGTTGTACCTTATTAAAACTTTACATCTCTATGTCCTCATTTCATGATTTAGTTTAGCAAAAACTTCTTGTTTCAAATGGCTGTAGAAATCTTCACAAGAGATTTCTCTGAGTCAAAAGCTGGATTTCATAACAGACATGCTCATGTCATTTGACACATAACAGTGACACAGGCACTGTATTTTTATAACAGCATCTCCGCCAAGTTGGAGTCGTGGGTAAATTTGTGGAGTTTTTTGGTCCTGGTGTTGCCCAGCTGTCAATTGCTGACCGAGCCACCATTGCCAATATGTGTCCAGAGTATGGAGCAACAGCTGCCTACTTTCCAGTGGATGATATTAGCATTGGGTACCTGGTACAAACTGGTGAGTATAAGAAGAGACCATAAGTTAAGGGGTAATTGAAAGGATGCCAGGTCTGTATGACATTAGCAGTGGGATTGAATCAGGTGAAGCCTTCTGAGCTTCAGTTCATTTTTTTCTTGGTATTTACCTATTGAGACTAGTTTTTGCAATTAGGATGCATGTTTAGGAAGAGCTGAGTGTTGGACTTACGGCAGCCTGGCAAAAATCTGAACCTAGATTGTCCAGATGACAAGAATAGGAAACTAGGATTTTGTTCTGCAAAAGCCACTAAATCTGCACAATCGGTTTTAGTGGATCTCTAATATTTGTCTTGAAAGAGTCTTGTAGTGCTATTGACAGCGTGCCTGTTATGCACTTTTTTTGCTCTATTCTGGCAGATGGTGGTTCGTCCGTTTAACTTGCATTTTGGTTTTGTTGTATCTGGTTTTCATTTTAGGCCGTGACAAAGAGAAAGTTATGTGCACAAAAAGATATCTTGAGGCTGTGGGAATGCTAAGAGATTTCACGAACTCTTCTCAGGATCCAGACTTCACACAGGTGAGAAACTACTCTGTTTTCTGGCTCCTTGCTTTATACCCTGTCCTATTTTATTGCAACAATTGTCTGTTTTTCACAGAAACTAAGAAATAGTCAAGGGATTCCTTGTCCTTTGCTTTGATCTGCACAGCTGTCTTATTTTAAGGCCCAATGGAATGAGACAGCTGGCTCTTCAGATGTGAAAACTTGGATGTAGGTATAGATTGGCTCTCAGTTGACCTCCAGCTGGTGCAGATTCTTTCAAGTTTTTTTGATGGAGCTTTTAGAAGGCCTTCCAGACTGAAGGTTACTCTGAATTGTAGCTGTGGAGATAATGTGGATGTGGTGTGTGTTAGCCCTGTTTGCAGTTTTTTTCTGTTCAGTCAGTTATTTTATGGTGTGAATCAGGACCCTTAGAAGCCCCCTGTGGTAACCACAAAGCACACAGTTAATTTTCTGTGCAAGAAAATTAGGATCTTACTCTGTGTCCAGGAAAGTCAAGAATATTTCTTGTTTTCTCTACTGTAAAATGTTATCTTGTAACTTGTGTTTGGGTCTGCATGATTATTCAAAAATCTTAGTAGATTTGGGAGGATGTAGCACACTATGAAAACAAAGTTGGAAAATGGGTGAGGAGTAGATGAATAGTCTGCTTTGTTTTGTATCAGTTCCAGTGTCTCTTCACATCATTTTTTAACCTGCTTCTAGCATGTGACAAGACAAATTAAAAAATAATTTATAATGCTTAGATGCTTTAGTTACATTGGGTTTTTCAGTAACTTTAGTACTTTTGATAGCCATACCTGTGAGCTGGCAGCATCTAAAATTAGAAGTATTCCTTTTCTTCTGCTCTTCCTATTCTCAAGTGTTTTCAATAATTTTGCAAATAACAATATGCAGACTTAGCATTGATTCAACAGCAGAGGTAAGCATACCTGTGGCTTACCTGGCTTCAACTTGTCAGGCAGTGCTCAATCACTCTCTGTTTATCTTACTTGAACAGGTTGTTGAGTTGGATCTCCATACTGTTGTGCCTTGCTGCAGTGGACCAAAAAGACCTCAGGACAAAGTTGCTGTGTCAGATATGAAGAAGGACTTTGAGACTTGTCTGGGAGCCAAGGTAGCCATTTGGGCAAACAAACTAATTCATGCTTCTAAAAGCTGTCTGGTGTTCAGGAACTACATTCTGGGGTTGTGTGTTGTTTGTTTGCCTACTGAAAAGTAAGTGAGGATATTTGACTGCAGTTTTGAAGGTGAGAGAAGCAACAGGTAAAAAATTGTGATGTTGCTTCTCTTGCATGAAGGTGTTCATGCCCTATTGGAGTAGTATTTCTTTCTGATCTTAGGCCTAACACGATTTTGACATAGACTAGAGATTTCTGAATTCTGCCACAATGGGGGGCTATTAATAGAGGGGACAAAATACCTGCTGCACTGAGTTCTGAGATAACTACCCAGCTCTTCAGCTCTCCAAGCATTCCAAGCAGGTTATGCCGTGAATCCACAATGTAATTTTGCACTAAATATTGAATCTGTTCAGCAGAGCAGAACTGCATGTGTCTCTGTGGCTTTTGGATGTTGGTGGTAAAGACAGAAAACAATGACTACATTCTGCATCATCCAGTCAAAAGTGGTCATTGAAAGAGGAGCTGGATTTATATTTGGATGAATATTCCTGGATACTTAAGTTTTCTAAATCAGTTTGAATCTTTACCTGATACAGTAACCACCCTTGTTAAAGGCACTACAGAACTCCAGTGATATAAAAGAGACCTAAACTACAGCAGTTCACCATAATTCTTGCTTACATTTTCCAAACTCCATTAGGTGATCTTATACTTTCAGATCTCTAAATGTAATTTTTCATGGCATGAACAGTGCCTACTTGCTCTTTGCTCTTTATTTTTTTTCCAACTATCAGACCTTTGCCTCTCAAATCAGCTCCTGGTATACATTCAAGCTGTTTGATCATCCTGGCTTAAAAATTTTACATGTTATGCTAAAATCTCAGGACAAGATTGTGTTCTAAGACTGTGTGTGATCATGAATCTGTAAGATCTGTAACAGGAGTAAGAAGCATCTGAGAAATCTGAAGAAGGATATATTCATGCAGGAAGAAAATACAAATATGTTTTTCTGCAAAGACTGCCTGTTTTACCAGTAAACAGAGAAGAGGAGAAACTCCAGAAAAAAATTTTTGTCCATCATTTTGGTTGACTAGAGATGCAAGCTTCATGATCAGACCTAAAAGCACAAGCATGGATGTGACTAACAGATGGTTTTCATTGCTGAAGAAACAGCCCATACTAATGTTCAGTCAAAATGTTTATGTTAACCACTCATTTTGATTCTTACTTTCTCCTCCTACAGCAAGGATTCAAGGGATTCCAAATTGCACCAGACAGACACAACAGCATAGTGAAATTTAATTTTGAGGGCCATGAGTTCGAGCTTGCTCACGGTTCCGTAGTGATTGCTGCCATTACAAGCTGTACCAACACCAGTAATCCGTCAGTTATGTTGGGTGCAGGTAAGCTGATTTGCCTAATGTGCAGTAGTTTCTTGCAGCTCTGAATGTGTATCCTAAAGACAGCAACAACAACTCTGATGTAATTCAAGGTGTGCAGTGCTGGTTTTGTCATTTAGAGTGTTAAAATTGAGCTTAGTTTCTAAGGGTAGTGAAGGACTTGTGGAAGTGGTAGTTAGAAATATAAGTTGACAAAAATGTATTCTTCCTGCACTATCTGTTCTACAAGGCAAGCTGGAACTTAATTAAGCAACTTTTGACACTTTTCCAAATGCACAGAAACTGATATATAGAGATAAGAAGAGGCTGTTGCCAGAAGCCAGAAGAGGGACGGTGAAGAATGATCTTCTGGAGTGCTCTGAAAGTGCTCTGATCTGTCAGCAGAGTGAAAAACACACATTTAGCTAGAGGTTGTCCTCTAAAGCTGTTATGAGAGTCTGGGGGCATGGTAGGTGTGAGGAGAGGAAGCAAATTGTATTCTCAGGGTTTCAGAGCCTTTTCATTTGCATCTTAATTGCCTCCATGAGGAAGCCAGAGGTGAGCTTGGTATGCACCACTACAGAACAGTTAGTCTGGCTTGGTTGTATAAAATTTCAGGTCACGAGATTGTTCATTTTTAACATGACTAGTCCGAACAGAAAATTTGTCATTCGTAATGTCTTCTTCTGGCAACAAAATAGGAATGAAGAATGTCAGCTCAAAGGGTTCAGTCTATACTGGACAGGTTTGACCCAGTTTCCCAGGTGCTTGGCTATATGTTTACATATTTCTTTCTCTCCTCTGTAAACATATACATAGATGGTATCTGTCACTGTATGATAATCACCGCATAGAGGCTTACAAGTCTGTCAGATTGTTCATGGGATGCAGACTTTATTCCTTCAAAGGTCAGAAGGGATGTGCGCTGGGCAGTACAAAGGCCCTTCACCAGAGGTTATTACTTCCTGGTTAGAGAAATATAATTTCTATTTGTTCCTGTGTGGTGCTGGGAAGCTTTTGGGCTGTCAACAGTCACTTTGTGTTTGGCTTTTTGAGGTGATATTTGTCACTTGTTTTTAGACCTGCATCTATCTTTGCATACTTTACATACCAGCAGTTCACCCCCTCCCAGGCCAAAGGTCTTTTAAACTCTAGCAACAGGTTCGAAGTCCATCGTCAACTAAGATGTGGGGCAAAGGAGAAGCAAAGGAGAGACCTGCTCATTTTCTTACCACTTTGAGAGGAATTGAATTGAGTTCAGAGTTGAACAAGATGTCCCAATCCACTTGCCTTTAACAGGACAGCCTGGGCAGCATACCACTTTCCTTGGGTCCATTCTGCATTATCACTGAAATAGATCTGTATTTCTTTCTTCCAAGGATCAAGAAGTAGGTTTTCTCCAGGCAGACTCTGTTTGCCTTGTCTATTCCCTTAGTTCTAGGGGGATGTATCCTTCAGTTGTGCCTGTTGAGGATAGTTTCCTCTAGTGTTTGACTCCCAGGCTAATGACATGCATTTTTAACTTTCTCTGAAGCAGTAGGGATACTGAATGCACTTTGAGTGCATTCACTACTATGTAATGCACAGCACCCGCAGAATGTAGTCCTAAGGATTTTGGTGTATGTGCTCAGATTTAGTGGCTACTCTCACCTTTGCTGCCTTTCTATACAGCAGCATTTATGTTTTGACCTTGACAAGGAATGAAAAAGTAATTCTGTCAGTCTCTGTTAGTAAACAGCAGTGTTGAGAATACCCACAAGAGATACCCAGAAGAAATACAATAGTTTGGCTTTCAGGATGAGATTTCAAATGAAAGTAAATAAACATAGTGTTCCCAATTAAGTAACCAAGCTAAAAAAATCTAGGATATGAGCAGTTGTTTCAAACTCCTGCTATATATCCTGTGCGCTATGCAGGGGCTGTGTGTCTGTGGGGATAGTGGGTATGTGCTGTAGGAACTTTGATAGCCTAATCTGACCTTGAAGAGGTGTTGGATTAAGGTTGCTCAGAGGAACTGAAGTTCTGGCATTTCCTTGCCAACTTTGAGAGTTTGACTATGCTATCTTTTCGGAACTGGTATAAGCAGCAAGATGGATGCCAACACTTTCAAACAGGTTGTCAAACTATCAGTTCCTAGGATGACTATTTGTTCATGGTCTCATTTGCAGAAGAATTCAAGAGCTGCAGTTTCTGCAGATTCTTCTACTAGCTAAGGAATCTCAGCAACTTCAGGAACAGGACCGCTTCTTTAAATTTGCATGTGTAAACCATCTCACACAATGCTTAGAAGTGTCAGGTCATGTCTAACAGAGGTGCCAGACAACTGGCAAAGACAAACCAGTTTGATGACATCTTCCTTTTGGAGATCACATTGGATCAAAGCACAGCTTATGTCTATTTTCTTATCTAAATGAATGTCATATGTGAGGGGGAAAATTCAGCCTGAGAATGTGAAGTTTTGCATAGCTTGCCTATCCGGTGCTTCTTTTATGTTCATCCTGGAAAAGAACTGGAGAGGACTTGTTCTCTGAACATGCATCTTGGAATGGACAATTTATTTCAAAGGAAAGAATGCAGGATAAATGTGTGTCTGGGAAGACCTTCCACTGAAATATATCTATGCATATTACAAATACAGGAGTGGTAAAACAGTGCTTGTGTAACAAGCTGTGGATTGTGAGATGGCTTGTTTGAGGCAAGGGCCAGCATTGGTGCTCTCATAGCCTTCTGCTCCTGAGGGCAGCAAGTCCTATGCTGGCAGTTGTTTCTTCTCTGGGTTACTGCACCATGGTAAGTGGGAACTTAACAGGTCTTTATTGCGTTTTTTTGTGAGACATTTGTCTTACAAATAGTGCTCTGAATTTTGAATGTCTTCTTACTGCCCCAGTGAGTGCATCTTATTGAATGCAACTTCCATCAATTTTCTAGTGGAACAGAAATTGCAGGCTGGATGTACAGTTCAGCAGAGCATTTGTCCTCTAGCTGGTTGTCACAGAATTAGTGCTGTTGGTTTGCTGTACCATTTCATTGCTAGTGCCTTTTCTGTTCCCAGTTCTGTGATGGTATCTCTCCTAACATGCTTATCCACCGAACTGTCTCACTTCCAGGAAAGTCTGCAGCTATCCTCTGTATTTTTCAGGATTGCTTGCTAAGAAAGCTGTTGAAGCTGGTTTGACAGTGAAGCCGTACATTAAAACTAGCCTGTCCCCAGGAAGTGGGGTTGTCACCTACTATCTGAGGGAAAGTGGAGTTATGCGTTACCTTTCTCAACTAGGGTAAGAGCGCTTTTTTACTGTTGTCCTATGGCTCTTTAACTAAAAGCATTATCAACAAGTGTTACTCTTGAGCTAAGAATGACACAAGAACAGACAAGAGACTCAATTGTAAGAAGAGGAAAGAAACTTTGTTACAAAGAGTTCTCCAGTTTATATAAACTGATATGATACATTTTACTTGATTAATTAGTTAATAAAAAACATCTTCGTCACACACTGTCTTTGAGAAGAACAAGAAAACAAAGCGGAAAAACACCATGTGCAGATTGTTTATACTAACAAGTTATCACATTCCTGCAACTCCCTAAAATTCTCACAAACCACTGTGAGAAACTATTGCCATTTCTCTCTCCCCAACCAAGCTAACATCCACAAGCAAGTGATGCAATCGAATTACTATTTCTCTGTACAACTTAAAAGATATTGCAGATACCTTATGGTGTGATCCTGCATGAGTAAACACATTGCTGTTGTGCTGGCTGGCTTTGTGCCAATCATGAAGGCCTGCTGTAACTTCTTGAAGACTCATGTTCTTAAGCAGGAGAGTGGGTTATTTTCAAGACTAATTGTTTTGAAACAGTGTAAATGACACTGTATTGTTGTTTCTCTTGCTGAGTAACACATTTCCCATTCTGTGTGCATGGACAGTCACTGCAGTGGTAAAAATAGAGCATTTAAAAAATGCTGTTCTCAGTAGCGTTTCATTCGTTAAAACAGTGTTTCTCCTGAAAGTAACCATTGCCATGTGCTGAGTGGTTAAATGTCTTGGTCCGAGGTAGCTTTTGGTTCACCATTATTTTTATACTTTGTATAGGTTTGATGTGGTGGGTTATGGCTGTATGACATGTATTGGCAATAGTGGACCCCTACCAGAGTCTGTTGTTGAGGCCATTACACAGGTATGCAGTTTTTCTTGTGCAGCTCATTTATGTTAGCTGTTCTCTGCTGTGTGCTGTTCTGAGCTGTATTATACTGTGTCTTCACTCTTTTCAGCTCTGTACAAAGTAAATTCAGTCTATATTCTTTTCTGGGGGAGGTGTTTTGGGATTGTTCAGGAGATAGTTCTGTGACTGGTCATTGTTGCAGTGCAGTCAGGTTCTGCAGACTTCCTGTGTGTGTTGATTCTGCAAGATCCTGACCTATCTTTGTCTCAAACTCCATGTTATAGGGAGACCTTGTGGCAGTGGGTGTGTTGTCTGGCAATAGGAATTTTGAAGGGCGTGTCCATCCCAACACCCGTGCTAACTACTTGGCCTCCCCCCCGCTGGTGATAGCCTATGCAATTGCAGGGACCATCCGGATCGACTTTGAGAAAGAGCCTTTAGGTAAGACAGTGTTGGGATGCTTCCTTTCACAGCTTATGAACTAAACTGTTGGGAATTAAGCACTTCAGAAACATTTGTCCTAGGGAAGAGCTTTGAAGTACCAAGTACCTGTGGGAGACAAATTATACATTTGTTAAGAGTCATAGCAACAAGGGTCAGAGATGATGGAGAAAGAATAATGCTCTGGCCTGGCTTCCCCCTAATTCCACTGGATCATATTTTTGGTTATATCAGGTGATAGTCTTTCAAGAGCCAACCTGAGGTAGTAGATTTTCAAAGACCTTCAAGAACCTTCAAAGAGCCTTTCCAGCATAAATGATTCTATAAATTATTCTGGAAGGCCATTGGAATTCACAAAAGAAGTTATGTACAGGTATTATCAATTATTATTGTGACTCAGTTTTCTGTCAGATCCTTGCAAGTGAAATAAAGTGTGTCCTGTGAGTGTTACAAGGCACACATAGCCGCAGAACACAGTGGTAAACTTTTCTTTCTTCCTAATGAAAAATATATGCAACAAAATTGACAATATCATTTTATACAGGAATAAATGCTTCGGGGAAGAAGATTTTCCTGAAAGATATCTGGCCAACAAGAAATGAGATTCAGGCTGTTGAGCGTCAGTTTGTTATTCCTGGGATGTTCAAGGAGGTCTACGAGAAAATAGAGGTGAATTAATCCTCTTGGCAGAATTTGATTGATGTACTCTGCTATTCTGAAGATATTAAATAAAATGATTATGATAATGGAATTAACCTTTCTCATGTCTAGGTTTTGCTCTTGTTCTGACAGATATTCAGATGAGGGTTTTTTTTTTTTTAATCTTCTGGATAGTTAATTCATTCTTTCAGACAGTCATGTTTTGAAAATTGCTCCTTACAGTATTTTTAAGGTAACATGTAGATGATATGTTTCCAACAGCCACCCCCAGCTGATACTAGAAGGTGGAATATTCCAGCTTCACAAATGTTTGATTTTTTTCAGCTGACATAAAATTAATTTGCATTAACTAATGGGATTGATATCGGAAAAAAGATTTGTACTTGATAATATCTTCCTACAAATCTTTCTCAAGTTTTGAAACAAATTATTCTTACCGTTTTTATGTTAGGGAAGCTTCTTAATATTACTTAATAAACCAATAGACAATTATAAAGTGTTACCTGTGTATATAATACAGGTTATTCTCAAAAAACAGGATGATTGTCTCTTCTTTTGTAATGAAATTAGGATTTTCCTAAATCTTTTAATAGATAGAATTATTAAAAACACCCCCAAAAATAATGTAGATAGTTATTTTAGCATTTGCATTTTCCAAAGTGCTCTAAGAAACCCATAAGGCTTTTGCTAAAGTCTAATTTGTAATTTTACCTGGATTCTGAAGTAATTATGTTGCTTCTGAAAACTTAGAAGTCAATGAAAGGATTTTGTATGTTTTTCAGACAGTAAACAAAGCTTGGAATGCCTTAGATGCTCCTTCAGATAAACTGTATATTTGGAATCCCAAGTCTACTTATATCAAGTCTCCTCCTTTCTTTGATGGTCTGGTACGTACGTGCTTTCCCTTTGAATCAAGCCAAAGCATGCAGTGATCTTGACTCATATTGAAGGAGAAGGAAAGCCACTTCAAGAGGCCTGAGAGGATTCATAAAAGCCTATTGAGGCCTTGGTTCTTAAATGTTAGAATTGTGCTATTGAGTTCATTTTAATACAAAGGCATGAGTGAATCTCAAAATTGTAAGGATTCCCTTTCACTTCAGGGCTCTTGAAAAGTCTCCTTTTCCTTTTAAGTTGAAATGCTTCTAAATGGTCACAAAGCAAGCGAAGAAAAACAACAGGAAATTAAATGCACTGTTTTGCCTGCTTGCATATTGCACCAAATAGTTCAGTGTTTGAATTGGCAATTCAGTGCCATTTAAAAGTAAATGGAGACTTTAATGCACATGCCTAGGAATTCTCAATTTTCATTCATGTATCATGGGAAGCCTTGGCCGGTTTTTTGTCTGCTGTATTTTCTTAATGCATGAACTTGCTGGCAGACAGCCAGGGCATCATATTTGTTCAAGAACATAAAGATTCTTAACAGCGTTGGATTTTTTCTTTCTCCTAATCTGTATAAAAAGGGAGACTTCATTTTGCAATTTCCACTTTTTTGAGAAAGGTAAAGGAATCATTTTTCATACATTAATTGTTTTCTTTGTATTTATGATGGCTTAGACTTTGGCTCTTCAGACCCCGAAAACAATAGAAGGTGCTTATGTCCTGTTGAGTTTTGGGGATTCTGTGACAACTGACCACATATCGCCAGCTGGGAACATAGCAAGAAATAGTCCTGCAGCCCGTTATTTGACCAGCAGAGGGTAAGCACTGCTTATTGTTATTGTCATACATTGGGAAGAGGAAACAAACCACTACTGTTATGCCATGTTACAGGCACACATACCTTCTGTCTGTTCACATACACTTGTATACCTTGACAGCTGCCTGGACAGCAGATAAATTAAGAAAGAAAAGCATTTCTCTTTCTGCTACTTCAGCAGCTCTCACTAAGTGTAAGAAATAGAATAGAGTGTGTACATCTGTTATCCCTGTAGAGTTAAAGACCTTTTTATGGAAATAGGGGAAGAAAACTATCCTGTACATTTATTCATAAATAAGGGAATCAAGCAAATCCCTATCAAACCAAAGTGACTGTTTTTGTTAGTGCCAAAATGAGTTTTATATTAATTTCTTCTAGTGTGTGCAACTATTTCACATATCTAGGCTCTTAGGCACTACAGACCATCCAGAAGTTTAGGTTTCAGTGCAGCTGCAATAACTGGCAAGTCTATTGTGATTGGAATCTTGTAAAATGTTCATCTTTTTCGATGGCCAGTCTGTCAGTTTAGTGCTTGGGGCTCAACTTCAGGCAAGACTAGGACTTACCAAGTTATTCAGACTTCACAGGTAATATAATGCTTTTATTCTCTGATTTTAGAACTTCTTACAACTTCAGTGGTGTTTTGAGGAACAGCACTGACATAAAAAGTCCTAACTCACTAGACCTAATAATTTTGGAAAGAGAATAGATTAAAACAGTGATATACTGAAAACTAACTGCTCTGGACTCTCTGACCCCCTGCTATCAGTTACTTGGAAATCTGAATAGTCCTACATGCATTACAAAACAGATGCTGTATGTTATAGCTGCGGTTTGGATGTAGCCCAGTGCAAACAGTCTAATTTTCTGTCACATTCTAGTACATTTTTTGTTTGCTGGTTAGGCTGCAGTGATGAGTGCCCTCATTCTCATATTTCTGTTTGCAAGTGAAATTTTTCTTCTGTAGTTCTAACTTGCAGCAGAGATTCCTGCTGCCTTTTAGATATTTAGCACAGTGCTCTGCCGTTGTTCTAGATGCTACAGTAGTATAAGCAATGAGGCTCTTTGGGCACCAACTATTAAGAAAAAAACTGTGTTGCATCTGCTGACTTAATGTGAATTATATCCTTGCATCACTGTTGGATACTATTTCTAGGGCAAGAGTTGAGAACATTATGGAAGCTGCTTTTTCTGATCAAACTGTAGCTATGTGTAAATTACTTTTCCTTCAAAACGTCTCAAAGGAGAAGTATTAGCTAACTGGGTACCACAGCTAGGGTGGGAACTACATACTTACCTGCCTCAGAAACACCAATTTATTACTTTCTTTTTTTAGAGCAGAGTGCTTTTAGTCCAAAACTAACACAGTTTCCTTTCTTCTTTTCCCTTAATAGCTTGACTCCTCGTGAGTTCAATTCTTATGGCTCCCGCAGAGGGAATGATGCTGTCATGGCCAGAGGGACATTTGCAAACATTCGCTTGGTCAACAAGTTTATTGATAAACAAGGACCTCAGACAATCCACTTCCCTTCTGGGGAAACTGTAAGTACACATGCTGCTCTAAACTGTGGCTTACTGACAACAGAGTGGATTAGTGCTGACTTTCCTTCTTACCAGCTTAAGTAATTTACTTCAGTACCTTTTAAGTAAAGCTAATTGAGGTGTCAGGAGCTGACTCAGGGAAGCAGTCACCTATGCAATATGGTCCTTTCAGGCGTATCAGTGGAGAATGTAACTACTGTAAAAACACCAATGGAAGGTGCCGTTTTGCGTTGGGAAGGAGATCAGACTAGAAGCCACAAAGTGCTTTATGGTCAATATCCTTAAACTGCTGCTTGGTGGAAGTTGTGGGCTTCAGTTGTTTATGTGGGGACACTTTTTTTTCCTCCTTTCCCTAGAAGTGTGATTCCACTCGCAAAAAGTTTACAAAGCGTTTGGCATTTTTATTCTAGCTGGACGTGTTTGATGCTGCAGAAAGATACAAGCAGGCTGGTCATCCTCTGATTGTGCTGGCTGGGAAGGAATATGGTGCAGGAAGTTCCAGAGACTGGGCTGCTAAAGGACCATTCCTCTTGGTGAGTGGCTACAGTAAACTAGGAGGACAGTGTTAACAGTGCATTTATTTGTTAGTACGACTAGCTTATGACCAAATCCTGGGTAACTAATTTTCACTTTTGGTAGCAAGAGATACTTTGAAATCTCAGCTGCCTCCAAGAGACACAGTAGAGTTGGCAAAAGCTATTTAATATTAATAGATCTTGTTCCGACTGGAAGGCTTGACTAATCTTCATCTAGAAGTCCACAAGGCCACACTAGAAAGGCCAGTTTCTTTAATTCCACTTTCAGTAGCCCCATAAGCCATAGGTCTGCTTTCAGCAGCATCCATAAGCTCGCTTAGCAAGGAAACGAGAAAGTGTAAGAGAAGAGTATCAGTGAAAATTAAATTTAGCACGGCTTCACCATGGGAGCCAAATCCAGATCTATACACAGTGAAATACCTGTTTCTTTCTTTGTCTGTCCAATCTTACACTGTTTACATAAAGAACTCTGATTCAAACTTTCTTGCATTATTAGAAAGATGCACAAGAGAGTTGGTATTTAAGTTCATCTAGGTTTTTGGAGGTTTTTTTCTGGCAATGAGTTTTTATGTTAACTGTATTAACATGTAAAATTTTCAAAATTAATTGAACTGCGCACTGGTGCTTATAGGAGGGCAACACTGAATTAGGAAGAGTAATGGAAATGACTAGTGGTGCACTGCATAAGACATGTTAAAGTAGATTCAGGATTCCTGAGAAAATGTGTTACTTTTTTGAGTCAGGCTTCTTTTAGAGAGGTGTGAAAGTTAATGTGCAATCAAATCATCCTGGACAGTTTGCTGTCAGACAGACCTGCTAACTCTAGCAGCAGCTGGTAAATTAAATGGAGGGGACCACAAACAAACCTATATTCTTCTTGTGAGTACGGAAAGACTGTTCTGAACTATGAAATAACTCAACCTGTTGTGTATTTCCCAGGGTGTCAAGGCTGTGCTTGCTGAAAGCTATGAGAGAATTCATAGAAGCAACCTAGTAGGAATGGGTGTGATTCCTCTGCAGTATTTACCTGGAGAAGATGCAGGAACTTTAGGACTCACTGGACGGGAGCGTTACACTATTATCATTCCTGAAAACCTAAAACCACAGATGAATGTCCAGATTAAGGTATGAGACACCTAAGAGTTGAATTTTCTGAATCACTGTAATTTTACTCAAAATTAACTGTCTCTTCAAAACATATGCTTTGTCATATGGTAGTGAGATCAGCTTAAAATAGGGAGAAGAATTGATATGGTGAAGGAGATTAAAATAGTTATTCTAATAGGGGTTAAACTGGAGGAGGGTAGAATTAGGTTAGATACAAGGAATAATTTGAGATGAGGCACTGGAACTACTGCCCAGAGAAGCTGTGGATTCCTTCTCCCTGGAGGAGTTCAAGGTCAGGTTGGATAAGGCTTTGAGCGACCTTCTCTAGTGGAATGTTCCCCACCCATGGCAGTGGGGGTTCGAAATGTGTGATCCTTAATGTCCCTTCCAGCCCAAATCATTCTGTGGTTTACTATGACAGGATATAAAAGCAGGATGCTCAAACTGTTTAAATTAGCACAAAGCCATCCTGTAGTTTGGACTAATCACTCAGAGTCCACTATAAATTTCTCAGTTATAAATGAAGCAGCAAATGCAAAGAGACTCCATACTGTGTTTGTTATGGTTTGTTTTAAACCACTTTCCTCTCAAGCAGCTTCCTGTAGTCTAGTGTGGATAGAAGCATTGGTGCCTGTTCACTTTAGCTTTCTATCACAATTTTTTAAGATAGCAAAACTATGCTAGTAGTCTTTATTTTACTGTGATGTCAAGTAACATGTGCAAGGTTCTACTGCTTGAGTGACTTTCTTTGACCCTAACAGCTGGACACTGGGAAAACCTTTAATGCCATCATGAGATTTGACACTGATGTGGAGCTCACTTACTTCCACAATGGCGGCATTCTGAACTACATGATACGGAAAATGGCATCCTAATCAAGAACAATTAAGCAGAAAGGTCCAGGTACAAACCTGCTTCTCCTGAGCGCAATGAAACTATAGTAATCATGCTAAAGTGTGAACCATAAAACGAACAATTTTTTTCTGTGGATTGTATTAGAAGGCTTGTTTACAGTGCTGAATTTTTCTGTGTATCAGGAAACTGGACACACTCATATAAAGTAAACAGCATTTATTAACTGTTTTGTATGACAATTGGCTTGACTTACCTTAGAATAATGCAAAAGTCATTAAAATACTGCTGGCATCTGTAGAACCATTGAAGATCACATGCTGATTTCATGTATTTGATCCACTTTGACTCTGAAGTTAAGTTCTATGCTCATATCAGTGATCTAGAAATTAACTGACAGTATAAAAAATTTTTATTCCTTCCTGATTACCTGACACTGATTTGCTTTCTTACTCAGTTAAACAGAATCTGAATCTAATATTAAAATTATTTAGCTGTTTATTCATTTTAAAAAATGTGAACTCTGTTTGAAATCTAAGCCTTTGTGGAAAGGTGGACTTATTGGGGATATTTCTAATAGATAAAATTAAATTTATTTTTAAAAAGTTTGGTGGTTCTGTCATTTTATTCTTAGTGTTGTGATGCAGAGCAAAACTTCAACTTACACTCTTCTCATTGTCCCTGTAGGAACAGAATCATAGGAGTCTTGACTTTCCATTTATTTTAATTCTAGTTTCTTTGACAAGTTTGCATGAGCTAGAATGAATACAAATACTGTCAGATACTGGCAGTCTTCTGTAACGTAAGAGAATACTGGCATGGTACAATTCCATATGTTTTGTGCCATCAAGAAGACAATCTCCACACTTTCAAGATCCTCATCAGCAATTTCTGTGTCAGTTAGCAACCAGTAATTACATTCATGCACTCAATGCAGTCAGTGACTGCCCAATCAACAGTGCTATGTGAATATATTTGCAGGGATAAACTACTCTTATTCAGAGATAAACAATTCTCACTCTTAACTGTATTTACAGCAACCGCCACAACAATTAACATAGTAGAGAAAGTACTTCAAAGTAATTTCCTAATGTGTTTTTAGTGCAGTCAAGTCTGGCTGTTTCTAGATAAAAACCAACTGTTAAAACAGTTATGAAAGAAGAGACTTCAGGAGGGCACAAAGGCTGCACTGTACCTGAAACAGGCTATTGCTTGATAGTGGCTCCTCTAGTAAATCCATCAGGGGCCCACCACAACCCTGCAGGGTCTGAAATATCTCTCATGAGGAGAAGCTGAAAGTCAGGTCTGTTTAGTCCAGTGATGGGAAAGGTCAGGGATATCTCTGCTGTTTGTGTACAAATATCTGAATGGAGGGCACAAAAGAATACGCAGCCAGGCTCTTTTCAGTGTTGCTTTATGACAGAGCAAGAAGCAGTGGGCTCAAACAGTGTCAAACACAGGATGTTCCCTGTGAACAACAGGAAACACTTCTTCACTCTGAGGGACCAAGCACCAGTGGGAGGAGATTGCCAAGAGAGGTCTTGGTGTCACCATCCTTGGAGATGTTCAGATGCTGTCTGGACATTTTAACATTGTCCTGGGCAATCCCTTGGATCACAAGATGACCTTTAGAGGTCCCTCCCAACCATAGCTGTTCTATGATTCTGGGAACATAGTTAATATGGTAGTAATCTAAGTAAGAATTATGCAATTTCAGCTTCAGGTTTGGTTTTTTTTTTTAATCAGATATTCTCAAAGGCCAAACAGAGTGCTGGTGTTCTTCCCCACCCTCCCATCTTCACTGAAGCAGTGTACTGAAAGAAAGGCTTCTTGTATCAAGCTAAATTCTTATTAATATGTTATCCCATCAACCTTTAGTAGTTACTTAGGCTGAATTGCAAAGTTTTAGTCTGAAATCCTTGTGTTTTAAGAATAGGAAAATATCAAAACCTTTCAAGTTCAACTACCCAGTAGTAACTACTATAAACTGGAATTTTGGACTGATTTTTTTTTAATGCCAAAAGTCCCAAAGCAGATGGTCCTTTCACAGAGCAACTTGATACTTAAGAACTGTGATTTTTCCATGTACTTTTAATCTGACAGTGCTAAATCAGCCTTTTTCAAAAGTATTTTGTTCCTAGTATTTTTGGAGGGGAGGCATTATCTAAACCATAAATCATCTTAATTCATTGTTCTGTGTTTCCTTTTAAGTAAAAACTAAGTACAGAGGAAGTTACTGTAGGACTGAGATTCAGCCTTCCTTACAGTGCATAGAGCTTTCACAGTAAAAGCCATGGATTGAGGTGGAACATGAAGCAGTGCTTACAAAGATTTTTGCTTTTAATGCCACACAACACTTTACAAGAACACCACAAGCCTCACTGAGTAGGATTTAGGCAGTTTAATTTAATTTTTTAACTCATAAATTTAGGTTCATTTTTTTTACCTCTTAAATTAGGTTTGGGTGGGGGGGTGGTGTTTTGGTTTTCGTTTTTTTTTAATCAGTTCTGGTGTTTTGTAACATAATTCTTGCACATACATACCTTACCACATTGTCAAATACACAAAGTGAACTTAAAATACATTTGGTTTTGGTTCCAGAAATACTGAATACTAAGCTCATTGAAGATGTGTGGAATCAGCAGGTGCTTTTAAGTGTTCAAGTACAACATTTCATAACTCTGTAGGAATTTCTGTTTTTCCCAGGGAAGTCTGGGATCTGGGTAAAGAGGACAGATTTGAATACACTAATGCCTATACTTTGTAAGAATGCTAGATCAACTCTGATAGGAGGCTTACAGTATTTCCAGTGTCTTGAGAGATTTTAGGTGACAATCCATGAAACAGGGCATCCAGGTAAGTGCTAATCCCCATCAAAACTGAACCTCCTCCCATGATCCAGGGCACTTTGTCCCTGTTAGGACTTGTTCAGTTCAGCAGCACAGGAGGGTGCCCATTCTGCAATTTGAGCAACAGCAACTTGATCAAGGTGCAGTGATATAAAAAAGTGCTACCATTTTAATCACAAGGATGAATCCCCAAGAGGGCTCTGCCCTACTGCATTTCATACTGTTGAAGAAGCATTTCCTATTAAAGATAGATTTAAGAGATGTAGTACCTTCCTTACAGAAAAGTTACTGGACATTTTTCTTTCAATTTTATATATCAACATCTAAAATATTAAAAGTAACTTTTTTTAAAGTTTCAAAAGTAGCTAGAGTACTGCCTGAAGTGCTAGTAAGCCATGTTGTTCACAAGGATGTGCAATCCAACTACACATTAACAGTACCAAAGAACGTACTGATTCTCATCTAAATTCTTGAAGGTGTAGCCTGTTACCTAAAGTTGGGTGTTAGTCACTCAACTTGATCTTATTTTTTTTCAGACCAGGTTACTCATAGCCATAATTATTTGTTCTTCTAGTGAAACTTCTGGTGAAATATTTCATTATATAGCAAATACTGGTTTTAGTGGCTTTACCAGCCTTTTATAATCTAGCCAGATGTGGGTGAGGGACCTAGCATAATGAACGAAAATTTTTATAGAAAATTGATCATTGCTGCTGTTTCAGCATAGTGCCCTAGAACAATATATCCATTAAAATGTTGAGTTCAGCTGGATGTTTCTTCATCAAACTCTTTCAAAGACAAATTAATACTTTTCCATTTCTGAAAATCCATTTGTGTCCCTGTTTCAACATCCTCTAGTACAAAGCTTCTGATTTTGATCACTGGTAGATTATCAAATATCTTGTACTTCACTGTGATCCCCCAGTCATGCTGACACTCAGTATTTCGGCAATGCATCTTGCTTTTTTTCTGAAAACCATCAAACTGAAAAGGTTTCCTGTGGGGCTTTGTTGTATAACGCTCCTTGAATGCATCACCTAAGACAGTGTGATGAGATTCCTGAAACACATGCCAGAAACACTTAATATTAGAAACAACATTCCTCATTTTTTCTTGTCATTCCCCTTTGCTTCTCAAATACATATTCTCCCTGTTAAGGCACTTGCTGTCATCCAGGAGGCTCACCTTCCAGCCTCTTTGGCTCATTGCTCTTTTTTTTCCCCATTCATGGAATACCAGGTACTAGAAGGACCCAGACCTGGGCTTATCAAAACAAAAAAAAATTACTGTGTATCCCCAGTTATCAGCTTACACATATTTGAACTTAGTAAGCATTTTAAAAACTGTGTTTGCAGTATTTGAGCCATGTCCCTGAAACTAAGAGAGTTTGTCTATTCAGACAATAGACAAGTCTGAGAGACTCCTGTTTCCCATGAGGGGTCACGCAATTACTTCAGAGTGGTAGAAAAAAATAACCCTAACAAGATGAAGGAGTTACAGTTATTGTTTATAATATATATAACAAAATATTACAGAAATTAACAGCCTTATTTGAAAGGATATTTACAGTCTGAGCTTAGATCTGAAAATGACAGATCCTCAAAAAATGCAGTTTGTAGGGACTATTTAAAAAACTGAGGTGTTATTTTCAGAGTACTAAGCAAAACCACTTACTGAAGAGTTTTCTGAACTCTTGGCTCTTTTTGCACAGGTATAAGTGATAAGCCAGGAGCACAAAATAGAGTAAAAGCCAAAGGTGCTTTAGATAGCCCTTGTTTTTTGTCAAAGAAATGTAACCAAGTTTTCACAAAGCTGAGCTATTCCGAACTCCTTGCAGAGTTGAGAATAGCTCAGCTATAGTGAGCACCCTCTACATTCCAAAAGCAGCTGGTAAAAACAAACTAAAGTTTGGCAAGGGCCTGAAGGCAGCCATGGTAATGCTCAGCTGTGGCCTGCGGCCCCTCATCATATTGCATCTGCACTTTTCAGAGAAGCACAAATAGAAGCAGCTTCAAAAGAACAAAAAAGCAGAACTATAAAGGCTCAAAGGGCTCAGAAAAGCCTCTCTTCCATGATCACCAATTTCTGTGTGTAAAGATTATCGCCTTTTGTCTACAAAGAAAGGATTCATGTTCAGAAAGAGTACAATCATAATGTCCCTAGGATATACATAGAAGCAACGTGAACTGCGCCTACAGAATGGAAAACAAAATAATACTGAAGAACTGTAGGGCTTTTCTTGTGAAACCATGATTTACATTGCTTTTCAAAACTCAAACTTGACCCATAAGACAAGGAGTTTGTAAGCTGATCCCAGTACTTTGTGTGGATAATTTTCAGTCAACAGAAATTGTGGGAGAAATATCTCAACAGCAGAGAGACTTCCATCTGATGCTAATCAGGAAAGTAAATATCCAGCAGTAACTCTAGAAGGTTATGTAGTTGAAGATCAGGGGCTTTTCAACAAAATTCATCAGAAGGGCTTCAGGAAAACTGAACTGATTCCTACCGCATCCCATATTTGCCCACCTTGGATAATGTCATATTACATCATATCATATTACATCATATCATATCATATCATATCATATCGCATCATACTACTAGAAGTAGTCTCAGCTGTTCCTGTGGTTTACTGATTTACTGAGAATTTCTATTCTCCTCCAGTTTGCACAAAATAACCCACTTCTACACAGATAAACAATGCAGTTAGTTCAATAATGCTGACTTCCCTGGTGATCATGGATATAGGTTCCTGTACAGAAACATACCTTTATAATTCTGATATCATCTGTACTGCACACATATGCCTTGCATTTTCCACACAAAAGATTTTTTTTCCCTTCTACTATTTCTTGTTTTGTTTTGTTCTTCCTGGAATCTCGTAGCATCTTTTCCTTCATTTGCAGGCTACGTATCTGCAATAAATAAGTAAAAATCAAGATCGTTATGAAATGAAGTCCCACTGTCAGCCTAAATGTGACTTTGGGCATGTAACATCTAGGAACCTATTACTTAAAGCACACAAAATGAAACACTTCTGTCAACTCATAGCAAGACAGAACAGGGTACATTTGTCACTTTAGAATGCAGGGCTAGAATGAGACTATGTGATGAACAGCAATTTATGCTGTTTGCTCCTTCCTTCCCTCTAGCCCCCAACAGCCCCTCTGGTCTTAAGGCCGGTATGTCAATGTGAACTCTTAAGTCATGTGAGACCCTACAGCACAATTAATGCTGCTGCTCTGGGAATCTCATGGTTTGGAAAGAAAGCTACAAAGACTGCAGAAACTGCAGGCAGAGAAAGAAGGAACCACACACAGCCTGTAGCCGAGAACCAAATGCAGAAATTGAATCCTCCAAGAAGAAGTAGGAGCAACTGCACCAAGCCTTGGAGGTAGGAGAAGAAATGTCCTAAGACCAGGGGGCCTCGGTCACCCTTTGTTGCACAGCTCAATCTCTGAAAGCTTGTCTGGAAACACAGGATGATCTGTGAGTCCAAGGGGGTATGGGAGAGCTCTGTTAGTTAGCTCTCCCATACCCCCTTGGACTCACAAATCATAGTGAGTTAGTAGTATTCTGACAGTGGCTTATTCCAGGCTTCCCTGAGCCCTGGGGAACATCACTGACACCAGCCACCCGCTGTATTTAACTCCAATCACTCCCACTCTCTGGGCCCAGCCATTTTTTTAGCCAGCAAAGACTGCACCCATCCAAGCCATGAACAGCCAGTTTCTCGAGGAGAATGCTGTGGGAAATGGTGTCAAGGTCCTTACCGAAGTTCAGAAAGACACCAAACACAGCCTTCCCCACATCCACTAAGCAGGCCACACTGTCCCAGAAGAAAATCAAGCTGCTCAGGCAGGACCTGCCTTTCATGAGCCCTTCCCAGGTGGGCCTGATCCCTGGTTGTCCTGTACGTGATGGGTAATACACTTAAGGTGATCTGCTCCCTAATGTTTCCTGGCACCGAGGTCAGGCTGATGGGACTGGAGTTCCCTGGATCCTCCTGGTCCTTCTTGTAGATGAGTGGTCACACTGACCAACCTTCAGTCACCTAGGATCTCCCTGATTATCCAGGACTGAAAAGTGCTGGAAAGTGGATTGATGAGCTCTTCCACCAGCTCTCTCACTACCTTTGGGTGGATCCTGTCTGCCCCATAAAACTGTGTGTGTCGCAGTGGTGTAGCAAGTCACTAACCACTTCCTTTTGGATTATGGGGCCTTCATCCTGCTCCCTATCTCTGTCGTCCAGCTCAGGGGGCTGGATATCCTGAAAACAACCAGTCTTACAGAGGCAAACAAGGCATTAAGAGCCTCAGTCTTTTCTCTCCATCTTTGTCCCTGTGTGACATATCCAATAAAGAATGGGGATTTCTCCTTAGCCCTTGGTGATGCTCCATATGAATATCCAGTTAGGATTTGGCCCTCCTGATTTTCAGCTGCAAAACATCACAATATCTTTGTATACTGTGCCCAAGATGGCCTCAAACTCTTACCCATGAGTCCTCTTTCCATAAGCAACAGGTCATAAATTCTACCTCTTACTTTTAAGTTTTTTGCAGTTACTGTACAGTTGGTATTCAAAATGGCAGTACACAGTATCCCTTCTCTGCTGACCTAGCCTTTGTCAGAAATCAAGTACAATGAACATTTCCCTTGGGTTATCACTTGGCCCTACATAGAGCCCTAGCAGGTGAAGGTTGATACAGATTATGCCTTTAAAATTTGAGTACGAAAACTGCACAAATCACAAACCTTTCTCACAAATGTTGTTTCATCCCAGTTCTGTAGCTTTTCAATAGCTGCATTCATCATTTCTTCCTTGTAACGGTTTCGTTTTTCATTCTCAACCACTTCTGTTTTGCTTGTCACAAGGATGCACTTGCTGTCTCTTGCCCTTCCACGACCTACATAGCAACACATTTACTCTCTTTAGTTACTCTTAACAACGTGCAAAAGTGACTGCTCTGCCATGAGACTATTAAGCAGCGTCTGTATGGCTGCTTTTGTTTGCAATGTTCAGATTCAGACAATTCTGAAGAGCATTCTTCAAAACCAAACCAGAACAAGATGCCCCCTTCCAGGTATCCTCATGGATATACCCTAGCCAGTACTATATTGCCTGCTTCTGTGGCCTCCCTGTGCTGAGTTCAGGCATGCTTTAAAATAAAATTTTTGTGTAGCATCTTGCTGTCTTCTTGTCGTGTAAAAAAAATGTAAAGGCAAAAAATCTCAGTCTTTCTTAACTAGTTTTCAGCCCTGCTAATTGGTGTCTAAAAAGATCCCAAATCCCCATATATCACAAAAACCTAAGGAATTGGAAATATTGTGCTGACAAGAGCACAGACAACAACAGCAAGCACCTTCTCTTCTACCTGACTATGCCTACTGCCTGCCTGTTTATTAAAGCTGTGACACAGGCAAACTTCGGGATCTCATACCAGAAGCCAAGGCAATACAAGAAATTCCATTGCAGCAGTCCTTTGTAAATTGTTACAGAATGATTTGTAATGTTTCTGACAACAGTTCTTCTAGCCATAGTTCTGCTTATATGTAATTGTCAACTTCAGGTATCCGTCCTCAACAGTTCAATAACCTTGTGCAGCATGGCTATTTACCTGTTGTCAGTCAGAGAGCATCAAGGACTTGGCTCTGTGAACAAATTTATCATGTCACATCATTCACTTGACTTTGCTCTAAAGCACAGAGAAACAACAGCAAGGCATGCACGTATTCCTACATTATTTCCAAGATGCCATTTAGTAGCATTTCATGTCCATTTCTAGGCCAAAACAGGTTTCTACAGTAATAGCTCTGAAATTCCATACCTCTGACTTGGATCATTTTGGTGACATTTCCGAAGTATTCATAGAGCACCACAAGGTTGCACTCAGTAATATCAATGCCTTCGTCAGCAACAGATGTAGCAATTAGCAGTCTGATGTCTTTGTCATTTCTGAACGCATCCAGTACACCCTTCTGCATTGGCAAGGTCATACCTACAGTACCAAGAAACTGTGTCAGCAAAAAACCACTGAAGAGCTCCTTGAGCAAGATACCACATTTGCTTTTACTTAAGTGATTAGAAATTAGTACATCCTTTTGATCTGGAAAACTACTTCAAGTTTAATATGCAGCTGGGTGTATATCATACTTGCTGACCAGGGAATCCTATTGATGTGTCACAGGAATTATCAACCTGGGAAACACCATTTTAGACACAACACCCAGATGATCTTTATTGGAGACACCCATGCAGCTTAGTTAGTTAAAACCCAACCCAACTCTGAACTTAAGCCATAGGTAATTCATTTCATCCGTAGCTTCTATTCTATCTTAAAATGTCTTTCTGCCATCAAACACAAAATAAGAAAGGGATCTATAAAAGTAACAGAGATAATATCAGAATTAATCACAAGAAAATATGATAGTGAAGTTTCTAAACTGCTTTTGAACCAACAGAAGAATCATGCAGAAAAGTATTCTTCACAGTGCTACTGCTGCTTTAACCAAAGGTTCTGGACAGAAAATGCAAGCATCTCCTTAGGATCTATTCAAGGTCTTCCCAATATGGAAGAATGCAAGTGCAAACCTGCATGACCTTCCTCTGTTGTAAGGGCACAGAAGATGAACACATGACAAGCAGAACAGTTTTAGCAGCATAGCTACCAGTGGTTTAGCATATCTTAGTGCAAATCTGCATACCTGTTTTCTGATCTCTTCTTCCTTTACCCATCAACACATCTGGCTTTATGTGGCTAAGAAGAGGGTTTCCTTCTATCCACTTCTTCAAAGCCTGGAGAACAAATCAGGGAGTTAAGATTCCCTGTGCAGATGAAATGCTAGTTTGTGATAGGTAGAAACTTAAAGGCTGGCTAGAGAGCAAGCAGCCTTTCACTGCTAAAATTTTTCATTTTTCTCTTATAAAATAACAGGTCACTGAATTCTACACCTCTAGCATCAAAGGAAAGTAGTTGCTATTTACAAACTGGGCTTCCACTACACAGTGACAGTAGCACATTCAAACCGCTTTTTCTGAAGAACAAAATTCAGCCAAGCAACTGTAGGCTTTTAAATCTAAAATGGAAAGCTGCCACCAGATGCCTGGTGTTGTTATTTTGGACTTTAGCCTGCTTTTAATTTTTTTCTGGTCTGCAATTCATCCAGCATGTCTGAATGAAAAGGATAGAAAGGGGGGCTGGGTCATTCAGCTGATAAATCTGTTTACAGTAGACAGAGCTGGTATTTCCAGTAAATGTTTTAATCTACTCGTGCTAATGATTAGCAGCACATTAATGACAAGCACGAACCTTTTCTGGGAGCAAGGTATTGTAAGGGGAAAAAAAACATCACCCAGCCTAGATTCTTGATCATAGGCAAGTATGAAATAGACCACTGATAAAAAGAGTCCTGAGAACAACTGCTGCACAAAGTTTTTCTTTGTCTTGATCAAAAACAGGTGCTAGGGCACAGACCTTCTTTAGGTCTATAGGAACCCTTTGAGAAATGTGCAGTCAGTAATGGAGTAGAGCTGCTGATTCATAACACCACTACCTTAAAGCCAA